>NC_142589.1:33382095-33703595 GCF_965207765.1 Zootoca vivipara
ACCATCATTATGTTCTCGCAGGGGCCAGCTGGATGCCTGTGGGAAACCTGTAAGCAGGATCTGAGCAGAAACACACTCTCTGCTCCTGAAATTTCCAGCAGCTCATATTCAGAATGACTACTGCCTCTGGCAATGGAGGAAGAACGTAGACATCTTGGTTAGTATCCATTGATAGCCTTTTCCTCCACGAATCTGTTCAATTCTTTTTTCAAGCTGTCCATTTTGCTGGCCATCACTGCCTCCAGTTCCAAAACTATGCACTATGTGAATAAGCATTTTATCTGTCTTCATCCTTCCAACTTCATCAGCTTAAATGGATGTTCCTCATGTATTATGAGGAAGGGAGGGAGGGAGGGGGGAAAAACCCTTTTATCTGCTTACTTGCTCCGCACCTTGCACCTCTTACTCACCTCTTCCCAAACTAAAAAGCCGCAAATGCTGTAACCTTTGCATTGAATACCTTCCAACATTTCCCGGAAGAATCACAATTCCCATTCCTTTCCTTCCCTCCTTCCCTTTAATTTAGTAATATGAAGAACTAGTACCCAGGGTGAGTAAAATAGAGATAATACCACGAACACTATCAGATCACAATTCAATATTCATGGAAATGAAAAGCAAAGACCAGAATTCCTTTAGGTGGAGAATGAATGAGGAGCTTTTCGAAGATAAAGAGGTGGTAGTAAAAGCTAAGAATATCCTGAAAGATTATTTTCATTGGAATCTACATAAAGACACTGGACTTGATATGGTATGGGATGCAAGTAAAGCAGTAATGAGAGGCTTTCTAATACAGCAAAATAGTTTCCTGAAACGAAAGAAAGAAAAGAAGAAGGAGGAAATCCTGAAGTGTCTCATGGAAAATGAGAAAAACCTGATAGATAAACCAGAGAATCAACAAATCAAACATAACATAAAGATGCTACAGACACAATTCTCCATGTTGATCAGTCAGGAGATAGAATGGAAAATAAAGCAGATGAGACAAAAAAAATTTGAATTAGCGAACAAAACAGGAAAATTATTGGCATGGCAATTAAGGAAACGTCAAAATCAAAATATGATAATGAAGATAAATATGGAAGGAAAAGTGACTGAGGAGCCAAAGGAAATAAAGAAAGCCTTTCAAAAGTTTTACAAAGAGTTGTATTGTAAAAAGAAAGAAGAGGAGAAGAAGATTAGTGATTATTTAAGCAAACATGGATTGAAACAAATCCCAGAAGAGGAAAGAAAGAAACTCAATAATAGGATAACAAGGCAAGAAGTACACCAGGCAATAACGAGAATGAAAGTAGGAAAAGCCCCAGGACCAGATGGATTATCAGCAAAATATTATAAAGTTTTAAACGGACAGCTGATACCGATTTTAGAAGAAGTGATGAATGATATTCTTGCAGGAGGAAAGATCCCAAATACATGGAAGGAAGCGTATATTACATTGATTCCAAAACCAGGAGCAGATGGCTTGGAAGTCAGAAATTATAGACCAATTTCTTTATTGAACAACGATTATAAGCTGTTTGCAGACATTATGTCCAAGAGATTGAAAGAAGTTTTGAATGAAATGATATATAAGGATCAAGCTGGTTTTCTTCCTGGTAGACAGTTAAAGGACAACGTCAGACATATAATAGATGTAATAGAATATCTGGAAACCAAGATAGATAAGCCAGCAGTATTAATGTTTGTGGATGCGGAGAAAGCATTTGACAATATATCTTGGCAGTTTATGAAGAAAAATCTGGAAGCAATGGTTGGCAAAGATTCTTTTTTGAATGGGATTGAGGCAATATATTCAGAACAAAAAGCAAGATTGATAATTAATAACACATTAACGGAATATTTTGACATTACAAAAGGAACTAGACAGGGGTGTCCCTTATCCCCTTTATTATTCATCATGGTCCTGGAAGTACTATTGAATAGATTAAGAGATCTTTCAACTATTAGAGGAATTAAAGTAGGTGCAAAGCAATTTAAAGTGAAAGCCTTCGCGGATGATTTGGTCTTAACTCTAGAAAATCCTAATGAAAGTGTTGCAGCGGCTATAGAAGAAATTGAGAAATTTGGACAATTAGCAGGATTTAAATTAAATAGACAGAAAACAAAGGTGATGGCAATGAATATGACGAAAGAGGAAAAGCAAGAGTTACACCTAAAATATGGGTTCGATGTGGCAAAAAAAGTAAAATACCTTGGAATATGGATGACAGCAAAGAACATTAACTTATATAGTGATAATTATGAACTAGTATGGAGAGAAATAAAGAAAGACCTGGAAAGGTGGACTAATATGAACATGTCATTCTTAGGAAGAATAGCAGCAATTAAGATGAATATCCTACCTAAAATGTTATTCTTATTTCAAACTATACCTGTGGTGAAGGGTACAAGACAATTTCAAGAATGGCAAAAGATTTTGTCAAGATTTCTCTGGCAGGGGAAAAAACCTAGAATAAAACATAAAATTTTGGTAGACAGAAAAGAAAGAGGTGGTTTCTCCCTGCCAGACTTAAGACTTTATTATGAAGCGTCTTGTATGTGTTGGATTAAAGAGTGGATAACGTTGAAGAATACTGACCTGCTAGATTTGGAAGGTTTTAACAATAGATTTGGGTGGCATGCATATTTATGTTATGACAAAAAGAAGTCTCATACTGGGTTTACCAATCATGTGATAAGAAGATCTCTGTACGAGGTGTGGGAAAGAAATAAAATGCTGTTAGAGACCAAAAAACCATGGTGGGTTTCACCAGCAGAGGTATTAACAGTGAAGAAAGTAAATATGGAGGGGAGGTGGGCCACTTATGAGGAAATTTTGATAAGAACTGATAAAGGATGGAGACTTAAACCCTATGAAGAAATTAAAGGAGTTTTAACAGGATGGATACAATATCATCAAATAAATGATGTTCTTAGGGAAGACAGGAAAATAGGTTTTGAGGACAAAAGGTCCAAATTCCAAATAGAAGTGCTAGAAGGCAAAACAAAGCTTCTGTCAAAAATGTACAATTTGTTATTAGAATGGTATACGAAGGATGAGTTGACAAAAGAAGTGATGATCAAGTGGGCAAAAGATTTTGGGCACAATATTGATTATGACGCGTGGTTGAAATTATGGACTCAAACGTTGAGATTTACAGCATGTACTGCTTTGAAAGAAAATGTGTATAAGATGATGTATAGATGGTATTTAACACCAGTTAAATTAGCCAAAATGTATAGAATGAGTGACAAAACTTGCTGGAAATGTAAAGAGAGAGATGGTGAATTTTATCATATGTGGTGGACATGCGATAAGGTAAAAAGATTTTGGGAGATGTTATATAATGAGTTGAAAAAGATGTTTAGATATACTTTCCCAAAAAAACCTGAAGCATTTTTATTAGGAATAATGGGAGGAGAGATTAGAAAAGAAGATCAAGTATTGTTTATGTATGCGACAACCGCGGCTAGGACTTTGTTAGCCCAAAAATGGAAATTACAAGAAATTCCAACGATTGAGGAGTGGCAGATTAAAATGATGGACTATGCTGAACTCGCAAGGATGACTTGCAAGATCCGCGACCAGGGGGAGACAAGGTTTCAAAAAGACTGGAGTAAATATGTGGATTATATGGAGAAAAACTGTAGATCTTTAAAAACACTTGCAGGATTGAAATAAATCCTATGAATTGACCAAACAGTCAAAAAGGAACTGCAAAAATGTAGTAAACAAGAAACCCGCATGAAGGGAGGGGGGGAAGTCGTAGCTCGGCAGAGCAAAATGTTAGATGAAAATTTATAATGTTGTGTATAAAAGAATGTTTTTTTTATTATTTTAATCGGATAAATTGGAAATTGAATAAAAATTATTTTAAAAAAAAAAAAAAAATTTAGTAATATGAAGTGACAACTTAGTATGAAGTGCCCTCTGGTGGCAGCTTAGATTTCTGTTGTTTCATTGCATCATTGTCATCATCTAATCCTGTTTAGAATAATGCAACCCAAAGATGACACCCCCCCACACACACAAAAGGATCTAAATGAGGCCCAGCACTATTTAACATTCACTATAAAAGGTGATGTATAAATGTTTCCAATATATACAAAATCTGCAATTGGGGATCATGAAGGTTCCTGTAGGGTGGGTCCAATTGGCGCCAATAACACCTTAAGAGGCAGCAGCCTTCTTATCACCAGTTGCTAGAGGTGGCAAGCAATGAGAGAGAGGTCTTGACCTCAAGGACTTCCATAAAATATTGGAGTAGGATCCTGTATTAGGTGGAGGTTTGGTCTGATCTAAAGGAGTTCTCCTCCTTTTTATCCTCTTTCATTTTCTAGTATTAAAAAGCAAAGCACATTGAGTACTTGTGTACATTTATGATGCAGTCTTAGCCCTAAAGGTAAAGGTAAAGGGGCCCCTGACCATCAGGTCCAGTCGTGTCCGACTCTGGGGTTGCGGCGCTCATCTCGCTCTATAGGCCTAGGGAGCCGGCGTTTGTCCGCAGACAGCTTCCGGGTCATGTGGCCAGCATGACAAAGCTGCTTCTGGCGAACCAGAGCAGCGCACGGAAACGCCGTTTACCTTCCCGCCGGAGCGGTCCCTATTTATCTACTTGCACTTTGAGATGCTTTCGAACTGCTAGGTTGGCAGGAGCTGGGACCGAGCAACGGGAGCTCACCCCATTGCAGGGATTCGAACCGCCGACCTTCTGATCAGCAAGCCCTAGACTCTGTGGTTTAATCCACAGAGCCACCTGGGTCCCTAGTCTTAGCCCTAGTATATTCAATACACCTGAAGCAAAGGTTTAAGTTTATGTAACTCTGTTTTTGAATCCAGGCTATTACTCACAGATACTTGGTCAAAACTGTTGTTGTTGAAGAGCTTACTTTTTTTTATTTAAAATGTTATTTCTATTATTAAATATGTCCTTGTAAAAGTCCAAAAGGAAATTGCCAGTGTTACTTAATTCAATTGTACTAGGTTTTCTTCTTGAGCTGGTAAGCTAGGGATTTTTCAAAGGGGAAATGAGAGAAAGAGCATCTGTCGTTTTCATCAACACCACCTGCCAATAACATTTCTGTTGGTATCACTCTTGGATTTGCAATAGGGGAAAGGATCTCAAGATTGTGTGGTCCACAAATGGGATACAGCATTGGGATGCCCTTCTCTACAGAAGTCCAGCTGACAAGGGATTGAACCTGGGAATTTACACATGAAAAGCAGTTCCCCTGCCACAGAGTCTTTTTTTTTTAGATGTATGCAAATGCAGCTGATAGATTAATGAGTTAAATCACCTTTTATTTCATTGGATAATTGCCCTTATTCTTGCACATGTCAATATACACTCAGCATAAACAGCTTTAGATGTTATGTGTTGCATATAATCATACCTCATGTGATCATTTTGTTCATAATTTGTTGGGGAACCTTAGTTTTCAGGGAAACAAATTAAAATGTTGAAAGGCAAAATAGATAGATTGTTCTATTCATACTCAATCTGTCTTTAAAAAGTCTGCAGATTTGCAAGGCAGTCAAAGCATGAAGTCGGGAATGCATTCTTACGAAGAGAATGATTTCCTCATGCCATCTAGTGGACACAAAGAATGAAACAGCTGAACTAATGAACTATGGATTCATTCACATTTAGGGCATATCCGCACTTACCTTATGCCCTGCATGTGGGTTTTTCTTTTTCTTTTTGCCCAGAGATTCCCCCACAAAAACCTGCTCATTAAAGCTGAATCGGAGCAAACATCAATTCAGATTTTCCTCAGATTGATGTTTGCTCCGATTGAGCTTTAAAGAGTGGGTTTTTTGCCAGGAAAGCTCTAGTGCGAAAAAAATAAAAAGTACTTGAACAGAGAGCTTTAAATTGTGGACCATGCCTGGAAAGAGTATAGGAAAGGTAAGTGTTGATAAGCCCTTACTTTTGCTCCATGCTTTTGAGGGGCAGGTCCAGACTTTCCAGGTCTGTTTCCAAGCAGGGGTGTGTGTGTGTGTGTGTGTGTGTGTGTGTGTGTTGTCCTGGCAGCATTTTCCCAGGGAAACCCACATTTTACCACGAAATTGGAGCAAACAGCAACCCAGTGATAAAACCCAGGACAAACAATAAGAACAGCAACAGCTCAGACGTGGATCTGGAGAGCCTGGAATTGTGCCTAGAGTGGTAAGTGTTAATGAGTGCTGGTTTAATTTGATCGTTTCAGCCTTAAAGGAATCACATGAATATATTTTAGGTGAGCACTTGGAAATAGCACAGAACCCAAAATCCATTGGGACCCTTTCCTAAGGTCTATTGAGAGACCCCATTGGTGTTTATAGAGGGTTCAGAGAGTCAAGGGGAAGGTTGGGTAGTGACCGCCTGAGGAGGTGGGATAAAGTCCAGTCAATCCCCTTGCAAACTCCTTATCGGAAGCCTTAGGGCAAATCTTTATTTTTTAAAAAACCCTATGCTGCCCCCAAGCAGTCCTATAGCGCTGATATATGCCCTACACCCTTCAATAGCCCCCCCCCAAAAAACCTCTGTTGTGCCATTTCCCCTTCCTTACAGCTGGCATTACCCTGCAGATACTCTACCACTGAGCAAAAGCCTCTCCTGTGCATGGAATGAGGAGGCACAATTTTTGGCTGGTCCTGTCTCATGCCCAGTTTGGAGAATGGGAGGAATAACCCATCCAGACACGCCAGTTTGATTATATGATGAATACTGTTTTGGTCGACACCATTTTTTCTGGAAAAGTTTAGGTTCGTCTTCCATTTTTAAAATACTTTACTAGCTGCTTCGGATCTCCACTAATGCTTTGTTTGGCCCCTGCTGTTAGCTTTCCTGGATAATGATTTTGCAGAAGCTTCTCTTTCCTGGCTCTACAGACCCAAACAATGCCCAGAGTTGCCTGGTAGAGTTCTGGCTAGGAAGGTTTCGTTAGTACCACTTGGGATGGCCCAGAGCCTCAGGTCATGCCTCTGGCTATGTACACGGATGGCAAGAAGCCCATCAGACAAGCGTGTCACTGGATTACCGCTCGCTTGGAGGAATTGTGCTGACAATGGGAAAACTGGATCGGTGTCCCCTCTGGAAGCTGGTGCTTTGGCTGGTGTCCTCCTTGATACTACAAGATGTTCAATGCTCTGGCATGAAAACAACTGAGGCAGGAGGCAGGAGCCACTGATGGAGCTCAAGCACCAGATGTTTGAAAGGGATAAGGGGCGGATAAGGGGTGGATAAAGAACTCTATGGAAAAGGCCCATAAGACGTCAGCCAGATGGGAACAGGAGGCCTTTGTAGGCCTGTTCTTAAATGTTGGCCTAACCAGGCGTAATGCTTACTATGGCTGATGTTTGGGGTGCTCACTGCATCTTCAAGAGGGCATCACATACTGGGTAGATATACTGACAAAATCCATTTCTGCCAGATTTTAAGCCAGACTGTGAGGCTCTGTTGTACCGGATAGAGTCACTGAAACAGAATTCCAAATGACAGAATCAGTTTGTGTTCTGGAGATATATTTCTTGGATTTTGCAAGCTGGAGGATGATGGGAATGTGGGGGTGGGGGTGGGGAGCACACTGACCCCATACCAGCTCTATAAACTGGCCTATGGCACATCTTCCCATAACCAACAAGAAATATCCCAGTGTGTCCACAGCTGGCTGGCTTGTTTGGCTGGATATGCATGATTGTGGCCATTCATCCCAGCCCACTTCAAACACTCATGGTTAAAGCAGGCATGAAAAATCATGCAAAGTCAAACAAACGGTCTCTCTATTCCCCACCCCTGTTATTACTAGGGCTGTCAGCTGATTAAAGCAATATCAGTCAACTGACTGACCAATCAAATAGGTATAACTTGGCATATGGGTTTATATCTGTAGGTTTGAAAAGAAAAACAACAGCAAAGCTCACTAGCATATTGTTGTGGTTGTTTCTGGGTGACTCTAATGAAGCAAAAGGTGACGCAGGTGGCGCTGTGGGTTAAACCGCAGAGCCTAGGGCTTGCTGATCAGAAGGTCGGCGGTTCGAATCCCTGGGGCGGGGTGAGCTCCCGTTGCTCGGTCCCAGCTCCTGCCAACCTAGCAGTTCGAAAGCACGTCAAAGTGCAAGTATATAAATAGGTACCGCTCTGGCGGGAAGGTAAACAGCGTTTCCGTGCGCTGCTCTAGTTCGCCAGAAGCGGCTTTGTCATGCTGGCCACATGACCTGGAAGCTGTATGCCGGCTCCCTCGGCCAATAACGTGAGATGAGCGCCGCAACCCTAGAGTCGTCTGCGACTGGACCTAATGGTCAGGGGTCCCTTTACCTAATGAAGCAAAGCAACTGGAAGATGAAGGGAGCAGGATGCACACCTGACCTAAATAGGGATATGTGCAGCCAAGGCTACAGAAGCCTTTTAAGTAAGTCCACACAGGTTACCAGCCTGCTGGGAGATGGTAGAAGAGTGGAGTGTTTGTTGTACCTGCACTGTTGGAGGCACGATACAAGTTGCTAGAAGACGCACGTGGAGAGAGTGCTGTTGCCTCAGGTGCTGTGTGTGGGCTTCCCAGGGCCATCTGGTCAGCCACTTTGAGAACAGGGTACTGGATTAGATGGGCCTTCTAATGTGCCTCCTGCAGCAGCCAGCTGCTTTTCTATGTGAGGTACAGAGAGGGGATGGAGCCCATCCATTGCTGCTCTTCTACCCTCCTCTCTCTCCTGCACGGCATTCCACGGGGTGTTGTTAGGGAATCCAGCAGAGCCCCATGCCGATGAGATCCCAACCATTCCTTTGAATTCCCCAGGAGCATCTCTAGATCTCTAGAAACAACCACATGCAAACACTATGAACAGAGCTGTGCACCAGAGTCTTTTAAATCCTGCCTATCTGCCTACAATTCCTCCTTGCCTCTTGCTTCGCCTGTCGCTTAACCAGAAGCTGCATGCATGGAAAGCTGTTTCCCCACACAACCCTCTGTGGCTGCATGAGAGCTAATGGCTAGAGGAAACTTTTTCAACCCTGCTGCTTGAGCCACCAAGAGCTTGTTCTGGTTCTGCGGCCCAGATTTGAATTCCTTTATCACTGGTGGTGATCCTTAGCCACTGCCATGGTGCAGATTACAGCTCAGCCCTCAAATTCCTCTCCATTTCTGTGTTTGTATGCATTTTGCTTTGATATCCTGCCTGTCTTCATGAAGAGCAGGGCGCACTGATGGTGCATGACTTAACAGCGGTGCTTTGACGAGAAGCCCGGCTTTTAATAAAACCGTGCACACACGGTAAATAAAACCGTTCGTATTTTGTCAGCTCTTTCGCAAAGTAAGCGTGTGAATGTCATATTTCAGATTAAAGGTATTTCTGGGGTTGTTTCCCCCCCCCAGGAAAGATCATAATAAGTTGGACATGTGGCTATTTCAGAAAGTGTACCCATTTGGTAAAGAGCTTAGAGGAAAACAGTGTCAAATCCCATATTGAACCCAGCTGTGAGCTCTTACTTTTTAAAAAATAATATTTTTTTTTTAATGTCAGGCTTACTTCCTGCAGATATACATCAAATTAAATTCTGTACTAAGCTCACAATGGTGGTCCCCCGCCCCCTTCAAGCGGAAAGGCATTGCTCACCTGAATGAAATATTATCTCTCCTTAATGGCTTTCAAGAGCAAAGTCACATTTTGCAGTTTCAAAAGTGGAGGGAAGCAGGAGGCAGGGACAGTGGGTATTCTAGGATGAACAGAAGAAATGTTTGCTATGGATCCAAATCACTTTCAATTAAATAAATAAATAAAAATGCATTGGATTAACAAAAGAGCCCCTAACCAGCTTACCTGCAAGATCGTCTTACTCCATATGTGCTAACTCAGCTGCTCTCAGTCTGCAGAACTGACACTGTTACAAGCATCATGTAATATTCATTCTGCATTTGCAAGAAATTGATTTGTTGGTGTAGCAGCATCCGCCCTTTGGAACTCCCTGCTTATTGACATCAGGCAGGCATATTCACTGTACTCTTTTAGGCACCTGATAAAAAACACTTTCATTTAGGCAAGCCTACAAACGTAGAATGTTGATGTCTTTTAATCTGGTTTTTAGCTTATCATTTGATTAATATTTTTTCAAGGTAGGCTTTTAAATTGTTGTTTTTAACTGTTTTTATTCATAATTTTATTGGGTATGTTTTGCTTAAAGGTTTGGTCTTTTTACAAATCAAATACATAAAATTTATGAATCAAATAAATGAAATAAACATGACATATTAGTGGAGGAGGCTTGTCATGGTGATGATGTGGCTTTATGGCATCCCTGGCCCCAACCGACATGACCAATGGTTGACAATTATGAGAGTTGCACCATATTGACTATCCCTGCTCTGCTGGGATGCTTCCTGCAGGATATTGATGGTAAATGATCCAGCGGGAGTAAAGGAAAGGGTAGCTAGAGCAGGCTCTGAGGTGTTATTTGTGTCTAGGTTTACTATCTTATTTATACAATACACGCAGAATATATATCTTTTTAATGGATGCGATATGTTCTATGTGCGAAAGGGAGATTGTTTTCCACTGATGATTTCCACAATGGTCCCCCCCCCCCTTAAAAGAGTAAGGATGGGCAAACTGTGAAACTAGATTTACAATTTTGGGCCACACTCTCCTTTATGATACTGTATACAAAGCAACCTCTATTGAAACCAGTCCAAAGCCTTGACTCATCTTGGAAATGTGTGAAAGAAATATCTTTGCCAACACTCCCTGGGAGACACAGTCTAGCAATGACTTAATCCTTTCTAATCCTTAGTTGCAAAATTACACAGATAGTGTAAACTTTGAGGAAAGGCTGTATTTCCTTTTTTAAAATAAGAGCTAGAGATTGAGAGATAGAGAAATGGGGGGTGGGGACACGGACACACACGGACACACACACACACACACACACTGCAAAGTGCACATTTCTGGCCATGTTTTAAAGGGGTTGCAATTTTTGCTTGCAATTTTTGCTACCTCGCATGTGGTGTGGTTCAGGGGTCATATAAACTATGCCAAAACAGTCCACAGGCTCTGTTTTCTCTTATTAAATGTGGGGGAAGGGGGATGAAAGGGAAAAATAATGCATTTACATGCTAGGCAGCATAGAGTGTGATTGATTTCAGTCAATGGAGAGTTTCTGAGCTGGGTGGAGAGAGAACTGGAAGAGCAGCATGGGGAGAGACAAACAGCATTCAACAAAGATGGCAGGTAGTGAATATAGGTAAAGGTAAAGGGACCCCTGACTATTAGGTCCAGTCGTGACCGACTCTGGGGTTGCGGCGCTCATCTCACTTTATTGGCTGAGGGAGCCAGCGTACAGCTTCCAGCTCATGTGGCCAGCATGACTAAGCTGCTTCTGGCAAACCAGAGCAGCACACGGAAATACCGTTTACCTTCCCAATGTAGCAGTACCTATTTATCGACTTGCACTTTGATGTGCTTTCGAACTGCTAGGTTCTATGAATATAGAATTCAATAGGTTCTATAGGTATAATTCTATAGGTTCTATAATTCTAGGTTCTATGAATATAGAAATGAATATAGAATTTGAACTGCTAGGTTCTATGAATACAGAATCTTAGAATTTTAGAGTTGGACTGCACCCCAAGAGTTGGACTGCACCCCAATACCCTGCAATGCAGGAACAAAAGGTAAGAACGTGTGTTGCACCAATGGACCACTTCACAATATCTGGTCAGTCACCAATTGAAGGGCTGAGGAAAATTTTCTCAGCTCAAAGACCTCATTCCCTCATGAGCAATCTTCTGGGGACCACATGCCAATGGGAGACGTGGGTCGGGCAACTGATGTACTTTCTTTCAGCTGTGGAAAGTTAGAGTCCCCCATCCCATCAAACAGGAGGCATTACATCAGTTCAAGATCACAATCCAGTCAAACAAAAGTAACTGAGGAAGGCACCAAATAGGGCCAGGGATAGGGTGTGGCTTGTGGAGAGACTCAGGGGCCAGATAAAAGGGGCCTAGTCAGTCGCCTGGCCCTGGGGATAAAGAGAGACCTGGTGGGCTGTGTATGGCCTCCAGGCCTGAGACTCCCCACCCTTCCCATAGGAAGTCATTCTGAGTCAGGCTGTTGCTAGGATTTGCCCTGCTTCTTGCCAGGCAAGAGAGAAGAAGTTGTGCAGCCACAGCTTATGCATGGAAGCACAAATCCTCTTCCGGATTTGGAGAGCCCTTCGGCATCTTTCACTGTTCATATTTCACATTCCAGTAAGAATATGAAAGAGAGAGAAAGATTTGTCCTGCAGCTCTAAAATGGGGTCAGGTTTTTGCAGGCATCTGCTTGGAGATGCTGCCCACCATCGTGGCTGTTCCTGCCTGCAAAAACTCCTGTCGCAACAGCTGCCGACGATGTTCAAAGCCCTGGCACACGGTTACGTTTGCAGTCTTGCCGCTTTTGTGATTCTGACTCCATTGTCAGTAATAATAAGGCCTGCAAAAGGGCTGTTGGAGACAGTCCAGGCACTTATTTGGTCTTTAGGCTTTGATGGTCCACTGGCAGCTGGGTGATCTTTTGTCGAATTCCAAAATGCAAAAGCAGAGCTTGTTCCTATGAATCGGATGAGACGACTCTGCCAGATGCTTGACAGAACAGCAGCCACTGAGCCATGACACATCCACATAAATGGAGAGCTTCCCCCCAGCCTGTCCCAATATTATATTGACACAGGGAGTTGGTCCCTGGGCAATTTAATTAAGTTGGGATTCATCCAGGTTATATAACGTGACATTGTAGGAGTCCTTTGGAGAATAGTGTGTGTTTCCACAAAGCCCAAAGGACTCAGAACACACCACCCATAGATTAACTAGTTTGGAAAACTAGACCCATGATTTCCCATTCTAATGGCCTTTGGTGGACTAAGCTCTCAGGAAAAGAAATGTTCTCTGCTGAATACCACACCAGCCCCTTGGAAAGGCAAATGACTGGCTGGTTTCCTTTAACTGTGTCTACTACATTTCTCCCAATGTTTTGTGCTGACTCTTCACTGAATGGTTCAAAGTGGAAGGCTATTCTTTCCAGAGTCAATGACCTTTTTTTTGGCTGAATCACTAGAGATGTGCTCTACATTGCACCCAACTACATTATCCTCCAAGTTGACCCATTGAATTAATGAAACCAAGCGAGTCATGTCCATCACCTTCCATGGGTCTGCTTTTGAGTTGGACTAGCGTTGGATACAACCCTGAGTCTTTATAATGTGCTCCTTTAGAGATGCATAAGCTGGACAAATGTTAGAGAGGTTCAGGAGCAAGAGCACAGGCAGCACCCATTTTGCAACAGCATCAGGTCAACCTCCGCCAATAGCTACTTAGCTGTAGCAGCACCAATGCTAGTACTAGTTCAGGATTGATGGCTGGGAATTTGCCTGCTCCTAGCAGATGTCACCATTGAGAACCTACGGAAATTAAGGTGAGGTGAATCAGAGGAGTTAGAAAGCAGCAAGGGAAAATAAATGAACAAATGCAGGATTGATGAAACCCTCTTCACCATCTTTCCTTCTTAAAAAGTGAGGTGTCCACTTCCAAGGTTTCACTGACAAACATCTCCTGGCAGTCAGCAGTTTTTTCAGGCCAGCTATTGGGGGTGGGTGGGGGTGGACTGCACTCTGAGCACTCTATGGCTGTGTGTGGGTTTTGGAGCCTGGTATTCATGCAAATGTTTTCCCAATGCAATAGAATGTGCCCAGTATATTAGTCAGTTGATATACAAATGTAAGGCTGTAATTACAGCTACAGAACACTGATCATCAGGGAGCAGAGATTGGACGGGAAAGGCTTCCTTGCCATTTGCCCAGTTGATTTGGAAAGGAAAAACATCAAGGAAATAGCTGCCAATATTTTGATCCTCTGGTCTCTCTACCCTCTATTCCCCCCCCCCATAGCTCTATGTGAGTTGCACTGGTCCTTGCCAGCCATCTTTGATCTGGCATCAGCCATTTGCCAGAGTTCCAGTGCTTTGTTGCAAATTGGATATGGGTCATCTTTGCCTTGGCTTTTTACAGCATTCACACTCTTTCCTGGTGGAGAGATATGCCAGCTTCCTTTTGGTTCCTCGTGCCAAACCTTAGCTGATTTGTAGACCTTGAGGCCCCATGTTCAATAATATATTGCAAACCACATCATTGGGGCCCATTTCTATGTTTGTCTTTTTTAAAATAAATAAATAAAACATAACAAACACACACACAAAAGAAAGCATAGGGTGGTATTCAACTAAGTTTTATTCAGAATAGCCCCATTGAAATTAACCAAACTTAGGGCTCATTCTCATAAAGAAATGGGAGTGCCTTAAAGAAATGGGAGTGCCTGATCACCTCATCTGTCTCCTGAGAAATCTCTATGTGGGACAAGAAGCTACAGTTAGAACTGGATATGGAACAACTGATTGGTTCAAAATTGGGAAAGGAGTACGACAAGGTTGTATATTGTCTCCCTGCTTATTTAACTTATATGCAGAATTCATCATGCGAAAGGCTGGACTAGATGAATCCCAAGCCGGAATTAAGATTGCCGGAAGAAATATCAACAACCTCATATATGCAGATGACACAACCTTGATGGCAGAAAGCGAGGAGGAATTAAAGAACCTTTTAATGAGGGTGAAAGAGGAGAGCGCAAAATATGGTCTGAAGCTCAACATCAAAAAAACCAAGATCATGGCCACTGGTCCCATCACCTCCTGGCAAATAGAAGGGGAAGAAATGGAGGCAGTGAGAGATTTTACTTTCTTGGGCTCCTTGATCACTGCAGATGGTGACAGCAGTCACGAAATTAAAAGACGCCTGCTTCTTGGGAGAAAAGCAATGACAAACCTAGACAGCATCTTAAAAAGCAGAGACATCACCTTGCCGACAAAGGTCCGTATAGTTAAAGATATGGTTTTCCCAGTAGTGATGTATGGAAGTGAGAGCTGGACCATAAAGAAGGCTGATCGCCGAAGAATTGATGCTTTTGAATTATGGTGCTGGAGGAGACTCTTGGGAGTCCCATGGACTGCAAGAAGATCAAACCTATCCATTCTTAAGGAAATCAGCCCTGAGTGCTCCCTGGAAGGACAGATCGTGAAGCTCAGGCTCCAATACTTTGGCCACCTCATGAGAAGAGAAGAATCCTTGGAAAAGACCCTGATGTTGGGAAAGATTGAGGGCACTAGGAGAAGGGGACGACAGAGGACAAGATGGTTGGACAGTGTTCTCGAAGCTACGAACATGAGTTTGACCAAATTGCGGGAGGCAGTGCAAGACAGGAGTGCCTGGCGTGCTATGGTCCATGGGGTCACGAAGAGTCGGACACGACTAAACGACTAAACAACAACAAGGGCTCATTCAGACTTCTGCTTGTGCTGTGCCTAAAAAGGAAGGGTCTGAGTGGCCTCCCTCTTGTTCTGTCCCTTTACAAGGGAAAATAATACATAGACCAGAGCAAATGGCAAACCGGGGGAAACCCAAATTGCTGTTTGCTCCAACTGAGCACTAAAGAGCAGTTTTCCTAGGGGGGGGGAGCAGTGGGACAAGAGGAAGTGTGGACAAGCTCTTAGTCACAGTCATTAATTTCAATGGGTCTACTCAGAGTAAAACTTAGCTGAATGCCACTCATGTATACCAGGATGCCAAAGGACTGTCCAATAATATCTTTGCCTGATCACTGAGACACTTGAGGGGAAGTCACTGTTCATGGTCCCCCATGGCTCAGATATCTACATCACATCTGAGAACTCACTTAAAAGAGGTGCTGGGGCAATAGAAAAGTAATATTTGTGGACAAGTGAAAGCCTTTTGAGATTTCGAGATTCCCACATTGCAGGGGGTTGGACTAGACAACCCTTTGGATCCTTTCCAACTGTATGATTCTATGATCCAATGAAGCCAAATGTTGGAAGATTCGGGACATTCATCCTGAGGCAGCAAGTCAGGAATACTGGGCATCATAGTCCAAAACATGTAGAGGGCACCTGGTTAGAGAAAACTGGACCAGGTCCTTCCTTGGTCCCGATTTCAATTTTACTGATTCACTCCATTTTTCAGTCACCCAGTAAGAATAGTTTTCCGGGCTGCCTGCAAAATGAAACTTTTAGCTTGAATCACTCAAAACAATTCTTATGTTCTTAAAGACATCCCAGTTTACAGTGCATTACTGTAATCCTGCCTTTAGGTTACAGAGAGTAGAAATGTATGCTTAGTTTATCAAAACTTTTTCTTTTTTTTCATGTTTGAGGAGTGGAGGTGGGCTTTAGATTTCTTGATCACCTTTTGGCTGAATGAGGCATGTGTTTAAAAGACAAAGGAAACTTGGAGCCAAAAAAAGAGAGAATGTTTCTGCAAGATCAGATTTTCTTTGCTACAGTAGCTCCAGTTATAATCTCCTTGGAAGACAAATCATATTTTCCGTTACACAAGAAGAGTATATTATTATTATTTTCATATTTGTCTAATTTTTCTTGTCTGACCATCTGCACGGTTATGCCTTAGCAAGATTAATCTTGTGATATTCAAAATCCAGACGGGATGTTTTCAGTTGAAACACATATAAATAACTTGAACTTGTATCAAGCTATAATCCGGAGCATTGGTGCCCATTAGAGCTGTTTAGCCGAATCCCTTCTCTGTTTATGAGAGATGTGTTTTATAACATTCAGGGCTTGCAGAGATGTAAGAGGAGGCAAGCAAACAAAATTGGACATTGAGCAAAGGGCATTCCTTCTGCTGTGAACTGTTGTAGAGTTTAACCTTCCCCCTCCCATCCCACCTCCCCAGATCAGAATCCTAAATCATTTAAGAATTGGTGCCTATCCAAAATGCATCTGTTGACCCAGATTCAGCCCTCCGGTAACAAGGATGAAGTGATTATTTTTCCAAGAACCCAGTAGATTTTATCCACATTAGCATGTGTGCCAATAAATACGCCTTGGAAGGCATTGCAGATCATGAGCAATGAGTTATGTGCAATACTTCTGCCCCCTTCCCTTTTGCAAACCTGTAACCTGCTTATGTTTTCTTTTGTTAAGGTATCCCTGCAGTTACTAATGCTGGGCCTAACTGCTGGTTTGCTGCCTTATTATTACGCTCCCCGATGCTAGCACTATTTATTTCATTTCCCAATCACTTCCCATGGAACACATCCAAGTAAGAACATTAAAAATCAATAAAAACGTCAAGAACACAGGAACACACGAACACACACACACACAGTGGGACCCAGGTGGCGCTGTGGGTTAAACCACTGAGCCTAGGGCTTGCTGATCAGAAGGTCGGCGGTTCGAATCCCTGTGACAGGGTGAGCTCCCGTTGCTTGGTCCCAGCTCCTGCCAACCTAGCAGTTCTAAAGCACGTCAAAATGCAAGTAGATAAATAGGAACCGCTACAGCGGGAAGGTAAACGGCATTTCCGTGTGTTGCTCTGGTTCGCCAGAAGCGGCTTTGTCATGCTGGCCACATGAACTGGAAGCTATACGCCGGCTCCCTCGGCCAATAATGCGAGATGAGCGTGCAACCCCAGAGTCGGTCACAACTGGACCTAATGGTCAGGGGTCCCTTTACCTTTATGAATACCCCTAAACATTTTGTGAATCTTTGTAATTTTGTCATTTACTGTTTTTCCTTTTCCCAATTTGAACTATAAAATGGTGATTTGCTTGAGTCAAAATGAGAGTACCTCTAAACATTTATTTTAAATGAAAAAAACACTGTGTCTGTCTGTCTGTCTGTCTGTGTGTGTGTGGCTTGCTGGACAAGGAAGGTCTTCAGGAGTTACTGGAAGAACAATTGAGATGGTGCTTGCCTCAAGTGGAATGGGGAGGTGTTTCAAAGAGTAGGTGCTGCCACACTAAAGATCTGAGTCCTACATTGGAGAGGACCCAAACCAATGGAACAAGAAAGGAGATTCCAATTAAATGTTACAAATAGCTTTCTAATGGCTAAGAGCTGTTGGACAGTGGAATACACTCCCTCAGAAGGTGGTGAACCCTACTTTGTTGGGGGTTTTTTAACAGAGGTTGGATGGCCATCTGTCATCTGTGATTCCTGCATTGGCAGGGAAACTAGAACTAGAACAGGACTAGAAGACCCTTGGTACTCTTTACAATTCTACAATTCTATGATTCTGGAGGTCTTATGGCTCAGATCAAAGTCAAGGAGGACCACTTCTGCAGAATGGAGTTATTGGTTGGGTGTATCGTTGGGCCATCTTTTAGGTATCTGGGCACAGCTACATATGGCTTTTACACACAGTAACAGCACCTTGAACTTAGCCCAATGGCTAATAATGGCATCATTGAGGAGGCAAATGTAAGGGCAATGCTTCCTCAACAGTCAGCATGGCATGGCAGCACAATAACTCTAGTGGGGCAAATAGGGTGAACATGAGATTACTGCTTTTCATCCCAGCAAGATAGATGTTCCTTTCTTTGTTTAGTGGCTCCAGTGCAATTCTAAATGACATTTGTGGACATGCAGGGGGGAGAGCATGTATGTGCCTCCATCTAGAAATGTGCCTTTATGTTCTGTGCACAAAGAATGGGCTGTTGCAACATCTTAAACTTGTTTCCTCCTGGAGATACATTTCTAGTCCCTGTAGAAAGGGTAATCTTGGTATAATGAGAATACCAGATGTTTGCATTTCAGACAGATTTTGCACAATCATGGCTTCCAAGCTGCCAGCAAGATCTGGGCTCCTGCGGTGGGTTATTTCCATACTCTGAGCAAAACAAATAGCCGTGGAATTGGGAGAGCTTGTCACATTCTCTGTTCATTCATTACCTCTATGCACTTCTGCGGGACAGAAGCAACAACAATGAGAAGGAGGAGGGCATGCTCCATGCCCTTGCCACTAGAATCATCCCTGGAAATTGAAGGTCAGGTTACAGGCCAGGGATAGTTCAAAACAGAGCTACCTTTTCTCCCACTCCCCTCCAATAAGAACTCTGGAGGGAGGGGAAATTAGCATTTGCCTGAACAGTCTTCTCACAGATCTTGTTGGTCATGGTGCTCCTTCCTTGGCTTCATCGGGATTTTGGAGTGGTGGTAGTTAAAGCCTCCACACTCCAGAAATTCTGATATACAAAGCATCACTGTGCTCATGTTTCTGGTAAATCAAGACTTTAACCTTCTCCCAAACATGGAAGCATCATATTGGCTGTGTTGGGAGCTCTGTGAGGAGATTAAAGTGTAAAGTGCCCATCAACTACCACAGAAAAACTGGGACATCCAGCACAGGGCCATTTTAGGTGTCTTGCTCTTGTGCAATTTTGGGCTGAGATATCACCCTGGAAAAAGTGTTTTTTTCTGCATCCACAATCTTGTGTGGGTCACTTGACCTGTGCAGGATTTCTGACCCAGGAGATGGCATCCAAGATTTGAGCCACATTGCGTTGGAAGGTGTGTGTGTGAGAGAGAGAGAGAGAGACAGAGACAGAGACAGAGACAGAGGGAAAGGGGGAGAGGGAGAAAGAAAGAAGGAAGGCGAGAGGGCAAAAAAATGAAATATGTGTATGTATGAGAGGGGGTAAAGTTGTGTATGAGAAAAAAGAGTGGGGAGGCTGTATGCATCTCTGTGTAAGAGATAGATGGTTGAAGAGTTGTAACTGGTTTTTAATACTGTTTTTTTTTGCATTGCTGTGACCCACCCTGTGAAGGGCAGGTAATAAATCAAATCAATGTATAGTGTGGGGGCTTTTTTCAGTAATACATGCATTTTTAGGCACACATTCGCTGTTACATATGCATTTTATACACATTTTGGGGGTCGGAGAACTGCATTGCAAAATTCGGAGAAGCATATATTTCAAAGGATAGCTTGCATAGGCCCATCACATAATTTCTCTCCGATCCCTAAAGGTGTCCATCATATGCAAACCTTTTACATAGCCCTCCATCCCTGCTGGAACCTCTCCCGCCCACCAGCACATGTGCTTTGGCGTCAGTCTTCTGCAAACGGAAATTGCACGCCTGACATGTTAATCGTTGGCAGCATCCAGTGAAGTGGCTCTTCTCCAGGAGATTGGAATTGGGGAAGGTTTGTATGTGCCTTGTTTGTAATTGGACAAATACATTGCAAAAGGGGAGGGAAGAAAAATTTTGGCCAGCTTCTCTTAATAGTTTGCTTAAATTCATTTGGTATGCATTGTCTCACTCATCTCAACATGTTCCTTCTTGTTAAAAGTGGTCGGCAAATTTCTTACTAATATATCCCCCCACAACCTCCCTTTTCTCCCTCAGGCAGTGTCGTTATGGTCTGGAACCTTTATTCTTGTTAAAGAAGAAAGGTTACAATATTGTAAACCTTTCTTCTTTAACAAACAAAACCCAAATAACATAATGACATTGCCTAAGGGAGTGTGTGCACAGTCAGAATTAAGAGCAGACGTTTCCAAATTTAGGCCACATTCACACTGTACATTTATAGCACCAGGATACCACTTTAAATAGTCAGGACTTTCCCCCAAATAATTCTGGGAACTGTAGTTTGCTAAGGGCGCAGAGAGTTGTGAGAAGACCTGTTCCCATTGCAGAACTACAACTCCCAGACTTACCTGCGAAAGAGGCACTGATTGTTGAACCACTCTGGGAACTGAAGCTCTGGGAGGAGGATAGGGGTCTCAAAACACCTCTCAGCACTCTTAACAAACTACAGCTCCCAGAATTCTTTGGGGGAATCCATGACTGTTTAAAGTGAGATGATAGTGACTTAATGTAGGGTGTGAATGTGCCTTTAGTGCTATTTGCAGCTGAGGCGCACATGCGCGCGCACACACACACACATATTTTGCAGGATTCTGTGGAGGAAGCCATGACTGCTTAAAGCTTTAAATGCATAGTGTGGAGGGAGCCTCAGTCTCTGCCTCAAGCTGGAGTCATAGCTTGGTAGTAGTTTTATAGTTTTCCTGGCATATGCTATATACTGGATACATTTTCAGAAGTTTGCATTTCCCAGTGTGCCCAAGAGTGTTACTGCAACATGTTTTGACTATATACAAAACTGAATGGTGAAAATGGGCTCATGAATTTTAGCTGCTGTTCTGAACCCAGAGAGGTCAACATGGGGGACACGAGAAAGGACTGTATGTTCCTTTCATCCAGTCTCAAGATTGTCGACAAGTAGTTTCAAATCCCCTCAACCGAGATCGGGCAAAGATTGTGTAATCTCTCCTGCACGCAGATGCTGAACAAAGGAATATTATTATAACATCCTTAATCTAGCCCGCAGTTCCCCCCACCTCTCTTCTTTCCTTTCCTTCCTGATGTGATCCAATTCCTTTTCCCTTGGGAATCAAACATCTGAAATGGAATTTGAGGAGAGAGGTGGTACTTCTGCTCTCTAAGAAGCTCTTTCCTTGCAAAGAGATTATTTGCATGAACAGGGAAATCAACAGCTATTTATAAGATGCCTTCCTGACGATATGGCTGAGACATTAAATAGAATATTTCTGATCACGGCACCTGGGGGCGTATAATTATCAGGCATTTATTCTGTGGTGACTGCAGAGAGAATTAAATGAAGATCAGCTTGTTCGTAATCCCAGTGATGGCTGTATTTTCCCAAAAGGTTTGCTGTTATTTTATTTTATTTTATTTTATTGCAAAACATCTGGTTATCTTTATTGGTACAAATAACAGCAGGTACCAGGCTGCATTCATATGGCAGCTTATTCTATTTCACCAGCGTTTCCACAACTGTTAATTTTTACATTGTATTTGAGCTTTCCCATTACATAAAACCCAGTTCCAGAAAGTTAATGGAATATGAAGCCCCCCTAACCCAGGAAATTGTGGGAGTAAAGTGACAAAATTTGGGGCATTATACTGGCATATATATACTGGCAGGTGGCTCTGTGGGTTAAACCACAAGAGCCTAGAGCGTGCTGATCAGAAGGTCGGCGGTTCGAATCCTTGTGACGGAGTGAGCTGCCATTGCTCAGTCCCAGCTCCTTCCAACCTAGCAGTTCGAAAGCACGTCAAAGTGCAAGTAGATAAATAGGTACCTTTCTGGCGGGAAGGTAAACGGCATTTCCGTGTGCTGCTCTGGTTCACCAGAAGCGGCTTTGTCATGCTGGCCACATGACCCGGAAGCTGTACGCTGGCTCTCTCGGCCAAGAACACAAGATGAGCACCACAACCCCAGAGTCGGTCACGACTGGACCTAATGGTCAGGGGTCCCTTTACCTTACTGGCATACAGTTCTTTCCTGCTATTTTCATGGGGCCATCATGGTGGAACAGAAGCACACATTTGTGAGGGGGGGGGAGCAGTGATGTTGTCCAAAGACCTTCGTTGCTGTGTCGAACCACACCCACTGCTGTGAATGAAACTGAGCATGTCGTGTCAGCGTATCAGTCACGGTTTCATAAAACAACAGATACTGTAGTGTGAAAGGAACATTAGAAAAGAGAACAGTAGTGCTAGCATCATAACCAAGAAAACGAACACAATAATCCCCATGTCTGAATGCACCATAAGTCTCATATGTCCTGTGTATATTATTATTTCATAAGATTTCCCCCCCCCCACACACACACACCATAAAATAATCCCACTTCATCCCGAAGGCTCATGGGAAGTTGCAGTCATTTCCAACCCGGCTTATTCCAGCCTTTGAATATCCAGTGTTCTCCAGATGGTATGGACCACCAGAAGGAGCTGTGGAAGAATAGGCGACGCTCCCCCTGCCCAATTTGAAGGCCATTCAGGCTGGTTTCAGGCAGACGTGGGGCTTGTCTTTTCCAGGCCTACCTGGAGTTGCTGAGGATTGAAACTGGGACCTATGGAAAGCAGAAGCTGAACAACTAAGTTATGGTCCTTCTAATCTCAGCAGTTCCTAAAACACAAGGAGGGTTTGAATGATTTTCTGAATTGCTTCCTACGAAACAACCCGAAGGAAATTTGCAATACGCTAAAAACATATATAAAAGAAACTGATATATAAAAAACAATTGAAAATAATTGCATTTCTAAGAACCATTTCAAATCCGATACAGATATTGGCTGGCATAAAAAAATATTCATTTAGAAGACTTGTTGAAAGAAAAAGATCTCCAACAAAAGCCAATAAGACGACCGAGGCAGCACCTGTCTTGATATGTAACAGGAGGGTAGATGCCATCTCATTTATGGCCTGATTCTGCCTCTCAAGCAGAAGGGATCTTCTGGTGCTATGGCATCTGTAAGATGCCCTCTCCCACAGACTGCAGTGATCAGTTGGATACATAAAGGACGAGACAAACTTTTAGCCACACTGATCTCAAGCTGTATAGGGCTTCATACACCAGTACTAACGCCTTGAACTTAGCCCAGCTGCAATGACAGTGCATGAGAAAGAACATGCTATATATGCGTACACAAGGGAAACAGTTATTATTTTTTACTGAAGTCACAAAATTTCACCCTCGCCACAGTCAAGAATATGACTTGGCTTGACCATACGGTCTTCTGCTTGGAGGAGGATTCTTTCTTTCCTTTATTAATATTAAACCACAATGTCATTATGTCAACCATGCATCCCGTGTGTAATTACCCCATTTTAAAGATAAATCCATTGTCTGGGGAGGCATCCATCACACCTGTCACCTTTAGCACAGAAGGTGAGACACTAAATGGACACCTTTTACTAATATTAATTTCTATATAGTCATCAGTTGTGAATAGACTATCCATTGTTCTCTTTGACAGAGACAGGCCAATGACGAAGATTAAATTATCCATCTTCGCAGAAGCAGAAAGATTGCTTTGAAAGTGGTTTTCAGGATTTCGCTTTTAGGGTATATTCAGACTAAATCAGTTCATTTGGTTCATCCTTTAAATTGTGCCAAAATCTGGCCAATTGTAGTTAAGACAGATAGAGGGACAGAATGCATACCCTTAGAGGGGAAGATGCAAAGTTACCTAAAGGAGGAAGAAATGGGAGATCACAACCTGCCCATGAAGCAAGTACCTGGATATCTCTTCTTCTTCTTCTTTATTAAATTTTCTTTTTCTTTTCTTTTCTTTTTCTATTCTTGCATACATCTCATATCAATACCATCCCCTCTTCCCTCCCCCTCCTGGGCTCCCCCCCCTTCCACTTCTGGTTTGTTTCCCTCTTGTCACATACTGCTGTTTCTTAAAAGTCTACTATATCATTTCTTATATTGTTTTAAATGTTCTTTGTTAATAAAGATGTGAATGTTTATTTAAATCCTGCCATCAAGTCAATATTCTTCCTTTGTTTCTGCAGATATGTTATAAATGGTTCCCATTCTTTTTCAAAGTCACTGTTATCTTTTTCTTGAAGTCTGTCCATCAATTTTGCCAGTTCTGCATAGTTCATCAATTTCTCTTGCCATTGTTCTTTAGTTGGAATTTCTCTAGTCTTCCACTTTTGTGCTATCAGAATTCTCGCCACTGTAGTAGCATACATAAATAGTGTTCTGTTCTCTTTCAGCAAATCTTGACCTAAAATACCTAACAGGAAGGCTTCTGGTTGTTTAACAAATATTTTATTCAACATTTTCTTCAATTCATTATATATCATTGCCCAATACAGTTTTACATTTTTACATTCCCACCACATATGATAAAAAGTATCTCCAACACTCTTTCTTTTCATTTTTATAGATTTTGCCAGCTTGCCAGTTTGACCGTGTAATTCTCTCTCAACAATATACAATCTCAGTAGTGGCATCCTAGTTATGGAATGACCTCCCAGGCAAGAGTGAGCTGCCTAACACCTTCCTTGTGGTATTTCCAGTGTAAGGTCTTTGAAGACCTTCCCCTCTGCCCACCCTTTTACTTCCAGCTTTATTGTGAGACTTTGCATACACTGAATTTTAGATGGGTTATAGCTTTCCCTCTATTTAGTGATAGTATCTATTGCTCTGTTCTGCTTCACACAATGCTTCTGAAATGTGTACCCTGGAATTCATATAGTTTTATTTTTCTGTGATCTTTGGTGAGTTTCGACGCTTTCACTACCCCTCCAAGAAACACTTGTTACTGGGTGGCATGTAAACACTGTTAGTAAGTGATAAAATAATGCAAGTTTCTTGGAATGCGTAGTTCTGCCTTGCATTTTTGGTCAGACCCATTCCAAGTTTTCTTTTTTTAAATCCCAGTTTATTTGATTTGTAGCTCCATAATGCAAACCCGTTCTGGAGCCAAAGGGGCTTGATAGAGTGCTTAAAATAAGCAAAGGCTTTGCACAAGGGAAGATATTGCCATTTTTATTATTATTATATTAATGGCAACAAGAGGAGTCTTTCTTCCCATAAATTAAGACATAAAATATTAAGTCTCCTTGGAGGTCTCACCCTTGAATTTCCTCATTTTTAAAAGCTCTTTGCCATCAATAGAAGGTTTATGGCCACTTTTTGATACGAGATGTTGTAATGACCAAAAGGTGTTGGGAAAGCAGAGACCACCATGGGATTAATTTAGATATTAATGTGTGTTCCAAATTCGTATTCATTTATGCTATGGATGTTCATACTTGTGTGACAAATATGGTGTAGGCGTGTGATATTTTCATTCATATGATACAAAATGACATCATTGCATATATCCATGCCAGGGGAAGGATGCAGCTCAGTGGTAAAGCAAGTGTTTTGCATGCAGAAGGTCACAAGTTCAATCCCAGGCATCTCCAACTAAGGCTGGGAGAAGAGCCTTGTCTGAAATCCTGGAGAGCTGCTTCCGGTCAGTACAGGAAAAATTGAGTTAGTTGGACCCCAATGGTCTGACTCGGTGTAAGTCAGCTTCCTACATTCCTATACTCTTCTCATTGCAAGTACTGGTCCCTGGTGGGGAGGGCAGAGCTTTGAAAGGAGATATGAGCTGTGCAGTGGTCCTTCCAGCTTAACATTATCTATACTGACTGGTAGAGTCTTTTCCCAGCCTGATTACACAGCCTTGGGGAGCATCTGATGGACTTCAATAGTATTATCAGGCTTTCTCCAGAGGATTCCATCTCTCTCTCTCTCAATGTCTTACCCATGAGAAATCCTACGTCTGGGGGAAAATGTGTGTCCAATGGTTCCTTCCCCCTTGGAAAGTGTTTCTGATGTAGGGAAATCAAGCTTTTATGGGAGGGTGACAACTCCTTGATGACCCATTGACCTAGAGCGTCCGGGCACTTCAGAAGGACATTAGCTGTAAAGTTGCCCGGGCACCCTTTTTGTATTAGAAGAAAGAATGCCGGAGAGGGAGAGGGAGAGAGAAAAAACCCTACTTGAGTGTAGATCTTGTCTTTACTCCTAATTAGGACTGCAATCCATCATGCTGGGAAGTTTCTATTCATTTTGGTGATTGGGGGACATGACAAATGAATCTTGGAATAAATGGGATGTCAGAGCTGAGCCAGAGATGGATGCGTTCTGCATGGGATGCGTGTAATAAGTACAGTTAATGTTGGCATCTGGCCAGCACCATCGCCTCGCACTAGGCAGGTCACCCAGAGACTTTGACCGGGGGGCAAAACACCAATAAATGATTCCTCGCACCGGCCATTTATTAGAAAATGAACACCTTGTCGGGGGCTCGTTCTTTGTTTTCCAATCTGTCATTTGGGGGATGGAAACTAATTGAGTATTAGCTTAATTGTTCCTAATAAAATACTGATAATATCTCTTTTCATGTTGCTGCTTCAGATCCCTGCTCTAATTCTACTTCCTTGCAAGGGCTTCCGTTTCCCGTGTCAAGATTGATTATCTGCATCCAGTGGGAAGGCCAAAACGGCAAGTTCATTGAAGATTAATTTAAGGGGAAAATGGTTTGCAGGAGCGTTTCCCTCCCCCTCCCCTTTCCTTTAAATTGAATTTAGTTTTAATTTTAAAGTGTTAGGGGATGTGTGGCGTCAAAGGTTGCCTTGGGATAATTTATTATGTACGAACTAATCAGTATCAGTTTGGATGCACAGGTTCTTTGGGTTGCATGATACCTGCTCTGGGAAAGAGAGGTTAGGCATTCTAACATTAATCATCATATAATCATCGCCACTATATATTTAGTTAGTCCAGTGTTGTAAATGTAGTTATTTTGACACCTGGGGCAAGATCCTAGTTGTTCATGCCAGGCAAACCTCTGGGCCTTGGGGGAGGGCTGTGGTTCAGTGCTAGAACATCTGGTTTGCATGCAAAAGGTCCTAGTTTCAATCCCCAGCATCTCTAAGTAGGTCTGGGAGAGACTCCCTCCCTAAAATCCTGGAGAACTGCTGCTAGTCAGTGCTCACCATACTGAGGTTAATGGACCAATGGTCTGACACAGTATAAGGTACCTGGCATCAGACCAATACAGAAGCCTATTCCATAGAATCATAGAATTCCAGAGTTGAAAGGGACCCCAAGGGTCATCTAGTCCAATCCTATGCAAGGCAGGAATCACAAAGAGTCTCTGACAGAGAGCTCCCCAACCTATGTTTAGAAACCTCCAATGAAGGAGAGCCTACCACCTTGCCAGGTAGTTCATTCCATTGTTGATTAGCTCTTACCATCATCACCAACTTCTTCCTAGTGTTTAGGCAGAATCTCCTCTCTTGTTTTTTCAATCCATTCATTCAGGTCCTACCCTCTGGAGCAGCAGAAGACAAGTTTGAGAGCCCTTTAGATATTTGAAGATGGCTACCATGTCACCTCTCAGCCTTCTCTTCTCCAGGCTAAACATACCACTAAACATACCAAGCTCCCTCAATTGGTCCTTATAAGGCTTGGTTTCCTGACCTCCTGGCAACATACAGAGCTCTAGCAGCAAAAGAAGTGAAAAATTGCAGCCCTTCTGTTGAAATTCAAATGACTTGCTGCAGTGACGAACTACTCCTGCTTCTGGCTGCTCTACAGTATGTCCCTTCAGAAACATAATGCAACAGAGACCAGAAATGGTGCTAGTTTCTGAGGTCCAATCAGCTGGCCAGGAACACATGTTTTCCGTTCCCTCCTCTCACATCAGCCATTCTTGAATTTACGTGCATTGAGTTAGGTTGCAGACACAGAGCCAGTGAAAAGCTGACAGTGTGCCAGTTTGCTCGGCGTGGAATTCTTATCAAGCCTCCCAGCATGCTTCTCTTGGCTTGCCCATGGAAACTTTGCATGGAAAAGCACTCAAGATTGGATTTGATTTTCTGAATAAGGAAAACGTGGTAGAGATGTGGATTTGGGTGGGTGTTTCCGTTACATTTCATCAGTGTAGGTTCACCAAGTTAACACTGTCAGGCTGATCCTGCTTAAAACCTGTACTGGAAACTTTTCATGTGTTCCTCAAAATAATTATGGGATCGCTCAGCCATGTACACTGCTTCCTGTCCAGGAAATAAATGTTGCATCACCAAAAGCTCATCAGTAGGTTTTCGGAGTTCCTTGGTAAAATAGCATATAGAGAATTATGGGTGGTTTGGTTCTGAAATCATTTCCAAAACAATTTCTCCCTGGATCTTAGAATTCTGAACTGTCTGTACGACTAAACTGGTGAAGGACCACAGCTCAGCAATAGGACACCTGCTTTGCATGCAGAAGGTCCTTGGTTCAATCGCTGGCATCTTCAGGCAAAGTTGGGACAGTATCTCTATTTGAAACCCTAAAGTGCAGACAACTGGTGTGACTCAGTGGAAGGTGATTTCCTATGCCCATAGTTTAGTGGTGTTTAAGGTTTAAACCCAGAAGATCCCAGGTTCAACCCTCAATTTCTTCATGTAGGACTCGAAAAAGATTTCTGTTGGAGATCCTGGACAGCTGCTGAACAATACTGAACTCGATGGAACAATGGACTGACTGGGTATAAGGCAGTTCCTATGTTCCTGTGTTCTTCTGGATCAGTGACCAGGTTCTTTAAAAGCTTTACTCTCTGACGGATGCTGAAATGACATATTCTATTATGACACACGGCAGGGCCATTCCATTAAGGGGGACATCATTAGAAGTGCAACAATGCCAGATTGAGTGTCCGAACCCCATTACGCTTTCCTGTGTTTAACACAGGAGCATTCTATTCAGGAGACTCCACCTCATTAAGCTTGCTCATCACTTAATGGCCTGGTTGGGAAGTTAGCTGCTTTGAGCAGGAGGCAAAAGGCTGATAAATAGCAAAACCTCTGGTGCTTTCCTCAGCTGACTGCCATGCAAAGGAACTCATGGTCAATGGAGTGGAATCCACCCTCCTATCTGCATGTTATCACTATGTAACAAAAGGAGCTACACATGAAACAATGTTGGAGACCTAAAGCGATAATTGTGCCACTGCTAGGTTAATGCATGTTTCTTAATCACTTTCTCTGCAGTGAAATATAGTACAAAATTGAATAAAGTATCTTTAAATCATTACTGTTCAGGGACTGTGAAATAAAGATAAATTGTCTGAACGCGTGTCCTGTAAACAAATTATCACAGTGTCCACTTTCTGTATGAAATCTCTCTCTCTTTGGTCAGAAGGATTAAATCCATCTAGAATATACTCTGATCATCTTTTTTTTTTAAAGCAAAGCCACAATAATCAGACATTTACAACTAATAAATTGGTGCTGTAATTCCTTTGCAATGAGGCTTTGAAATATAATCTGTCATTTCAGATTTACAGAACATGAGTCTTCATAATTATAATTCTCAGACACACATTACTGGTTATAATTAAATTCAGTTTCAAGAAAAATTCTGACACATTGCTGTGGATTATCTGTTCATATTATGTTCTAATAGCAAAATTAATGTATAATCTGTTGAATAAATTTGGTTAGCTCTTGAATGTAACGTACATACACTCATACGCTGCTGTTGATCAAAAGCTGGAAAGTGAGATAAGAACAAAAAATGTATACAGTTTATCTGAAGAAGTCTCTCACAAAACCAGTTTGAACTCAATTATAGGCAAAAAAGGGAGAACTTTGCTGAATAAAGAAAGGCATTGAAAACCTTTCACACTCGTTTAAAGGATATCTAAAATATTAAATTATAGCAAATGTGACAAAGATCTTAGAAAATGAGCCAGCTAAGAATATAACAATGGATTAAATCACATGC
Organism: Zootoca vivipara; assembly: GCF_965207765.1. NCBI lineage: Eukaryota > Metazoa > Chordata > Lepidosauria > Squamata > Lacertidae > Zootoca > Zootoca vivipara. The sequence continues at coordinate 33,412,054 of NC_142589.1, forward strand.
TCTTTCAAGCGAAGAATTACTCCTTGAATTCCTTTAAACAAGTGTATTTACTTGTGTGAACTGGTTCAGTATTCAGTAAAATAGAGCAGGTTTTTTTATAAAAAAAATTTCAGGGTCTACTTGTGAAACATATGAGGATGTACCTTTAGTAATACATATGGTGTTACCAACCCAATTTTCTTATTTTAAAAAATACCTGAGTGCAATGTTCTCCCTTTAGAAATATGTGGTCCTTCCATGTCAGCCTCTATTCATAGAGGTCTACTGATATTTCTTGGTACTTTACCATTCAGAAGCTTCCTTTGCTGATCTATAGAGATAGATAGATGTGGATATTTGATGGGGAGATGCCATCATGACTCTCCTTTGCTGAAGTTTTCTCTTCATGTGATGAAATTAATACTTAACTGCATTCTAGAAAATGGTGGCAAATTCCTTCTTTCTTTTCTGGCTATGTGGGGGCAGTTCTGAAGAAACATTTTCCATGCAATGACAGGATAGGAAAAATTATCCCCCTAGTGAGCCAGGTTCTAAGGAAAGCAGTGCAGTTTAGTGACCAAGTTGACTGAAACACAGAAAATTCAGGCAGAGACCATATGTCTCCACACCATATGTTGAAAGCACCATGATACCACTTTAAACAGCCCATGGCTTTCCATAAAGAATTCTGAGAAATGTCGCTTCTTAAGGAGATCCCATTCCTCTCCCAGAGCTACAATTCCCAGAGTTCCTTGGAAAGAGAGGGGTTGCCTGTTAAACTGCCCTTGGGGGTTGTAGCTCTCTCAGGGGAATGGGGGGGGGCTCCTAACAACTCTCAGCACCTTTAACAAACTAAATTCCCCAGATAACTTGGGGGAGGGGAGCCCATGGCTGTTTCAAGTGGTGCCATTGTGCTTTCAGTCTGAAATTGCTGGGTTTTCATAAGGACATTAAAAGACATAAATCACAAACTGATGTGGAAATGCAGAGAACTGAACTTAGAAGTGTAGATAAATGAGGAAGTGAAAGAAACCCCAACTGACAGATTTTATCATCTCTATTGGAAAGCAATGGGGCACATAACTTGCTAGCGACCCAACTGTGTTTTCCTGGTGAGGGTCCAAACCATACATAACCCTGACGGGAATAAAAATATTATTGGCTCGGGAGCCAAACACTTGAACAAGGGGGTGGTTCTCTTCTGCATATATATGGAATTGGTTTGGGTCTCCTGCCATTTCATCTTCTTATGGGGAAGGGTTGTAGCTTGCTGGCCGAGCATTGGTTTTGCATGCAGAAGGCCCTGGGTTCAATCCGCAGCATTTCCAGGAAGGACCTGTGAATGTCTCCTGAGGGGAATTTTTGAGAACTTCTGCCAGCCAGTGTAGAAAATATTGATCTAGATCAGGCATCCCCAAACTGCGGCCCTCCAGATGTTTTGGCCTACAACTCACATGATCCCTAGCTAACAAGACCAGTGGTCGGGGAAGATGGGAATTGTAGTCCAAAATATCTGGAGGTCCGAAGTCAGTGGTCTGACTCAACATAAGACATCTTCCTGTCTTTCTGTGTGTGGTGTCCAGCTGTGTTATTCCTACATTGCAGGTGCTGGGACTAGTTGGCTCTTTGGGTCCCTTCCAGCTCTACAATTCTATGATGTCGGTACCCATAATTCCTAACAGACGAACAAAAACCATTCCAACTTTCACTCATAGGTTGACAGCAAAGGAGCAGAAGAAGCTGAGATGGGCTTCAGATGAATAACCACCATGTGGAATCCAGGTCAATAAATTCTTGGAAGCCTACACATGGACGCAGCATGAAGCTGGCCCCCATGCTTTTATTTTTGTCGTTCCAACACCAGATTTGGCAATGAGAAATGAGATTTCCCTCCACAGATGATTCCAATAACTGCTCAAAATAATGTGCCGAGTTCAGAGCACGCATACCAGAGATGTAAGGATAATAGACTTAACAAGAGTGGCTTTGATTTAATATTTAATTAGTAACACTGTAGCTATCAAGCCCTTTTCTTTCTCTTTCTCTAATCCCCTCTGTAACAAGTCACAAATTATTCCAAGCAAAATACTCTGTACATGGAAGTTGGGAAGATGCATGTCTGCTGTCCGCAGGAAATGTCCCCATGCCGTTTAATTCATACATTAGAAACAAATCACATCCGGCAAATGATGGAGCTGCTGAGCCTTTTTGACAAGGGATTTGCAGCTGGGTTCGAATGTATTGAAAAATAATTTTAAGGGCATTTTCTGAGAATTTCAGCCCACTCTCCTTGGCAGAGAATTTTGGGCACAACTGTGGATTCAGATTTAATATTATTTTAATATTAGTGAAGCTTTCCCCCCCCCCCGCCCTCCTCTATTCTTAATCTCTTGCTTCCTTCTTCCATGAGGTTGAACTAACAATAGTTTGATTCAACATTCAGATTATTCTTTGAGAAATTCTCTGCCTCATCCCTACCCACCAAAAATTATTTCTTTTACACTTCCACTTGAAGTGTTCAAGATTTCCACCCACTCTTCTGGAGACAACTTGGGGAAATCCCCCGCTTTGCCAAATTTGCCACCCAGAAATCAGGTGGAGAATTTTAGGAAGTCATACCATAAACACACATGTAGAGGAAATAGATTTCACCGGGTGACCCAGGTCCTGCTCAATTCTCTTTCCAAGCACTGTCGGTGGGCACTTTCAAAAGCCCTGTGGAGCCCTGATCTCCTGCCTTAGGTTCTTGAGGGTTTTGAACTTGTGCCAGAGAACCCTCCGAACAAAGGACTTCATCAAACATGGGTGACCTTAAAGAGAGGACTGTCCCCTGTAAAGGAGGCAGTGCCAGATTTACGTATAAACTAAGCAAGCTATAGCTTAGGGCCCCACTCTCTTGCCCCCCCCAAAAGGAAAAAAAACTGGATGAACATTTCCAAAATATAAGATAAAAAAACAAATAAAATAAAACCTACATACAGCAGTAGTGTTTGGTGTTGTGTAGGCTCCTATGTTGTAAATAATGGGCCCTGCCTGCTAGCTTCTTGTTATGTGCTTTAGTAATGGCTTTAGATACCTATAAGGTCCATAAATTACCATATAGTATATATTCAACACATAAAAACAGTGACAATTTGTTGTTGACAAAGGACACCTGGACTTATAAAGGGACCCATTATCTTCAGTAGCTCAGGGCCTCATCAAACCTAAATCCGGCCCTGAAAGGAGGGCACATGGTTACCCTAAGGGACACCCTCATACTTAGGATTGCTGCCCCAGAAGGGGAAAAAATGGGTCAAAACTGAAACACAGAGTTACCAGGGAGTGAGTCCAGAAAATAAGGACTGTGTTTGCTAACTAGGGACAACTACAATGTAGTTTCATTGGGTGTTGTGCAAAGCAGCTTTTGAGTATGTAGAGTCCTATTGTAGGAGTCAGAAATATCTGGTGGCCATTTCCCTCCCCCTCTTGAGGATTCCATCACCAAATTTAGAAATCAAGCTTGAAATCAGCCCAAGGAGAAATTTTATTGAGCAGTCAGTATAGATTAAAAGGAGCATGATGATCTTATGCTTGTTCTACATCAGCATCCTCTGTTTATCTGGAACAGAGATGGGGAACCTGTGGCCCTTCAGATGTTTGACTTTAACTGCCATCATCTCGACCACTGGCCATTCTGCCCAGGGCTGGTGAGTGTTGGAGTCCAGGACCATTGAGAGAGTCACTGGTTTCTTGGCCCTGATTTAGAGCTTGGTCATTTGTGGCAATGTGTGACAGGGAAGCAAGGAGTTGTGTAAACTTGAGAAGTTTATATCTACTTCCCAACTGAGAGTCAATGAAAAACGAGCCTGGAGACAGCTGAACTGTCCATAATAAGCTATCTGGCTGAAATGCCATTAATGGAAGGCTGGAAATGCTGGTGTCTAATCTCAAAATATGCTTTATTATTATTATTATTATTATTATTATTATTATTAAACTAGATTCTTATTGTTACCCTATTACATAGCTTGTATGTGGAGGAGTTTAGGCTAAGTGGACATCTGTGCCTGCCAGATGGATGGACCGAAATGAAGCCTCTTAGGGGTCATTTCTTTTCTCCGACACCTCTCACTCATTAGGTCAGGGTAGACCAGAAGTGCTCATAAAACTTTATAGGATGGCTAAGAGCTTTTTGAAATGTAAAAATTAATAGTGAGACCTCAATGGAGGTGCTGTATTTCATCCTGTAATTTACAGTGCGAAAGATAGTGCTGTTAAGATAGTGATTAAAAATGCAACAGCCTCTTTAAAAATGGGTGCTTATCTGGAGTCTACTTCCTGACTTGCGAAGGATGGTTGCCAACATTGGGGGGGGGGGGTTAGCTCTAGGTTTCACATTAGAGCAGGGGTTCCCAACAAAATTTTCTCGAGGACCCCTCATCGAGCCGCTATTGTGACAAGGACCCCCATTAATTCCTAATCCTAAAATTAAAAAGTGAGAGCCAAATTAAGAGTCTTTTTATAAGAGTCCAGGGAGGAGGGAGGGGAATAGAGAAGACAGGGAACCTGCGCAGTAGCGCACAAATGAAGTCGACGCGCGCAAAGCATCTGGGGGAGGTGAGCGTTAGTAGAATGCGCGCGCTGCCTCTTTGCAAAACAGTAGTGTTTGTAAAGCGCCACCTAACGGCATACAGCAGAACTACTGCCTCTATCTAATTCTAGTTTCACGCTAGACTCTGCTCATGCAGGAAGCGGCCCAAACAAAAAATCTGTTATCATACGAAATATATTTAATATATTTTTTATTCTAATAGCATCTTGCGGACCCCTCTGGCATAGCTCGCGGACCCCTGGGGGTCCGCGGACCACCTGTTGGGAACCATTGCATTAGAGAGCCAATGTGGCATAGCAGTTAGAGCAGCAGTTAGAGCAGCCAGCCTACTGCTCTCAAGCTGTTGTTAGTCTCCAACTCCCATCATCCCCAGCTGACATGGCCAGTGGTCAGGGATTATGGGAGATGGAGTCCAAGGCACCACACTGGCTACCCTGAGTTTACAGTCTCAGACTAGGATGCATTCAGGCATGGAGAATATGGTGTTAGTTTTTTCTGATTATAATACTAGCACTACTCTCCTGTTTCCTAATGTTCCTTTCACACTACAGTACACTACTGTTGCATTATGGAACTGTGGTTTTTGACTGATAGGTTGACATGTCACGCTAAATTTCATCCAACAGTGAACATCATTGGACAATGTTGCTACTCCTCCGCCCTTTCCATACACAACAGGGAATCATGTCCTCCCATGATTCCCTGTTGTGACACTGCACCCTGTTCCGTCTTCATGAAGTCTTCTTCATCCATTATGGCCCCAAGGAGACTTAGTGGTAGAGCATCTGTTTTGCATGCAAAAGGTCCCAGTTTCGAACCCTTGTATCTCTAGTTAGGACTGGGGAAGACCCTTCTCTGCCCTCAAACCATGGGATGTTGATGCCAGTGAGTGCAGATGATACAGAGCTAAATGGCTCAATAGCCTGACTCAGTTCAAGGTGACTTCCTGTGTCCTTAACAGTTGGCAGAGCCTTGCATGCAATACACTCAAGTTCAATCCCTGGCATCTCCAGGTACAGCGGGGGGGGGGGGGGACTTCTGCAGGAAATCCTCTAAAGCTACTGCCAGTCAGTGCAAACAACCATGGGCTAGATCAGGCACCCCCAAACTTTGGCCCTCCAGATGTTTTGGACTACAATTCCCATCTTCCCCAACCACTGGTCCTGTTAGCTAGGGATCATGGGAGTTGTAGGCCTAAACATCTGGATGGCCTCAGTTTGGGGATGCCTGGGCTAGATGGACCAATGGTTTGACTCAGTATAAGCCTGCTTTCCTATATTGCCCCTAGTTCATCATTGCCAGTTCAGTGGAAAGGCAAGACAAGAGCCCTCTTCCTTGCTTCCCCTCCCAGCATTACTTTTCAGTGGTAGGCTGCCACTGAAGCTAGAGGTTCCATTTATCCCTATGTTCTGTGTATTTGGCTTTTGAAAGTCATCTTAACCGGAGGCTATCGCTAAATTTTGCAGGGGTTAAATATACAAATGAATTAACTTTGCATTATGTGATGTGTTCCCCTTGAGCTTATCCCCACCCCACCCCAACTCTCCTGGGTTCTCTACAAAGCCTGCTTTTTCATGTTAAAGAAACAAGCACCCATTAATGCCAACATAGTCATAGCGATGTATTCTGGTGTCATTTAGGATCCACATTCTGACCTGTGTATGTGAAGGCTATTGTACGCCTCCCTCTGGTGGTTAAAGCTGGGATAGCAGCTTCATCCTCTTTCTACATAAATCATATAGAATTGTAGCGCTGGAAGGGGGCCCAAGGGTCATCTAGTCCAACCCCCTGCACTGCAGGAACCTCAACAAGATCATACATGACAGATGGTGACTCAAGCTGTAAAGCTGCCCCTTCAGGGTTCTAGTTTCTTCATTTTGGGGTATATAAATAAGACACATGCTATAAGAAGCAGCCTGTAATTCTGAGAACCCTGTCTTGGGACTCATGACCAGGTTTGAGAGCCTGGATGGGAGACGTCCTGCAGAGGTCCATATATACCACCCTGCATCCCATGATTAGAGAAAGGCAGGGTATAACCATACAAAATAAACACTGTGATCGGTGATGTTGCTGTAATTCATTATTACTTAATGAATTTTCCAGCTTGCAATGCTCCGGTGTATTATGAACCTGAGAACATAAGAGGAGCAGCACTGGATCAGGCCACAGGCTGCATCAGGCCCACCATAGTTACCTTTTATTCTAAACTTAAAAGTCCTCAACACCGAACAGTTGCTCCAGACTCTTAATCAATGTAGTTGCCCTCTCTCAGCTCTACAATTTTGTTGTTGTTGTTGTTGTTTTAGGAGGTCAGTCTGGATGACACACTGGGTCCCTTCCAAACTTGTAAGGGTTTCTGATTCATTAAATACACACACACAGGCAAAATCTGGGACTGAACAGACTTATTATTCAGCTTATATGTAATCAACTCGGTACAAAAATAGGCTGGCCCATCCTTCCCACCCCACCACAGGTTCAGAAAGCTGGCTCTATCTCGGGGACCCCTGTTACCCACCTAATGTACAGTAAGTCCACAACGTATATGGGGGTTACTTTCTGAGGATCATGCCCAAAGCCAAAATCATGTATAGTCGAAATCCATTGGGTTCAGTGTCAGGTGGGATTGCCAAAGTCATTTTTCCTGGAGCCCTGACCTCTTTTAAATGTACTTTTATTTTTTGCCTCATGCATATTTCTGAATGTGCTCAAGTTAAATTGTGCGCTTACTGTAGCTGGTCTTGTTCCACTGCAATTCAAAGTTTGCTTGCCTTCCTTTCCCTCTAGAGGGAGCAAGGGCTCTGCTATTCAAAGGGGAGCAAGGTGGATTGTTTGGCTGGCCTGTGTGTCTGTTCTCTGCCTGCTCTTTATAACCCCCTGCAGGCCTGATCCATAGTCCATTTGAAGTCAATGGGATCAGCATACACAGTATGTTAACAGGCTTGAAATTAAACTCTATTCACCGAGGACCTATTTAATAATGGTTGCATTTTATTTTATTTTATTTAAAAAAGAGCTTGCTGCTACATTAGGAAGGAACACTAACTGCAGTAATTCCTTGGCAAATTATGCAAGGAAAGTACAGTATCGAAAACATGTGTTCTCTCTCTCTCTCTCTCTCTCTCTCTCTCTCTCTCTCTCTCTCTCTCTCTCTCTCTGTGTGTGTGTGTGTGTGTGTGTAGAAGGCTGGTCATAACCCCAAAACTCTGACTCTTGCTTACTTGATAGCAAAAATGCAGCTGCAAGGCTGATAAAATAAATTTGCCCAGCTCATCTCATGTGTTTGCCGCTGCTAAAGATTATGCCAACTCCTTGTTCCTTATATTGGGCCCCACTGCCACATTTCCTAGAACCATAGAACTGTAGAATTTGAAGGGACCTCAAGGGGCATCTAGTCCAACCCCCTGCAATGCAGGAATCACAGCTAAATAATCCCTGTCTTGCCAGAGTGGTGCATGCTCTAGTTATCTCCCGCTTGGATTACTGCAATGCTCTCTACATGGGCTACCTTTGAAGGTGACCCAGAAACTGCAACTAATCCAGAATGCAGTAGCTAGACTGGTGACTGGGAGTGGCCACCAAGACAATATAACACCGGCCCTGAAAGACCTACACTGGCTTCCAGTACGCTTCTGAACAGGGCCGTCTTAAGAGCATACCCGGTGCAAATATCTCTCCGCCACCCCCCCACACACATTTCCCAGAGTTGTCGTCCTTTTTTAAGGGGGGACGGGACTTCAGTCTGACTTGTTTACATCGTGTGGTCTGACGTGCACTCGGCGCTGCACGTAAGTAAGAGGCGCCTGGATCGCACCCTCACGGCCTCCTGCACCCTCCCGTGAAGTCTCCCTCTATGTGCCCGGCGCCCCTTATCTGCCCCCATCTGGGGAAGTCCGTGCGACAGGAGAGCCAGCAAGCAGATCAGGTGGTTCGCCAGCTGTCCCATCCTCGCTCGGTGCCCGGATTGCACAGGGCGCCTCCCTGCTTCACTCGCAGACTCTGCAGGGAGGCGCATAGGCAGCGATGTGGCCAGAGAGGGGTGGGAGAGACATGCCCGCCCCGCCCCCGATTGTACCCAACAGGCACCCAGGCAGCCCCGGCAGGAGGGGACGCAAAGGGGCTTCCCTGAGCCGGTTTCAGCATGTTCCGATGAGTGGCTGAGAGGAGAGAAGTGGGCTGCCTCAGAGTGGAGAAGAGGGCATGCCCTGACTCTGCTTCCCAGACACTCAGCCTGTGGCGGCCTCCAAAATCTGGTGCCCTAGTGCCCCGTGCCACTAACATCTATGGGTAAGACGCCCCTGTTTCAAAGCACAATTCAACATGTTGGTGCTGACCTTTAAAGCCCTAGTATACCTGAAGGAGCATTTCCACCCCCTTCATTCAGCCTGAACACTGAACCTCACTGCAAGAACCAGGTAGAGCGCCTTCTTGATAGTGGCGCCCGCCCTGTGGAACACCCTCCCTTCAGATGTCAAGGAAATAAACAACTATCTGACTTCTAGAAGACCTCTGAAGGCAGCCCTGTTTAGGGAAGTTTTTAATGATTGATATTTTATTCTGTTTTAATAATAAGTTGGGAGCTGCCCAGAGTGGCTGGGGAAACCCAGCCAGATGGGTGGGGTATAAATAAATAAATATATTATTATTATTGACAGACAGTCATCCAATTTCTGTTTAAAAATCTTCAATAAATGAGTTTTTTGGGGGGACAAAGGTCAATGGAGATCATGGTATTTTTAGGATATATGGTTTTATTTACACATATACACAACTGCATTACCATTCCAACAGGTTTCTAGCATAGCTGCCAAGTTTTCCCTTTTCTCGCGAGGAAGCCTATTCAGCATAATGTAATTTCCCTTTAAAAAAGGGATAACTTGGCAGCTATGGTTTCTAGAGAAGCCCCCAAGGCACAGCTTTGAGTATACTACAGAGCAAGATACAGTATGCCTCTGTGTCTCCAGCTTCCAGAATTAGCCAAAAGCCTGGCCTGCTATTCACCATCAGAGGGTGGTGTGGTATCCACCTAGGTGAGTTGGGAAAAAGTCCACCCATTCATCTCCAAGGCAATAGAGCTACATCTTTGAACATGTAAATGGCAGTACTGAACTTGCTATTACCTTAACCAAGGAACTGGTTTGGTTGGTTCTGTTTCCTCTTATAGATTCTAACCTCACAGATACACATGAACTGGTTTCAAAGGGACTCACAGGTATCATCCAGACTGATGCCCCAAGCCTGTAACAGTACTTTTTCAACTTTGAAGTTCTTTTCCAAGCCTACTGACTGGTAATATCTCCTCATTCTGCATGGATTCTTTACCTTTTTGGCTAACATAAGGATTATCATGCACCCATCAACATTAAAAAACAGGTGAAATGCTTGAACCGTGTTAAATTTCTTCATTGTCTAAGGAAGGATTTTCTATTTTCCATTTCACATTGAAAATTTTGAGCCTGAGACTTTCTCATTGGAAAGTAAGATATCAGTGCTTTCAACATCTTGGCATCTCTGACTTGTTAGGGACAAAAGGATTTCCTCTATTCTGTTTCTTACTCTCTCTCTTTTTTTTAACAGCCCCGCTCAGATCACTCTGCCCTAGTTCTCATGAATTTTGGGTCAAGTAAGAACATCTCCAAAAATAAAAATAAAAAAATACACCAGCAATTAGAACACGTACAGTTTGCCACAGCATTCATTTCCTTCAATTTGTTTGCATTTTCTCCTTGGTCTACTCATGCGTATTGATAAAAAGCTACAAAAAAAGAGAGCAATCTTGAAGTAATCCTATATATGATTGTACCCATGTGAAAATGCAAATCGATGTAGTTGCCGGGTGCATCTTATGCAAAAGAAGGCAGAATGAAATGAGGCAACCAGAATGGATTAGACTAAGGTCACAACTTTATTAATTACAGCAGGAGGCTGATCGGCAACAAAATTAACTGTTTAACTACTTCCCCTCCAGTGCAGCTTAGCTACCTCCTGAGATGGGAAAGCACCCCCCACTGTTCACCCTGTTTGGGCAACCCCGCCTTGGGTTCAGTTACACAAAAACATCTTCACATTTCAAAACTGAGCTGTGGAAGCACCATCATCATCATCCTATGAGGAAGGCTCATAGCTCATTGGAAGAGCACCTGCTCTTTGTGCAGAAGGCCTGAGGTTCAATCCATGGCAGCTCCAGGTGGGACTAGAAACAAAGACTCACTGACTGCAACATTTTGTGGCAGCTCCCGATTCATCCCTCTAATAGTGAGCTCAGATGTTTGGGTGTCAAGTGAATCAGAGCCATTGAGAAGCAAGAGAAGATCACCAGTGTGCTCAGATGACTCCCGAGCCATGCAGACTTAAAATGCAATTTTCATTCAATCCGCAAATGTATGTATTTCTTCCTACCTAGGGTGTCCCTTGAGCGTATGGAAGCCACCACTTTATTTTGGGGGGTGATCCTGTTTTGCTGACAAAGTGATAGGCATTGCTTGAGTTTGCTCTGAGTGGGAATGGTGATGAGAATGATCTTTGCGGACACTCTGAAGTTACAAGCGGAAGTTTATGGGGTTGCCACTTGATAGTGGTTCTGTGTCTGGAATGGATCCGAATCTGGGGAAAAGCTACATGTTAAACCTTTTTTGCTATGGGAACACAGAAAGCTGCATTACAGTCATACCTCGGTTTAAGTACGCTTCAGTTTGAGTACTTTCAGTTTAAGTACTCCGCGGACCCGTCTGGAACGGATTAATCCACTTTCCATTACTTTCAATGGGAAAGTTCGCTTCAGGTTAAGTACGCTTCAGGTTAAGTACAGACTTCTGGAACCAATTGTGTACTTAAACCGAGGTACCACTGTATATAGAGTCAGACCCTTGGTTTATCTAGCTCAGTAATTTCCATGCCAGCATTTCAGACCAGGAGCCATTCCTAGCCCTACCTGGAGATGCCAAGGCTTGATCCTGGGACCTTCTGCATGCAAAGCAGATTCTCTACTGCTGAGCTACAGTTCTATCCCTGCATTTCTCTCTGGAGAAGCTGAAGTCGTGATGTTGCAGCCTGAGCATAAGAATACCTGGGTCACACCAAACATCCCTCTGGTCCAGCATCCCATTTTCCATGTTGGCCAACCAGATAGGAAGCCCACAATCAGGACACAATGACCACAACCTGCTTTATTATTGCTCCCCAGCAACTGGAATCCAGGGGTAGACTGCCTGTGACCCTGGATGCTCCACGCATGATCGTGACTAATAGCTATGGATACAGACCTATGCTATAGAGTTGTTAAAGGCATGAGACTCCTTCTGGGAGTGCAGGGGGCAGCCCTGGCTCAATGCACCAGCAGCTCAGTGCCTCCTGGTCTGGTATACATCTGCATTCATTATAACACCATTTAATCAAGAAAGAAAGCTTTGCAGACACTCCTCCTTTTTAATTGTCCCCAAAGTTGGGAAGTGGAATTAATGAGTTAAGAAAGAGCTGTCTGAAAGAGTTAAAAACAAAATGAAGTCCCCTATGGACTTTTGCCATATATATATATATATATATATATATATATATATATATATATATAGACATTTTAATTAAGGCTGGGATACTCCTCGGGGAGCCTTGCACTTAAACAGAAATCATTTTAATATGCGGTGCTGGCAGACTGTAATAGAGGAATACAGACCCATATTCCCATATGCTTTATGGTGCTTAGCAATTCTTTTGTACAATGTATTATGATGTTAAGACATTTTATGAGTTTCTATTGGCTAAGTTGAGCCATATCAAATTATAATTTTGCTCAGTGGATTTCAGCGTAAGGAGATTAAATAGGGCACATTCCATATTTATTCTGCACTTCTGAATAGTCAGGCAAATGTTTGCTCAGTTGTGCTTAAGTTTCGTACTCTTAAAATGAATGGAACAAGCATTAAACGGTGCCTAAATGTAACTTTGTAATTGGCTATATGGCCGTATGTACATAAGAACATATGAGCTCGGCTGAATCAGGGCAAAGGCCCATCTGGTCAAACGTCCTGCTCGCACAGCAGCCAACCGGATGCTTACAAGAAGGTCCTGAGTGCAACAGCAACTCTCACTTCATGCAGTTTCTATCAACTGATACTCAGATGCATGCTGCTTCTCTGACAGTGGATGATAGCCACTGATAACCTTGTTCTCTGTGAATTTGTATAATCTTCTTTTAAAGCCATCCTAGTTGGTGGTCATCAGTGCCTGCCGTGGAAGCAGATTCCATAGTTCATGGAATATAGCCTTGATAGGCAGCATTATTATTATTATTATTATTATTATTATTATTATTATTATTATTATTATTAAAATGGAGGTATTCTCATAAGAGCATCCTTTCCTATGAACTTTTACCCATTTAAATGCATCACTGGTGGGGCTGGGAATGCTATTTGGCAGATGGATTTAGTGGTCTGGGACTTCCTCCTGCCAAGTTGGATGAAATTGCCCACCACGGACCTGCCTTTCCTGAGCAAGAACATGGTTAGCACTGCTGCTAAGTGCTGTTAAAATTCCTCTCTTAATTTATTTCAGCTTCTCCCCCACCCCCACCCCACAAAAGGTGGGTGGCAGCAAATTAGCATATCCTCAATGGCCCTCCTGAAACAAAGCAAACTCCTTTCTGTTGTATGTCTAAAGGCCAAGACTTCAAAAGGTGTGTCTGAATTCCTCCAGAAGTCCTATTTATTCAGCAGCCATCCTGATTTGCTTGCACAAAATGCACATGGTGGTTAAACTATGCTGGGGAGACAGTGTGGCATAGTGGTTAGAGTGTTGACAGCGGCAGAGGAAGCCGCTTGGGTGCCTGGAGCGGTGCACCCAGGGGCAGGGCGAGCCGCCCATAGGGGCAGGGGCACGGGGCACACTGCCCATAGGCGTGGGGTGCACTGTAGGGCCCCTGGAGTCTGTCTGCCTCCTTCCACTCAGCCGCCCAGAGCTGGGGGGAGGCAGCGGGTGGACTGCAGGCTCCGCGGTGAGTGCTGCCCGGCATTTTGTCACTCCCCCATTGGTGACACCCGGGGCGGACCGCACCTACCACACACCCCTTCCTCCACCCCTGAGTGTTGAACCAGGATTCAAATCCCAACTTGGCCAGGAAGGTCAGTGGGAGACCTCAGGCTGGTCATGGGCTGGAATATGTCCTTGAACTCTGACCATACCTCTTGCCTCTCTGGAGAGGGGCATGGCAGTGTGTGCTGAAACCAGCATAGCGTACAAAGCTAACATTTGCATTTATTCCTCCAACTGCATTTGTTTCTGGCTCCCTGAAACATGCTCCACAGGCATGTGGCCCCCAGACGTTTCCGCAGAAGGATATATATATATATATATATATATATATATATATATATATATATATGATTCTCTCCACCCACCCGTCCATATGCCTGGTGGGTGGGTTTTCTTTCAGCGTGGGACAGGCGTGTCATCTCTGGAATAGCACTGTTTCCAACCATCATAAGCAATGGACATGGAGTTTACCATAGGCTTTTGATTACAGTGGTACCTCGGTTTATGAACACAATTGGTTCCGGAAGTCTGTTCATAAACTGAAGCGTTCATAAACTGAAGCGAACTTTCCCATTGAAAGTAATGGAAAGTGGATTAATCTGTTCCAGATGGGTCTGCGGAGTACTTAAACTGAAGCGTTCATAAACTGAAGCATGGGTGTAATTGGTTCCGGAAGTCTGTTCATAAACTGAAGCGTTCATAAACTGAAGCGAACTTTCCCATTGAAAGTAATGGAAAATGAATTAATCCGTTCCAGATGAGTCCGCGGCGTTCATAAACCGAAAATTCATAAACTGAGGTGTTCATAAACCGAGGTTCCACTGTATTGAGTTGCTAGATGACTCAATACAGTGGAACCTCGTTGCTAGTTGCTATTCCGTATGCCTAAGGAATTCCTTGGTATTAATTTGAGAGAGAGAGAGAGAGAGAGAGAGAGAGAGAGAGAGAGAGAGAGAGAGAGAGAGAGAGAGAGAGAGAATCATGTTCAGAAGCCATTGCTTGGTCTGTTCCAACAAATGCTAATGATATTTCCTCCTGTGGACCTCAGGTGGGGGGTGGGGACGACGACTATGTTTTGGGTTTTATTATTCCCATTAAAAGCATTGGATTCCTTGCCTTTATCTCTCTGCGCTCTTACCTCTTGGCAGAGTGGAGTGCCAGCTCAGTCAAGATGCCCAGGGTGGGCTGCAAGAAACAAGGGGAGGGGGTGGTGAAGGGGCCACCTCATTAGAAATGTGGAGCTAGCGCATGAACCGTGTCCACAACAATCAAATGGACTAATTTTTATTACTTCGCCGACTCTCCCTTTAACCATAATACCCAGTGCTGTCTCCATTCCCCGGCCCTTTACTATAACTTGCTTTGCATATCAGACCATCTCAAATGACTTTCTTCCCCTCCTATCAGCTTCACTCAAATTATTTGAATTTTAAGAAGAAGACATTGTTCCCCTGCGCCGTTAGCATATTGGATCTCCTTTCTGTATTTTTTAAAGGAGCAGGGTGGGAAGCAAAGTGAAAACGTTTTATTTTTTTACCCTCTCCCATTTCATTTCAATTACTGTTATTATTTGGACTTCGGGAGATAAACACATAGTCAGTTTCCTTCGAGATAACTGGGAGCACACGGATGTGTTTAAATGCAGCTTGCAGGGCACCTAGTGTTCCCTGTGCCCAGATAAAAGAATTGACTTTTGAAAAACCCAGTGCTTAAAGTGATCCTTTGGATTTAAAATAAAGAAGAAAAGGAAGAAAAGAAGATACTTGGCCTTAGGCAGAGACATCCACAAGAGAGGCTTTCGGTTCTCTTATAAAGTGGAGATTTTTGTGTCAACTCAGATATATTTTGTTTTCAATATGATTAAATTATCAGCAACAAAGGACGGTGGGAAATCCATTTCCTGAATATTCTTCCTTGTCTACTTCCCTCTTGCCCTGTTTCCACCTGCAGATCAAAAGGTGGAAGTTTGATCTCCCTGTGTTTTAGTTAAAATGTCCGATGTCACTTATTAATGGAAATGATAGCTTTGGATTGCTTGTTTGTTGTAGTCAATAATGACTATTTGGGCTATTTCATATAAAGCTGACATTTAAATTCTACTCAGTTCAGAGGGATGGCAGATAGAAAGGAGTAACTCCCTTACCCAAGAGTGACAACTCCCTCAGTCTGCATTTTAAAGCACTGAAGTTTTCAAAGTAATCAGGGTCTCCTTCTCCTTCTCCTTTTTTTTCTGGAGGAACCAAATTGTGAAGACATCTGTTATGTTATTAATTTCACATAAATCTTAAGCTCCTCAAGGCCCAAAATGAGGCTTCGTTCAAGCTGAATTAATGAAACATGATTGTAAGTCCCTTGCATGAAGATGCTGTCATACAGTATTGAGTTGCTTATAATCACTGAATAATCTTTCAGGCTGCCTAGGGAAAGCTACTTCAAATCCCTCTATAAAACAATATCTGGGAAAAAAATATCAGAACACTAACTATATCCTGAAAGATTAATAGCAGATGAGAATTTCTGTGAAATGAATCATGCTTTCTCAGTAAAAGAGACAAGATGCTTTCTGTAACAGAAGCATGCATATATATATATATATATATATATATATATATATATATATATATATATACAAGGGCACAATCTCCCTTCCAGATGGGAGAGGTGTTTAAGCCCCTGGATTCGTTTGAAATGCCAAGTTCCTTAAAGCAGGCAAGAATTTTATATAATTGAGAAAATGTTTTGCATTATATAGGCTTTTTAATCCAATATGCCCCAAATCCCAGTGGATTGACTGAGCCCAAAGTCCTATTGACCTTTCTCCCTGCCCCCTCTCATGGCCTCTCTTCCTGGTTAAGCTTTGCAGGATTAGGCTCCATAGATGAACAGAGCAAAGAAAACGCCTGCGTATCTGGATGGGGGAACCTGTGGGCCTCCGGATGCTGCTAGACTACAACTCCCATCATCCCTGACTGTAGCCATGCTGGTTCAGGCTGATGGGAGTTGGACACCAGCAACATCTGGAAGGACAAAGATTCCTCACAACTGAACTAGACACAGGCACTAAAAGCAGGTCCTCATCTGGAGTGGCCCCTTAAACAGAGGAACTTCCTTGTCACAGAGGTGAGAAAAAAGCCAACACTATGACTTTTTAAAGCAGGCTTTTAAAATCACATCTCTTTCAGACTGCTTGTGATGATGAAGCCTTTTATTAAGGAATTTACCCAAAAGAGATAACCCTGATACTGTCGCTCTTTGGGGGCTGGTCCTTATATCTTTCCAATGGTCCATATTTCAAGTCTTGCTTAGAAGCAGGGAATGCCCAGAACTGCCTGGGAATTTGTAGAAACCTAGAGTTTTTAGATAGATAGTGCAGTAAGTGAATTTGAACTCATCCCACCAAAAAACAGGCAAAGTCATGGTTTGGTCTGCCATCTTGATTCAAAATGGCACCCGGCCATTTTGAATTCAAAATGGCACCCGGCCATTAATGTAGACTGCCGCCCCCACCTTGGGGAACCCTGTGCTGGGTTTGGCAATGATATCTCAAGACACATCCAAACCTATAGCGAACAGATGGTCAGACAGGCAGACAGATGGAAAGACAGATAAACCACTTTCCAAAATATATAGCAGATATTGTTGCTATTGTTGCTTATGGTTTTATTCTTGTTTTTTGTATTGTTATTGGATAAGAAATCGTAAATGGTGTATGAATGCATGTATTTAGGGACTCTGATCTGATTCACTCTGGTCAAAAGATTTATTGGTTGTTTGGTTGGTTTCTATACTTCACAATAACAAAAGAATCTAGGTGTTGAATGCAACACAAAAATACTTATAAGTACACCAGGAAAGGCCCTATGTAGAAGCAATTTCAGTAGGCCTCTGCAACTAAGAGCTGATGGTCCTAACTTAAACAGTAATATTTAAATAGTAATATTTCCACCCATGGGTTTAGTACTGATTTCTAAATCACACTATCTGAAGAAGTGTGCATGCACACGAAAGCTCATACCAAAATAAAAACTTAGTTGGTCTTTAAGGTGCTACTGAAGGATTTTTTTTATTTTACTAAATCACACAGTGAGCCTCCCAAAAGGTAGCAGCTTTCCTATATATATGCACATTTATATCCCACTTTTCCTCCATGGAGTTCAACATGACATATGTGACCTTTCCTTCTCCTTGCAGCAAACATGTGTGGTAGGTTAAAAGGAGAGCTGTAGACTGATCCAAGGTCATCCAGTCAGCTTCATGGCTGAATGGAGATTTGACCCTTGGTCTTCCAGGTTCTAGTTCAGCACTCTAACCACTACACCACACTGGCTCTCACACTCCTGAAGTTATCCCTCCAGCTTTTGAGAGTGATGGAGCAAGGCTGAGATGCCGTGCTCACGCCAGCTGCCTCTCACTGTGCGAGGGATTTTTCAGAATGCCTGAAATGGGCTCCAGGGTTGCTCGATTATGCCTGTTTGGGGTACAACAGCTCCACCTCTTGCTAATATATATGTTTAGTCCTATTTTTGTTGAAACTGCAAAATATTCCATCTGACTGATTAAAAAAAAATCCTGTATCAAGGGAGCGGGGCTTCCTAATCAACTTTCGAAATACTAACTCTGGTCTCCAGCTGAAATGGGAAATAAAATTTGCATATGGTATTTACTTTCTCAAATCTTCTGAGTCCTGTTAGCTTTGATAGATTTTTTTTTACTTCTAAAAAAAAGTAATCAGAGTGATAATTAGAGAGAGAGAAAGTACTCTTTTTAATATGGAGCCATGATGAATTATGGAACTCTCTCCCTCCCCAAAACACTGACACATTATGATCACCCCAACTTGAATGGCATCATTCAAAGTGAAATGTCTAATGAAAGGGTGAGGAACCTCTGGTGCAAGAGACAAATGCACCCCTCCATGTACTTCAGTCTGGCTCCGAGACGTCTCCCAAGGTGACACCCCTCCCCAAGACATGCCCCTCTCTCCCCAGGCTGGCTAGAATTTGAATGTTGATAATGCCTCTTGCATGCCTGGATGGAGGTTTGTGTTTGATGCTCAGCTCCTTCCATGTTCACCTCTGGCCCTACTCACCACTGGCATGCAGACCCCAGAAGGGAATGTGACCCTCAGCCTGGAAAGTATCCCCCTGACCCACACAGAATTTGAAGGGCAACATCCAAATTGGGTGTGGCCAACACTTTGTGCATGTCCATTGAGGATTTTCTCTCTCTGAGCAAATGAGAAGAGCCCTTCTGGCTCACACGCCAGATACCACGGGGAAGCTCACAAGCAAGGGTATTTAAGGTAACAGCCCTCTCCTGTTGCTGTTCTCCAGGCACTAGTATTCACAATAGGGACAAAATCGTAAGAAGAGGCTGGTGGATCCTGCCAAAGGCCCATCTGTTGAAGCATCCTGTTCTCACAGAGGCCAACCAGGTTGGGACATCCACAGACAGGACCCAAGCACAAGAACACTCTCCCCACCTGCGGTTTCCGGCAATAGATATTCAGAAGCATTGCTGTGGAATGAGAGCATAGCCATTGTGACTAGTAGCCATTGATAGACTTATTTTCCATGAATTTGTCTGAGTTCAGTCCACCCTTTTGGCCTGAGGTTTCCCATCACTGTTGTGTCAGATAGTACCTCCCTGATTCTACTGCTGTTCTCTAGCACTGTTTCAGGACAAGCTATTTCCCCTTGCCTCTGCAAATCTATGAGGTTTCAGTTAAGGCAGGGGATGAGGGGTGCTGGCAGAGCTCTGAACCACTGCCTCAAGATCCCAAAAGTTGAACCACATTGTAAGAAAGAGAGAGAATTTTGCTACAGCTTACAGAGTCTTTGAAGTGCCTGAGCCTATCCCACAAAGGGTGTTTTCCAACCCCCTCCATCTGAGGAATGTCCTTTAGGCTGAGATAAAGCTTCTGGTTTTTGGCCACACTTCCAGCCCAGTTGAGGGCATACCATGAGATCAGATGTTTCTAATTAAAAGTCATTTCTTCCCCCAACTCTACCTCTCTTACAAACTATTTTGTTAATTAAAAGCTGGAAATTGAAAGTGCTTGTTGTTCTTTCCCCACACAATGAAGAAATCCACATGACCATTACAGGGTCATGTGTGCTTCTTGCATTTTCTTTTAAGGACCATGTGTTTATGCACATAGATAAGAAGAAATAAGTACTTGATTCCTGCAGATGAGAGGTGGAAAGGCTTGGCAAAACCCACAGAGGTGGTCTGATTTGAGCAATGCACAGGAATCTACGCTGGATATGAAATTAGAGCCAAACACCACATTCTATCATCTCCATTATGTGATCCTTAGCCATTCCAGATGCCTGCACACTGCAAGATTGAGACCATGTACCCAATAGGGCTGTGCATCAAGCCTGAAGTCTGAACTGAATCAGCCAATTTGAGAGGTTCCAGACTTAAACCAAATTGGGTGGTAACAAACCCGGATCACTCAGGTTGCCTAGAGTGATCCGAGACTGTCAGTGGGTTCAATCCAGCTGGCGGCAGGGATCTGGTTCATCAGTGAATTCCTGCAAAGGAAACATGCTGGGGAAACAGACCCCTGCAAGACTGGGAGGGGGAAGCAAGCACAGCCCGAATACCAAATATTTCCAGAAGGTGGTATTAGGAGTCTACTGCTGTCTTATGGGTTTGTGCTATGGAGTTTCACTGGGTTCTAAGGTGTTTGGCAACTACCAGAAACTGCTTAGCAATGTCATACAGGAATTTGAAGTGAGGTGCCATCAGCATGTTTGAGGGAGGGTTGTAGCTCAGTGGCAGAGCATCTGCCTTGCTTGCAGAAGGTTTCAGCTCCAGTCCCCAGGTTCTTTGGGAAATTCTGGGAATGTCTCCTGTGTGAATCCTTGAAGATGTACCGGAAGACAGTGAAGATGTTACTTAGCTAGGTGGACCAGAAGTCTGACTCATGTTCCTAACAACCAGCTCTCTTTCTATTTCTGGGTCTCATCAGAGCCAGTTGCGGCAATGGGAGTGTTGAACTTTTGTGCATGAAATCAGTAGTGCTCCAAATGAGCATCAACACACTGAAACTCAGTCTAGTCTTGACTACTAAGATGGATATTATGTGAATAGGTGGTTTCTAGGATTGACTATTGCAGGGATTGTTGTTGTTGTTGTTGTTCAATTTATTATCCCCCCTTTGCTCCCAGAACAAGCTAAAACACGTTAAATACAACATTAAAATTAAAACATAATATTAAAAAGAGTTTAAACAACTTAAAATTACAAACAGATGGGTCCTAGAAATATGCCTCTCGGGTGTCAAAGGTCAGGGTGAAGAGGTGCGTCCTCAGCATTCACCAAAAACTGTATAATGAAGGTGCCAAATGCACCTCTGTATGGAGTTCTACAGCTTAGGGTAGATGATCTGGCACCTTCCAAATATTTTTGGACTCACATAAGCTCAACCAGCATGGCCAATCACCAGGGATGATGGGTACTGCAGTCCAGCAACATCTGGAAGGAATCATGCTAACAACCCTGGGCTACTGTAATGTATTGTATATCAGGCTGTCCTTGAAGACTGTTCAGAACCTGCAGTCAGTTTAAAATGCAGCCATCAGACTGTTGGCTTGAACCAGCTGGCAGGAACATATCTCGCTCTTGTAAACCACCATGGAAGCATTGCAGAATGGTGGCATCTAAATCATAGCTGCCAAGTTATCCCTTTTTTAAAGGGATTTTCCCTTATGCTGAATAGGCTTCCTCGCGAGAAAAGGGAAAATTTGGCAGCTATGATCTAAATCTTTGAAATACAGTTCTTCCATGAGGGATACATCATTGAGGCTGTCTACAGAGTTTCTCTTTGCTTCTTTGTACAAAAGCAGTTTGGGGTTTTTTTTCTCCCTATAAAGGCTCAATTAGAGGTTTTCTTTGAGGAGCTGCATGATATACGAGCTCCCAAGAAATGCTCTTTAGGCTGTTTTCCCTGTTGCTTTGCAAATGCCTAAAGTAGATAAAGACCCCAGAAAGCCAACCATCACTGACAGCCCTGTAACCCGGGGTCTGTTAACTGATCTGTAGAGTACAACTGTGGTTAGATGTACAAGTCTCCCATTGCTTTCCCAGGGGACAACTTCCCTGGTTCTCGTAATGCTGGCTTAGATATTTGGATGCTTTACTGCAAGATGAACATTAACGAGCAAAAATACTTCCCTGAAATAGTGAACATTTAAGGATTAGCACCTTGTAATTCTGGCTCTTTTCCTTGTTAGGAAACCCAGAGGAATTGAAAGCCTTGGCTTCTGTTTCTGCCCATTGCGAAAAATAAATAATCCCCCCCCCCCGCATTTCATCATACAAAAGGAGGACAGTTTCAACACTGACATGTTCCTTGCATCCCGTATTCTGCACAAATCACTTGCATTGTGGTGTGCTTGGGGTGGTCCTTCATCCTGCTTTGCATCGCCTTTGCTCTGAAACCCATCCATCTCTCCAGCTCAGACCTAATCCTCAGCCATAATGCCTTCCCTGAGCATAATGCTTTTGCCTGGCTCAAATGGATCCTTGAATTGCAATGATTCTTACCTCCCTTGCATGGATGAAAGATGAAAACATCTCTGTATGCAGGTGTAGAAACCTCTGGGACTTGCAGGTCTAGAATGTACCCTACAGTACGCAGATAAGAGTCATACCTGTGGCTCCACTCACTTTTGCCTCTGGCCAGTGGTGGCTGGTGCCTATTGGCAGAGCTGAAGGCAAGGATACCAACAGTAATTAGAGTCAGAGCCAGTGTGAGCCAGAACCCATTCTCCTTGTTGCTGAGTTCTGCAGGGGCATCACCAAGACCAGGAAGGAGAAAGCTGGCAGGGTGGCTGTTCACCTGCCTCACTTCAGTATTTGGGATTTGGAAGAAATGATTACACATCCCTATTAATTAGGAAGGAACCAGTGTGTATTTTTATTCCAGGGGTACTCAAGGGTACGCAGTACCGGCACCTCTTTTGTTGTTGTTAAAAAGTGTGGCACTTACTGTAACAACTTCGTGGTGAGTACCGGCACCTACCTTTTTAGAAGAAGAAGAAAAACACTGGAAGGAACTATTCTTCACATGCTGAAATAAATATGCTTCATATTGTCATTATGGAATTTTTGGTTGCTTGGGGTTTTTATAGAATACAAGGCTGAGTTGGCTTTGGCCCTGGGTTGTTTTGTGCAGTGTGAAATTGCTTGATTCCTTCCTTCCGTCTGTCCTTGCTTCCTTCCACATTTCTACACCATGTCTGGAATAAGAGAAATGGACTTCAAAGTGTCCATATAGTGTTGCATCTTCTAACTTACATTCTTGTAAAGTCCAAAGGCCAGTGTCAAAACACACACAACACGAAGCACAACAGCTTTGGATAGCTAAGGGCGTAAGGACATGAAAAGAGCCTTCTGGATCAAGCCAATGGCCTATCTAGTCCAGCATCTTGTTCTCACAGTGGCCACCAATCCTCATAATAGGAAGCCCACAAGCAGGACTCAAGCATAAGAGCACTTTCCTCTCCTCTGGCATCCAGCAAGTGGTATTCAGGAGCATTACTGCCTCTGGCCATGGAGACAGAGCTCAGCCACCATGCCGAGTAGCCTTTGATAACCTTCTCCTCCTTGAATTTGTCCAGTCCTATCTTACAGCCATGCAAGCTGGTGGCCATCACTGCCTCCTGTGAGAATGAGCTCCACAGTTTAACTCTCCACTCCTCTTTCTTCTATCTGTCCTGAATTTTTCAGCATTCGTCCTCATTGCATGTTCACAAAGAGATCCGAATAGCTTGCAAAAAGTTGTGGCATATTTAGCTGCAAACACTTTCCCAGGGCCATTCATTATGTCATAAGGTACCTGGATGAAGACAGCTGCATCTGTTAGAGCAGGCATCCCTAAACTTCGGCCCTCCATATGTTTTGGACTACAATTCCCATCATCCCCGACCACTGGTCCTGTTAGCTAGGGATCATGGGAGTTGTAGGCCAAAACATCTGGAGGGCCGCAGTTTGGGGATGCCTGTGTTAGAGGAACTGTATACATAATTCCAGAATATCCAGTGTGAGTGGCTTTGCTGGGGTTTCCCCCTTTCTGATCCCTCCAAAGAGGCGTAACAGGCACAATTAATTCTACCATAAGGCACATGGCTGAAACTGGCACCACTTGGCAGGAACCAGCTTCCTGCATCCGAATATATCCAATCTGACTGTTTTAGATTGAGCCAACTTCAAATCATACCATTTAATATAGCCAGAGCCATAACGATTTACATCATCCTAAATTGGAACTATGCAAGGAAATCATGAACTAACTTAGTAATAAAATCCAAGACTTTGGCTTCAGGAATAAATACATTTGCATGCCTTTATTTATTTTTATCAGTGATGAAAACACCGGAAAAAAATATATGCAGTCTCTAGAAAACCCCAGCACAAGCTGTCTGTTTCCCACTCATTCCTCAACCCCAAACTGTCCATTGTTTCTTGATCAAAAGATAATTTTCTAAGGTAGTTGTACGTGGAGCCAATAAAAAGCATCACAACACCAATTAAAACTTGATCTGGAAGCTGCAGTTAGTGCAGGGTGCTGCATCACAATTGCTGACAGGAGTGAGATTCTGTCACCCACACTTTGGAACTCTCTGCCTATTGACATCAGTCAGGTCCCTTTACTGTGCTATTTTTAGAGCCTGCTAAAAGTATTTTTGTGTAGGGAAGCTTATCCAGATAGGTAGAATCTTGGCAAGTGTTCTAATCTGTGCTCAGCCTTCTCCTCCTCATCTGTCTCCTATGCTGTCTTCTTCTTCTTCTTCTTCTTCTTCTTCTTCTTCTTCTTCTTCTTCTTCTTCTTCTTCTTCTTCTTCTTCTTCTTCTTCCCAAAGGAGACCAAGGCAGCAAATGCACAAGTGATAAAACAATTAAAACATCTAAAAACAATTTCAATAAAGATGCAGATCGAGAAAGACATTTTATTAAAAGGCTTGACGGTGGAAGAGGAAGGTCTTTAGTCAGGGCTGAAAAGACAATAAAATGATGCCTGTCTAATACTGAAAGGGGGAGAATTCAGTGCTGGCACACTGAAGTCCCAATTCCTATAGTTTGATAAACAGATCTTCTGATAAGATGATATTCTCTCCTGCAGAGCACAGCAATTGAATGGGAATATAGGAGGAAGGGCATTAGCATCCAAGGTGTGTGCAGTGGTTTGTGGGGAGCCATTGTGTGACAAACATTGGGTGATGAAACACAACAAAGGTTCAAATTCTAGAAAGCCAAATGATGAGCCATGCATGAGTAGCCTTTCCACGTAGCTCTTGGGTGTGGGGGAAAACCACATGATATCTTTGTACAGTTCTCATTGACAGTATCAGTTGGGTGCTTTTCAGAGCACACCCAAAACATTGCAGATTCAGCTGGAAGTGAGGGTGGCTACTTGAACATTGCCAAGAAAGAGGACACAGTTTTTTTTTTAAAAAAATGTCCATGTCCTAATATATATGCTTAGATGCCAATTTGGAAAGAAATTCTACAAATTGAAATATAATCCATCTAATCTAGACCCAAGTTGACCGAAGACTGGAGCCACCTTGATTTGGTTGAGGATTTGAGCTTTGGTCAAATCTGATACACAGCCCCAGTAAAAATTTAAGAAATGGGCTTCCATGCATATTTGGGTGGAAGATGGGTTCTGGTCTGAAGAACATGAAGATGTAGCCTCTGCTACAACCAATCATGAAAGGGGGCAATGATGATAAACACTCTAACATTATTATATATAATTATTCTCTATATGCCAGTATAAATTAGAATAATTGTCATTTCTCCCAGCAAAATTTACGCTCTCCCTTGGTTTAAATAAAGGTTTGTTGAATTTGGTGACCAGGTCTCACTGCACCCTATTGCTTCAGACTTGAAGAGGGGCTGCCCTTACTTTACAAGTCACACCACATCCCCACCCCCTTCTTCATGCTGTTCCAATGTTCATTTGTATATGCAGTGACTTTCTCCTTGGGGTATGGGAAGTTTGTGTTTCTGCGCAACTGAGGCTGAAAACAGCATGTTTTACATAATGTACAGCATTGCAAGGGGGGGGGGACTGGTTTTCATCTCATGTTTGCAGCGGGGGGAGGGGAGAAAAAGAAAAATGAAGTTTCAATATTGAGAACAGATAGTCTAGAAGTTGGGTCTGCATCTCTCAGCAAGAGAGTGGTAACTTAAATCTTACACACCTGATCAAGGCTTTCTCTCTGTGCCTTGTAGGTATCTTAATACAAATGTGCCTTTCATTTGACTGATTGAAGGCCTCCAACTGCAATAAGTGCACCATCTGATCTCCTTGAATCCACATCACTTTTTCTTTGATTTCCTCCTACTTCCATTTCTTTCCTCTTTGTTCTATGGCCAGAGTCAAATTTCCCTTTAGAAATTGAAAGAATGTGCATGGGTTTGCCTGTTTGGTGGGTTTTTGTTGTTGTTGTTCCCTGTTTTTTTTTCCCTTCTCCATTCCCCTGAACTGTTAGGTATTTTCTGCAAAAGGTCTTTAGTTGACTGGTGGTATTTGAAAGGAAGAACTGGTTTCACCATAGCTGCCAAGTTTTCCCTTTTCTCGTGAGGAAGCCTATTCAGCATAAGGGAAAATCCCTTAAAAAAGGGATAACTTGGCAGCTATGGGTTTCACAGGCAGCCTGTGGCAAATAACTTTACATATCATTACCATGCTGAACTGGAGGGAGAGAGGGCCTCTGATCATACAAAATAGCAACTGTACATAATTCACCAAATCTCCTTTCTTCTTTACTTTCGCATAACTGAATATGGTCACATAAAACTGAGATGCACTCACAGTGACATCAAGCATGTCTAACTTAAGCCATGTCTAACTTAAGTCCATTATTTCAGTGTGTCTACTCCAACTTGGGATGCGGGTGGCACTGTGGTCTAAACCACTGAGCTTAGGGCTTGCCAATCGGAAGGATGGTGGTTAGAAGAATCCCCACGACAGGGTGAGCTCCCGTTCTTCAGTCCCAGCTCCTGCCAACCTAGCAGTTTGAAAACACGTCAAAGTGCAAGTAGAGAAATATGTACCACTCTGGCAGGAAGGTAAATGGCATTTCTGTGCGCTGCTCTGGTTCGCCAGAAGCGGCTTAGTCATGCTGGCCACATGACCTGGAAGCTGTCTGTGGACAAACGCCGGCTCCCTTGGCCTATAGAATGAGATGAGCGCCACAACCCCAGAGTCGTCCGCGACTGGACCTAACAGTCAGGGGTACCTTTACCTTTACTCCAACTTAGCTGGATATCACCAAGTGTTATTTATGAGATTTCTTAGATGCCCTTTTAAAAGCAGGACTCAAGACAACTTATAATTAAATGTACAGAAATTTAAAAACAGAAATAGCAACAAGGACTTGAGATTCAGCTGAGTGCAATGCACAGTCTCATAGTATAACGCTAAGCCTTCACTCCATAAAAATAGCTGAATCATCACTGGCAATGGTAGTGACCAATTTATGATTGTCAGAGACAACTCATAAGAATCAGATGCCACCAGGTTTTCGTTCAAAAGCCAGTGGCTGGGAGAAAAACGCTATGTGTATGTGCCTTTGAAGAACACCAACACCAACTATGTTTACCATTTCCATGCATCTAGTACCTGATCTAGGATACTTTTGTACATTTGTGTTTTAAGCCACCAAACAGGGTTCTTCCTTTAAAGAAACTCAACACTGGTAACTGGTAATGCTAATGTTCTGTATAATTATGGCTTTGTACAAATCAATCAGGTTAAATAGAGAATGACAGCTTCTTAAAGCCATGACCGGGTTCGACTCCAGGGTTTGTGCCTTTTTCCAGATGTTGGTGACATAATTGGTATGTTTAAAATTGCATTTATTTATTTATTTTTAAAAAAGAAAAAGGGTGAGGATGGAGAAACTGTAGGAATAGATGAGCTACTAAGCTTCAAAACCACTGGAGGCATTGCTTTGAAAGGCCAACCATGTTTGGATCATGCAGCATTAACACCCACACTTTTCTATGTATTGCTGCTTCTTTAGTACTGCTGCAAAACTGTACCAAGAAGAGAGGGCCAGATCACATCACAAACTGGATTTGTTCCTGCAATAAATGGACTTTGAGATACTTGATACAAAGGGACTGAGAAAAGGAATGAAATAAATGAGTTGCTGACTTCGAAAATAATTGTGTAAAAAACCCTGTTGCCTATATTATATAAGATAATTGCCTTGACTACAAATATATATGTGCAATGTTCTTTACAGCCATACATTTTGAGGGACTGCATTTCAGTCCAGTGCATGTTTTACTCAGAAGTAAGCCCTACTGAAGATAGCTTAC
The DNA here is from genome assembly GCF_965207765.1 of Zootoca vivipara. Lineage (NCBI taxonomy): Eukaryota > Metazoa > Chordata > Lepidosauria > Squamata > Lacertidae > Zootoca > Zootoca vivipara. The sequence goes on from NC_142589.1 coordinate 33,440,006, forward strand.
TCCCAAGTTAGTGAGTATAACATTGCAGTCTTAAATTTCTGTCTTTTTTTTGCTCGGTAGTTAATTTGGGAATGTTTACCCATCTGTTCAAGCATTCTTAAGGGCAATCTAGCTTGGCATGTTTTCCCCACTGTGTTTTTATATTTAGAGTTCTTTCAAGTTGGCCTGGAACCTGGTTATCGTGTGATGTTTCATGGGATTGACATTTTCCCATGTAGCCCAACGTATCATTTGCAACAAGGTCAATAAGAGGGAAAGGACTCAGCTTTCCAGCAGTCCCTTTCCATACATTGTTTCTTCCCAACTCTTAAGGATAGTCCACATGTGCATATTGGTCACTTGAGCTCTCATCACTTGATTGCTCATTGGTACTTGATGAAGCACTGCTAAGCAATCCCTGGATAGCGGCTGAAGTCACACGAGGCATTTGAAAGCACTTCTTCACACAGCACTACGGAACTTGCTCCCACAGGAGGCACTGACGGCCACCAACTTGGATGGCTTCAAAAGAGGGCTGGACAAATTCATGGAGGAGAAGGCTATCAGTTGCTACTGCTCATGGTAACTATGTTCTGTCTGCACGGTCAAAGGAAACCTGTCTGCCACACAATCAATAGACTAATAACAGAAGAAACCGAATTCCACATTTTCTTTTGTACCTCTTTAATGAAAGAAGGGTGTTGCTGATGACCCCATGACTTAGAGACAGTGTGATAGATTCATTATGATAATATTTTCCTAATCTCTCTCATTACTCGCTAGTACTAATCCCAGTTAATGACATTTCTTTATTACAGAATACATTGCATTTGGAGGTGAAGACTAATTTGTTGGGGGGCAGCACGGTTTTATAAAATGTCTGTTCCCTTACCTAGCAGAGATGTTGGAAACAGAGACCAGCTCAACTTCGTGGAATTCATTATACCATAAAATAAGCAAACAAGATATTTGCATCTACAGATCAATCTATGTCCATTCTGTCCCAGTTTTGCATGCACCCCATCACAGGTCTGTTCCACCCTAGTTTTTTGTGGATTTTAAAAATCACACACACACACACACACACACACACACAAACACACCCCTTGCATTTAGATAGTAGATACCTTCCCCTAAAGTACATGCTTTTCATGCATTCTGTCCTTAAAATGTGTGTTTCTGTTGTTTTCCCACACATTTCCCCCTAAAATACATACTGGGTATTTTTGGCATGCATTTTTCTGTATAATAAGCACTTAAGTTCTGCATTATAGTTGAGCTTTCACATGATGTAGAAGCCACTTCTGGGAATCTAGTGCATGTTTGACACTTTTTTCCCATTTTATCTGATTAAAGGGGGGGGGAATCTGTTTGCATATAATGGGGAAGAAATGCTAAACTTGTGCTGTATTCCACTCTAGTTTTGGAAGTGGCTTCAACATCATGTGAATGCTCACATATAATATGGAAATCAACAGTGAGAGAAACATAATGAACCTGGAATAAATTGTCATGTGAATGTAGCCCCAGCCACCATGACCAATGAACAGGAATGATGGCAGTTGGAGTCTGGCAACATCTGGAGGTCATTGCATTAGCTTCCCCAGCAGTTGCAATTAAAAGATGAATTCCACAATACTTTGGAGTATTGCCAAGGAAATTTTTTACTGAGCTATGATACATATATTGCATTTGACTTTCCGGAGTTCCTGATCTCAGCACTCAAACAGGAGGAGAGCCTATGGCTAGACCAGGTGTGGGTGAACTTTGCCCCTTCACATGTTGCTAAACTCCTATCATCCCTGGCCATTAGGCATGCTTGTTAAGGCTGATAGGAGTAGTAGTTCAGCAACATCTGGAGGGCCAAGGGTTCCCCATCCTAGCCTAGGCTATAAGAAAAGGAGTGTATGTGTTTTTCTCTCTGGAATGGCTAAGACAAGCTGCTTATTTCCACCTGATTGCCTTTGGTTGGTCCCCCCCACCCCATTTTGTATCTTCCCCTTTTAGCATTTGAAGATTTGAACAATAGCTGATGGTTATTATCCTGCACATTATTGATTAAAACCTCTGCCCACAGACCTTGCATCTCACTTTTCAACTAAGTGTGATTTACTTTTCTCCTCACTCCCTGTAACAGATGATTAACGCTGATCTAAAGAGTCCCGGTGAGATGAAGCAGAGTGTCAGGTACGATTTGTCAGCTTGGAAGTATAGATTATTTTATGTTTCTCGAACTTTGTGGGTCCCAGAGAAACACCGATCTTGATTGTTAAATCCATCCACTCTTCCCCCAGGGCTATGAAATGCCAGAAACATTAAATAGCCCACTTAATACATAACCTCATTCTGTATGCTTGACTATTTTGTTTTTAATTTTTCTTCCCTTTTCCCAGGCCACTCGAATGAAATGGGATCAAAGAAGAAAAAAATTATCCTCACTGGATTTTGTTAAAATATTAATAGGTTAGGGTTGACTGGCTAAATTGAATATCTATGCGGATCTCGCTTGCATGTTTAACTTGTGCTTAGGAAAATATGTTTCCTAGGTGATAACCTTTTATGTACCAGCCTGACTTCATTGAAATGCATAGAGATAAAAGTATGTCACACTCCATAGCTATGCTATTCTTGTGTGGCAGCGTGATTATTCAGATGATAATTGACCCCCACCTGTAGACAGCCCGACTTCTGTAGTCAATCATTCCATTTGATGTTAAAATATGGAAACGTACAATTATATCATTTACATAACAAATCTTTCTGAATGCCAGGCATCTCGCAGCCACTGAAAAATGGGGAAGGGACCACAATACCCCAAGTCAATAAAATGAAAGTTCTGCAAGGCCAAATATATTCAACTCCTCATCGTTCTTGTTTTGTCCATGTATACCAGTTGCAGAAGCTATTGACCAGGAGTGGGAGGGCAGGATGGAGGGTTTGCTCAGAGTCCAAATTTACCTCTTCCCCACCCACTAATTCTGTTGTTCTAAACAGCTGGCTTTTGTGAATTTGCTCATGAAGGCAAGGGCCTGTATATAAGCGAAAGTGAATTTCTTGTTATTGTTATTAGTCACATGAGTCTGCTGGATCAGGCCAAAGGATCTTGTCCAGCATCCTGTTCTAACTGTGGCCAACCAGATACTTGCAGAAAACCTGCAAACAAGGCATGAAAGCAATAGCAAGTCTCCCCTCCTTTGGCTTCCATCAACTTGTATTCAGAAGAATTACTGCTTCTGACCATGGAAGCAGAGCATAGCCATTGTGGCTAGCAGTCATTGACAGCATTTGTTACACAAAGGGCCTCCAAGTAGCTTACAATATATTTAAGATATAGGTGAACCTAGGTTGCTTTCTTGGATTCCATGATCACTGCAGATGGTGACAGCAGTCATGAAATTACAAGACGCCTGCTTCTTGGGAGAAAAGCAATGACAAACCTAGACAGCATCTTAAAAAGCAGAGACATCACCTTGCCGACAAAGGTCCATATAGTTAAAGCTATGGTTTTCCCAGTTGTGATGTATGGAAGTGAGAGCTGGACCATAAAGAAGGCTGATCACCAAAGGATTGATGCTTTTGAATTATGGTGCTGGAGGAGACTCTTGAGAGTCCCATGGACTGCAAGAAGATCAAACCTATCCATTCTAAAGGAAATCAGCCCTGAGTGCTCACTGGAAGGACAGATCCTAAAGCTGAGGCTTCAATACTTTGGCCACCTCATGAGAAGAGAAGACTCCCTGGAAAAGACCCTGATGTTGGGAAAGATGGAGGGCACAAGGAGAGGGGGACAGAGGATGAGATGGTTGGACAGTGTTCTCGAAGCCACAAACATGAGTTTGACCAAACTGCGGGAGGCAGTGGAAGACAGGAGTGCCTGGCATGCTCTGGTCCATGGGATCACGAAGAGTCGGACATGACTAAATGACTAAACAACAACAAGGTTATAATATAAATAAACACATTCACACACAAGAGCAAAACACTCAGACAACGCAAGAGGTGCAGCAGGAAGCTTTAGTAGCACACAAACAGCAGATAACATCCTCATAGTGCATTGAAAGCCTGGAGGGAAAAGATACATTTTTACTTGGCACTGAGAAGATGTTAGTGAAGGCATCAGGTGAACTTCACTAGGAAGGTTGCTGCACTAAAGGGGAGCCACAACTGAAAAGGCCCTCTCCCAAGCAGCCACAAATAGGAAGACCCCGAGGCCACCATACATGACTGGTGAGCTGTGTTTGGCTTGGTGGGTTATAAAATGTGGAGACCTAATTGAGTCTGCATGTCATCAAGCATGCAGGGGATGAATCAGTGTGGTGTTCTTGGACTTCACAGGCAGATTGATTACCAGGATTGAAGGAGGAACATCAGCTGCTGTCATTTCCAGAGAGGAAATGCATCAGGAGTGGGGAACCTCAGGCCTGGGGTCCAAATCTGGCCTCTCTGTCTGGTTCTTTGGACTCCAAGTCACATCCCCTCCACAGCCATATCTTCTTTCCCCAAGCCACGCCCCTCACCACCTTTGTAACACACCCTCTGGAGTGCTATTGCCTGGCTGGAATACATCTTTAAATATCTGATAATGATTATTGTTTGCCCAGATGGAGTGTGTGTGTGTGTGTGTGTGTGTGTGTGTGTGTACACTAGCTGACTGTACCTTAAGGTCCACAAACAACAATATTCTGGAGATCCCGAGCCATAAGATGGCTAGATTGGCCTCTACTAGAGCCAGGGCCTTTTCAGTACTGGCCCCAACTTGGTGGAACACTCTTTCCCAGGAGACCAGGGCCCTGCGGGATTTGTCATCTTTCCGCAGGGCCTGCAAAACAGAGCTGTTCTGCCTGGCCTTTGGGTTAGACTCAGCCTGACCCCTGTGTTTTCCTTCCTCATGGCTTGGACTTATGGACTACTTGAAATGAGGCTGCACTTTAAATTTTAATACTGTATTTAAATCTGTATTTTAATTAATTGTTTTTATGTTTTATTGTAATTCTGTTGGTGTCAGCCGCCCTGAGCCCGGTTTTTGACTGGGGAGGGTGGGGTATAAATAAAAATTTATTATTATTATTATTATTATTATTATTATTATTATTATTACAAAGATACAAATTCATATTAATTGCCCCCACCATGTTTGCCTCTGACCCTCACCAAACGCTTTCTAAACTACTTAGAAGTTTTTCTTTTCTTTTACTATTAAGCAGTATATATATATATTTATGAAATAAATAAATAAATAATAAATAAGTATGTGGACTCTGGGAGGTTTTCCAGGAGGAAATGTGGCCCTCAGATTGGAAAAGAAAAAGGTTCTCCACCCCTGCACTTTATTCTCAGGTGAAATGATATAAAAAAAAGTTAGTTTTCCCCTCCCTTCCCCAAGGGTGGGGGGCAATTCCTCAACTGAATTCAAGGTGCTGTTGTTAACCTTCAAATCAGGGGCCTATGGTGCCTGTGAAAAGTTTCAGTAAAAATCCTCTCAAAAACCTGCAGTAAGCAAGAGACTGCTCTTTCTCCTCAAGTCCTGTTTGTGCTGTCTCAGCATCACCTACACAGAAGCCATTATGTCATGACCCTCATGACAGCCATGTTGTGCTGTTACATTCCCACAGTAGCCACTTTGTGACTGGCACCCATGGCACTTTTTCAAAATTCCAAATGTGTCTATTGTCCTGGAAAAGTTGAATCCCCAACTTTAAATGCTTTAAAGTCTGAAGCAGCTCGAGTCCTTGATACATTAAAGATGGCCTCCTTCAGTACTTTCATCCCCATATATTCCATCCATCATCTGAGGACCTGTTGTAGGTCCACTGACCCAACAAGACACAGCTGATGAAAACCTGAGTAAGGCTATTCTCCCACCTATGCTAAGTGAGGCTTCAGGTGGCACTGAGCTGAACACTGATTGTGTATCCCCACCTGGTTTTCCCATAAATTAATGGGGTGGGGGGGAATTGCACTCAAAAATTTCAAAGTGTAAATAAAATTTCAGTGAAATTCTCATAGGTGTAGTGTAGGGTTTTTGATGCACTTTTAAGCTGGTCAGTGGGTGTTTGTGAGACAGCAAATAATCTTATCTGTCATTAGCTCTAGCACCACCCTGCCCTCTGCTACCAGTCACAATGACCAGCAACCACTGGTCAACCATCATATGGCTTCAGTTGGCTCTAGCTCCTTGCAGAGGCAACATCTCTCATTAGCAGAACCCTTGGAGCTGTCCAAGGTCCTGTATACTCTCTTCTTGTTTAAACAGCACCTGCATCCCTTGTAAACCTTAACCTCCCACAGATAGTTTCATGTGTAAGGATGGAGATAGAAGAAAGGACAGTGCATATGTTTTGTCATCACTGTTCTACAGTTTGGGGGCAGATTCCTAAAGTTAGACAGTTTGATATTTTTTTAGTCTTGTGCCTTTCTTGCACCTCTCTTAGTTTGGCCCACAATCTTTAATTAAAACTGTCGTCTCACAGTCATTAGACTCCACACCCTTTACAGGCGATCAAATTATGTTCTTCAATTAGTAGTATGCTTTCTTCTCTGCTTTTAATTTCAGACCCATCAAAGCCCTGGTTTCGTGAATCAATTTCAGTGGGAATTTACACAATGTAAAACCTAATGGGATTCAAAATTGACTTAGCTAATGAATAGTCATTGGCTTTAGGGTTAATAGTTTGGGGGGTGTCTCAGGTACTTTATATTAAAATGTAATTTTAATATTGCACTAATATATTACTTCTGCTTTTCACCAAGACATCCATGCAAGGTTCAGCATCCATTGAAACACAGCAATTGTTTGGGATTATGGATTAGAGTTGTGAAATTTCCATTTAAGAGAGACATTTCCTTTTCTCCCCACATTGTGTTACTTTTGCCACAGATCCCAGTTCAGTATTTAATGGAATGAATACTTACCCTCTGTTATTTAAGTAATTCTTGGCAATGCTGGATTTATAATGGTTGATAGACACATACTGATGGTATCTTATTGTAGTATTTATCAAGGAAAAAAGTAATGAAATTATTCGGAACCTGCTTGTATGATTCTTTTCACAGTTAGAAACAAATCTGGAAAAGATGAACAAAAATGAAGTTTTTGAAGTACTCAAAGTAATGCACTTTTGATTATGCTGGCAAAAGACAACAACAACACAAAACACACACACACACACAGTCAGAAATATTTTGGTGGAGATGGAGGAGAGGAAAGTCTTGCTCCAATTTGCCGGTACTTCTCCAGAACCTAGTCCCTTTCCATTCCTGCCCATTCATAAGAATGTAAGAAGATCCTGGTGGATCAGGCCAATGGATCATCTAATCCAGCATCCTGTTCTTACAGTGGCCACTCTCAAACATGACCCGAGCACAAGAGCACTCTCAGCTTCTTTGGTTTCCAGCAACTCCTGAAATAGTAATTCCATTCCCAATTCATGCAGTTGCTCCATTCCTTTATATATGGCACACAGATACAAGCATGGGTACTTTTCCTTTCTACATACAAGGTCCTAAAAGGAAAGAAAAAATACCAATGTGGCTTCTCATATCCTACCACAGATTCACATATTTGAATTTTGTGAGAGAGTCCTGGATGCCTTTCAGAAAATGGCTGCCAATGGGGTGTGGCATAGCACAAGATGACTGCCATTGGGGCGTGTTGGGGAGGCTAAGGCAGTGCAAACAGGAACTGTGTAGGAAGACCAACCATTTTTCAGTCTGTAGAGTTGGAAGGGACCCTGAGGGTCATCTAGTCTAAGCCTGTGCAATGCAGGAATCACAACTAAAGAATCCCTAACATACGGCCATTCAACCTCTGTTTAAAACCCTCCAGTGAAGGAGACTCCACCACCTTCCAAGGTCACATGTTCCACTATTTTGCAGCTCTGACTGCCAGAAAGTTCTCCCTAATGTTCAGTTGGAACCTCCTTTCTTATAACTTGAATCCACTGGTTTGGGTCCAACCCTCCAGAGCAGGAGAAAACAAGTTTGCTCCATCTTCCATGTGAAAGCCCTTCAGATATTTGAAGAGAACTATTGCATCACCTCTCCATCTTGTCTTCTCCTGGCTAATCATACCCCAAACCCTCAGGTTTATACAGTTATCTGTACAAGTAGACCTATAAAGACAAAAGGAGCAGGTGTGTTCACTCATAACTCTGTATCTGTAAATGGGGTGAGCCAGAAGCATTGCAGAGTGTTCTATCATTCTATGAAATTCCAAGTTAGGTCAACCCTTTAGAAAAAAAGACCTCCCCCCACAACATTTGCACCCCAAAACCATTTCTGCAGTCTGCAGGGTGGCTGTGGCAGCAGCATGTGGATCATTTTGAAAATGGTCCAGATGTAATCTTGCTGTAAACATGAATCAAAGAGCCCCTGCTTATGGACATGTTTTTAAAATTGCTTAGTTGCATGCAGGTCCCATTGGTGCTTGGAGGACTTTAATAAAATTGATTTTTTTTCCTGAGTATGGCATTTTAGCAGCGACTGTATAAGCTTGAAATATGAACACTTCATTGTCAAAAGTGTTTCATATTTTTGCCCCTGTAACGAATGACCGAGAGAAAGGAGGTGCTTAGAATTCTCTGCGGCTGCTATTTTCATAATTAAAAGCAGACTAATAATAAGGTTTTCCAGGCTGTTTCCCGCCCCCCAAACATTGGTAGTGGAAGGCAATGCATTTTGCGATGCTTCATTTGGAGACCTCTGCAATTAGCGCTTAATGAACAAGCATGCCACTGCTTTAAGTAAGACATCTCTCCCGTACCACTTATTTACCAAAGTGCAAAACTGTCATTTCCATTGATTGAAATTCACCCCGATTTCTTCTGAAGGGCTTTTAAGTAATTGTTTGGGGAAACCTGAAGTGCATTAATTGGTTTTAGTACCTGAAGCCTAACTCTGAGCAATGCTAAGGCTTGCTAGGTACCCACTTTCTTCCTAATCTGCACTACAGTGAACAGCAAGATCAATAAAGACACATTTATAGTGCCAACATCGCCTTATGCATATATTCCATGCACCACTTTTACAGGAATTGATAAATAAATCTTTCTTGAATGGTGACAGCTTCTTAGGCTTCCTCCATGTCAGGCTTAATTTGGACCTGAAACCCATTCCCAACATCTGGGATCAGGTATAGAACATGGCAAATGATGAATATGATTTGCCTTGGTGCCTATTGCTTAAGAGATGATTATCTCACACATATCACTAGCCTGGTTCTTTCCACAGATGAAGAGCAGACGAAGAACATCTAGAGTTGTTCCGTCTTCAAGATGGGCTCTCTAAAGTCTCAAGGCAACATTAGACATGGCCCTGAATGTGTCACTTCCAATTTTTGTCAGGGCTGTAGCACGTGGGGAGAGGAAGTTTAGCCATGTCCTCACTGCAGTCCTTATAATAATCACCCCAGCATCTGCTGTTAACTCTTAAAGGACTGCCATGTCTGGCAACTAGGTGTATGACCTGTCCTGGGAAGGGTTGCACTCTACCGCTGCCTCTGACAGAACAGGTTCATAGTATGGAAGTGTTTCTGAATTCCAACTGGTCACTGGAATCTCAAATGTCTTCTCTAGCTAGGTGTGCTCATTCCCAACCTAGGTGAGTTCACCAGCTCTTCCTGCTGCTGCACTAGAATTGCCTGGCCTCAGTTTGTCCATGCTCTATTGCTCTCCCACTTAGACTACTGCAGTGTGCTTTAGATGGGGCTCCCCTTGAAGGCAATCTCAATGCTGCTGATGGTGCAGAATGTGACAGCTATATTGGTAAACTGGGCAGCCTGATGGGACAATGTGTCAGTAGTCGTGAAAGTGCTTCACTGCCTGAAACTCAGCTGGTAAGCCCAGCTCAAGTTACTAGTACAAAATGCTAAATGGCTCGGAACCCAAGTACTTTAAAATGTGCCTCCCCCAGTATCAGCCATCCTGGGCCCTATGATTAGCACGGGAGACCATGTTGGTGGTGCCATCTCTGGCTGCTGCTGAATTGGCATTGACCCATGGAAGGGCCTTCTCAATAGGCATTTCTCATTTGTGGAACAGTCTCCGTGGTGCTCTATCTCCCTCATTACTGATTTTCAGGAGAAATTTAAAAACATTCCTGCTAATCCAGGCATTTGATGGTTGATAGACATTGGCCATGGCAACCATGAAATTAATATCTGGATGTGTACACTTTAAATGATTTAAGATGCTTTTAAATGGTTTTTTAATGTTTTGAATAGAGCTCTTTTTTGCTTTAAATCCACTGTTTTAACACCTTGATATTTGCCACTATGGGCTCCTTGGGGAGGAAGCGTGGAGTAGGAATTCAACAACTGCAGCCATAATTTATGGGTGGTATCAACAGAGGCCTGCTTCCCAAGGCAGAGAGAAGGAAAGGATTAAGCCACCCCTTCCCATGACAATAATCCCCCCTCCCTACACCAACACACTGGAGTGCATCCAACTATGTTCTACTCAGAGTAGACCCATTAAAATTAATGTACCTAAGTTAGTCACTTCCATTAATCTTTGAGTAAAACTAATATTGGATACAACTCATTTGCTATTTTAAAAATATTTTTACTGCTGTGGTTGCAGGTGACGTGTATAGCACCGTTCCAAAATCCACACAAAGGTAGGCTGATGTTAGAGCCATGTGGTCACATGGACACTGTACACTGAAAGTATATTTGAAACTTATGGCCTCCTCCAAAGAAACCTGGGATCTGAAGTTTGCTAAGAGTGCTAGTGGTTAGAACTCTATGAGCAAAACCTGCAAGCAGGACCTGTGCTCAACAGAGCACTCTGCCCTCCTGTAGTTTCCAGAAACTGGAATTCAGAAGCATACTGCCTTGAATTGTGAAGACTGAACATATCCATCATGATTAGTAGCCACTGATAACCTTCTCCTCCATCAGTTTGTCTAATCCTCCTTTAAAGCCATTCAAGTTGAGAGTAAGTTTCGTAGTTTAATTAAGCTCTGCATGAAAGAAGTATCCATCCATCCATCCATCCATTCAGTTTAGAGCAGGCACCCCCAAACTTCAGCCCTCCAGATGTTTTGGACTACAATTCCCATCATCCCTGACCACTGGTCCTGTTGGCTAGGGATCATGGGAGTTGTAGGCCAAAACATCTGGAGGGCCGCAGTTTGGGGACGCCTGGTTTAGAGCATTTGTGTCCTGCTCTTCAGCCAAAGGGATTCCCAGAGCAACTAACATACAACCAAATCAAGATTTCCTTTTCTCAGCCCTGAGTCTTCAGACATGCAGCTTCCTTGGATGTCCATGTGTTCTGGTGTTAAGAGAGAATAAAAGCTTCTCTTTATTCACTTTCCCCATAACATGCATAATTTTGTAAGATTCTATCATGTCTCCTCTTATTTGCCTTTTCTCTGAATTAAAAAAAAGTCCCAATTGTTGCAAGCTTTCCTCGTAGGGGTGTCACTCCATTCTCTTGATAATTTTGGTTGCCCTTTCCCAGTTAGGCCTGAGGGCCTCACCTTGTACCATTTGTAAGTCATATTAGGAGGAGGGGCCACCTGCCTCTATGGTGGCCCTATGTCCTACTTTACAGGTGACTGTCCTCTATTTAAAGGGCATCTAGTCTGCGTACAGCTTTAAGTGTTTCTAGCTTCCAGGGGAACCATAAAGAGGGAGAGCTGGATGAGAGTCGTAAGGTCGCCCATCAACAGTTAGCACAACAGACAGAGTAAGCATTTATGTCACCTGGTCACAGTCTTCTCTAGGGTGGTGGGACATATTTCTGTTTAATGGATACCAATTATTGCTAGTTTCACATCTCTATATAATAAATTATCACATGCAAATCCTAAGAAAATCTGTGTCCTTTCCTTTGGTGATGCATTAATGGCCATTCTGCCCAAGGGAAGCTGGCAGCGGCAGCCATGGAGAGGCGATAGAATGCTCCCTCGCAGCAGCTGCCACCATCACCATCAACAACATTGCTTAGGACAAGCGCTGGCTCATTCTCCTCCCCAAGCTTGGGGGCATTGTTGCTCGCAGGGAAATAGGGGCATTCTGGGATCAAATCAGAAGCCAGTATGGCTTGCGTAATTCCAGGACTGTCCCTGGGAAACTGGGAAACTTGGAGGGTATGGTAGCATGATGTCCGTGATAACTATTTTGGCTTGTATATTGATGCTAGCCTCATCAACAAATATATTCAGCTGGTCAGGGGCATATTCTTTCTTTTCTTTGCTCAAACAGCACTGAATGATAATGAAAGCTAACTGGACAGTTAGGACATTGCATAATTTCTCTCAATATATCAGGGTTCTTACATAGCATTCCCTGGTCTTTTTCATTTTCAATTGTGTGTGGATTTCCTTTTTACTCAACTAAGGTGCTGCACCTCTGAAATAACACTAGGGAGCAGACTGACACAAGCATTACACATCTAACTCAGAGAAGCTGCTATTCAGAAGGCTCTGATTCCACCTCCAGAGCTATAAACCTACAAACACAGAGAGAGAGAGAGGCAGAGAAAGAAAGAGAGAGAGAAATATAAAAACAGTAATTAACACTCTAAGCCTTAAGACACAAAAAGAAAAGCCAGAAGAATCGGATGGAAATAAAACTCTTAAACTAGAGTGTTTGCTGCCTGGTTCAGTTTAGTTGTGGTTTTCCCCCACCACACACACACACTTTCTTTCAACCATCTCATTATGTTAAATAAAATTACAGATTTGTCTTCTTTCTCCTTGGTCCTTTTAGTCAAATGAACTTATTGATTAGAACCCATTAGTTTGTAATTGATTGTTAATTTGACTTCTCTTGCAAATCATGTTTATCTTTTTCTTTCTATAGAGAGCTGGATAAAGATCTATGTAGATATTTAAGACACTTGGTGTTATGACACCAATCTGCACATGGATGCCAAATGGCATCTGGTGGTTTGAGCTTCCCTCTACAAAGTCCATGAAGGGCCACTAGCAACAATGGCAATGTTCTGATTCCACTCTCGGAGGCAATGTGCCTCTGAATACCAGTTGGTGGGATTTGCCAAGTGGGGAGAACATTGTTGCACTCAAGTCCTGCTTGGGGACTTCTCATTGGGACCTCTGGTTAGCCACTGTGAGATACTGGGTTAGGTGGGTCTTTGTCCTGATCTAGCAGGGTTCTTCTTACAGTATGTTCTTACATAAACATATTTGTGAACTCTGATAATTTTCATGTAAGTGATTGGTCAGTTCATTTTAAATCATACATTGCAATAACCAGGAATGAATTACAGTAACTATGTGAGTGTTTATGAAGACTTAACACTGACCTCTAAAGGACCTCTTAAGGGACCCAGGTGGCGCTGTGGGTTAAACCACAGAGTCTAGGGCTTGCTGATCAGAACGTCAGCGGTTCGAATCCCTGCAAAGGGGTGAGCTCCCGTTGCTCGGTCCCAGCTCCTGCCTACCTAGCAGTTCGAAAGCACATCAAAGTGCAAATAGATAAATAGGGACCACTCCGGCCGGAAGCTAAACAGCGTTTCCATGCGCTGCTCTGGTTCGCCAGAAGCAGCTTTGTCATGCTGGCCACATGACCCGGAAGCTGTCTGCGGACAAACGCCGGCTCCCTTGGCCTATAGAGTGAGATGAGCGCCGCAACCCCAGAGTCGGACACGACTGGACCTGATGGTCAGGGGCACCTTTACCTTTACCTTTATGTGAGTGTTTATGAAGACTTAACACTGACCTCTAAAGGACCTGTTCCTGCAGCAATGAAGCAATTCCATTTGAGAACTTACATAGGAGCTGTGGACTCCATCCCTTCCTGAGACTCAGTCAGGCCTTGAGCTGTGTGATTGTTGGCACACACTTCTCCATCCTCCTGAGTTGCCTCAAATACGGCTAACTAGACATGTTGCCAACAGTCCAGGATCTCCTGCCTGGCTCCCCATCTTCTTTGCTCCTGTCACTCTGAGGCTGGTGAGGAGAGGTCTAACAACCAGCCAGGAATGCAAACAACTGCTGTGAAGACCTTTGGTCCTGGAGATTTATAGAGCCAACTGCTCACAAGGTCGCAGACAATGTGGAGATCCATTGGGATGTTCTGTTCCCACTTGTCCGTCCTCTGAGGAAACCTCAGTTTCCAGGCCTCAACCCTGGCAGTGACAATGGACCATTGGCCCAATTGTCATCCTGCACTTGCTGGCAGCCCTCAGGAACATCCATCAAGTCAACAACTTCCATAATCCTCAGGTGGATGACCTTCCTGCTCTGACCACCACCTCCAGCTGCCTTGCTGGGAAGTCTATTCCACAGCAGATTCACACATGATCAAGAATGAGGTACTTAAATTGGGAGAATAGATTAGCTACTATTAACTTAAAGTTCATGTCAGGGCCTGGCAGGACTCTGAGGCATGTGTGACAGAGGCACACACCCCCAGGCTGATCCAGGTGAAGGGGTCAGTGATTTATGGTGTATTGTGCCTGCCATGAGAGTCTGGGCAGTTGGAGATGGGGGAAGAGGTACAGGACATGGCAGGAGTGGAAGAAGAGAGCACAATGGTAGAACCCAGCAGCAGGTTAGTAGAATCCCCTCTGTCTCCTTTCTCACTGTCTCCAAGGACCAGAGGGGGCTTGAAGAGACAGGCACAGTGCCAACTTCTGTGTAGGAGAAGACCCAGGTTGCTTGTGTATGCTCCATCAGGCAAAGGCACTTAAGTTTGTGTAGAGACATTGTCATGCTTTTGCCTTGCTCCAACAGTCTGGCTTGGGGTGCCTGCTACTTTGTTGCCAGAATAGTGTGTGTGTTTTCAGTGCACCTTAGAAGCTAATATAAGTGCATGCCTTGTCAGTAAAGAATTAAACTACTGGCCAGTTGTCCTCCTTGTGCTGGTTGTGCTCAGGATGAACCATTATTGGGAAAATATGATTAGCGATAAGAACAGCCAAAAAACAAAGATTGTGCAACCTGGGAGGATTTATATTCTGTGTAATGCAATGTGCCTTAGGCTTCTTTAATAGTTTTAAACAGACATGAATTGTATATTATTCCTATTTATATCACTATAATTTTACACAACTTTCATAAATAATACAAATAAAATTAAAGAAATTGAGTGGTATCCAACTGAGTTATACTCGGAGATGACCCAATGAAATCAATGGCTCTAAGTTGCTATGTCCTATTATTTCCAATGGGTCTACTCTGAGTAGGAGAAAGGTTGGGAACCGTGGCCTAGACCTCTCCAAACTATTGATAACAGATTGTATGGTTGTATGTTCTGCCATTGGGGTGTGTGTGTGTGTGTGTGTGTGTGTGTGTGTGTGTGTGTGTGTGTTTCTATTCACCACTACCTTATCAGGAAAAGGGCATATCTGTGGCATGCCCTAAAAATTCTGCATCAATCCTCTGTCCTACACAGTTAGAACACATTTCACACAATCCTGAAAAGTCCCTGAAGATCCTGACAGGGGAAGAAATAAAATAAAACCTTCGTTTGGGAATGAGGCTTCACAAGCAAAAGAAGAAGTGTGAAAATATTTATGCTATATTTTGGTCGTAATTTGATTTCCTCTTAGGTTTTTTTTTTGTCTGGAGGGAGTTTCGGGTGAGGGCCTTCCAATTTTTGCTGGCATGTATTTGTTAACACAGGAATGTGTTTTGGCAGATGTAAAATTAGAAACAAATTTTGTCTGTTTGGCAGTGCCCTCCAGGAACTCGAAATGTGGCTTTGTCACGAGGGCTCCAGGAAACCGCAAAGAAACAGCGTTTGGAAAACCAAATTGGGAAATAAATATATAAAAGGGTGCAGACCAGATGCTTCAAAGTTCATAAAGCCAATGCTAGGGCTGATGGGAGTTGTAGTCCAGAGCATCTGCAGGGCACCAGGTTGGCAAAGGCTGTCTAATTGCCTTCAAGAATAGAGCCTGCCTTTGGGGAGAAAGAAACAGATCACAGATACAGTTTTCAAATAACCATTTCCAAGGCTCTCTCTTTAACTCACCTGTCTCTCCCCCCACCCCCACCCAGCCTTTTTAAAGCAAATAAATAAACCTCAACCCCAGAAGAATAAGAACAATGAACAGCCAGTCCATCAAATTAAATACAGACAGTTTTCCATTTTGGAGATTGCTTATTTAGAGATGATGGATGGTGAGTTATATGTCTCTGTAATGAAGTTTTCATTACAAATAGTTTTAAAGCTTGAGACATATTAGGTTTCATCTTTCCACACAAGAAGTGTTGCTTTCTTGGCTAAATATGGACAACTTATGAGTGAAAACACTGCTTGATTAACTGTGGAGCAAGGGAAATTGGAAGCTAAATCTGGACTGCTGGGAGATCCTGGTGTGCGTGCTGATGTCAGTTATGGTGATCTACTCAAGGGACGGTGCAGAGAGGAAAGAGCTGCACAATCCCCTTCAGACTCCACCCCGGAAGCCCTTTTGCTCTGCCTGACCTAGCTGGGCTCTAAGCAAGGATGTGTGAACCAGTCAACTTTGGTTTCTCTCAGTTCCTCATTTTCCCATTCTTAAATCCAGTTCTCCACATTTCCGCATCAGGGTGCAATTTTTGCTTAAAGTACTCATGAAAACCCATCAGCTTTTTAGTATGAATTTCTCCTAACAGATACAGTACATTTCCGTATACAATTTTGCCAAATAAGCAAAGCAGTTGCCCCCAATATAATGCATTTTTGCAGGCTAATTTTATTGAATATATGCACTTATTATGCATTTTGTTAAGCATCACTTGGCTGGACAAATGTTACAAAATTAAGAGATGAGCAATTTTTGAGGGATGTCTGGGTTTCACTTTGCATAGTTCCAGACAATGTGAATCTGGTTGGTTCGCCTTTAAATATGAATTGGATTCCCACCCCCCACCCCCCGTCTCTAATTTCTCCCTGTCTTTAACCAAGAAGAACATATCTTCTATATAATTCCATGTCAGGTTTTTTCTTCTTGCTTGAGCAACAATTAATGTTGGCCTTGCCTAGCTAGGTCCCTGTCTTGTAGACTACTGCCTTCTGTTCTCTGCAGACAGGTTCCTTAGATGCCACCCTGCCCAGTGAACCATGTTTTTCTGGACTTGTCTTGTTGCCCAACTCATTGAAATACTGACTAGCCGTTCCTAGGGCTTCAAAGTCCCAGAAATGACCTCACTCATGGATGCCAGTAGATCATGAGTCTAGCTCAGGTTTAGGGAACATCAACCAAGGGGCAAATGCCTGGGGCCCAAAACTGGCCCCCATGTCTCTCTATCTGGGCCTCAGAACTCTCCCCAGTCCACATCACCTCTCTCTAGGCCACAGCCTTCACTGCTTTGGACCACTGGTGTTTTTGCCTGGCTGGAATGTGTCCTTGAACTCTGGTGATGCCTCATGCTTAGCTTGCTGGAAGGTAGAGAAGGGTAGTGAGTGTATGAGCAGAACTAGCCTAATATACAAAGGTACAGATATATACATATTCATTGCTTTCTCACCTTTGCCTCTGCCCCTGCACACAGCCAGCATGTGGCTCTCAAAAGGCTACAAATAAATTAATCTGGCCCTCAGATTGAAAAATGACCCCTACTCCTGCCTTCAGCTGTTATAGATAGCAGTGTGAGAGGTCAACAGGCTAAACAAAGAAAGAAAGTGGTTAGAGATTGTCCAAGAAATTTTGCTGCCTGAGAGACAGGATGACATCACTTCCCAAATTCCACACTGGGCTGGCCATTTTATCCTTTTAAGTACTGTCAGCAGGAAAGTACCCAACTCAACATCAGAGGTCAGCAGGCTAGCTTAGGAGGTGCAGGACAGGCTAGATTAGGGGGCTCAGTGGAGATGGGGACTACCAACACTATCTCCTGGCAGCTGCCACCTAAGGTACTCTGCCAAATGGTAGGACTGGTCTGGAAGCTAGTGAAGGAAGAAAGGGCAGAAGAAGGAAGAAGAGAGGTGTACTGACCAACCAGCCCTGAATGAAGATTGCTGAGTGAAGTTCCTTCTTTGTGAGAAAAGAGGCAATTTCTCTCTCTGCTCCCCACCTTTAGAAAGTCCTTTCCTCCATGACACTGCACAGTCATGAGGACTGTATGCTACTTTCACCATGAAAGGCAGGATGCCTCTGGTTGCCAGCTGCTGATAAACAACAACAACAGAGGTCTCTGAGCCTTATGTTCTGCTCATGGACTTCTCAGGAGGCATCTAGTTGGCCACTTTGAGAAAGAAGATGATGGACTAGATAGAAATTTGGTATGATCTGACCAGGCTTTCATTTTGCTCACAACAAATCAAAAATTATGCAGGTTCCTCCTGTGAAGGTGCATGGAAGCTTCAGAATTTCAGGCTCATATTCAGCCTCCTCCAGGGTTGCCACAAATCCACCTTCCACCATGTCCCGGTTGAAAAATAGGAAGACTCTTGTATACTTTTAATGAACTCTCCATTTCAGATTTCTTTAAAATAAAAACTAAGGAAGTAGAATCAACTGCTCAATCTGATGTTGGAATTTGGCTGTTCTTAGTACAGAATAGCTGCAAACTCAAATATATTCAGCAACACTCACTGTCTGGAGAGGGAGTTGGAGGAATTGGGGAGGCGTGGAAGCTGGGCCATGGCATTTGGGGTCTCTGTGCATGCATTATTTAGGTGTTATTTATGCTTGCATGCCAGCAGAGTCAAGATGTTCTGGCCCTTGCGCACAGGTAAGAGGGAGAAGAGCTGAAACTTGGAGGACTCAGGTGCACTAATGTGAAGACTGGAAAAGTTTATGAAAAGCATCTCCAAAAATCCAAACAGGGACAATAAGCACTGTATCTGGCATGTTGGGACAAATGGCTTGTAGACTGCTTAAAGATGGGTGATCTATCCATTTTGGTTTCTGATTTTTTTCAAACTTCACTTTTCAACATGTTGTTTTTTTAAAAGTCCTTTTAAATATTCATCAGCATTTTAGTGTGCATCCCCACCCTCAATATACACATTTCCGTGCATTCCCTGTCCATATATGCATTTTTGTAAGCACTTATTTCTTTAACAACATTTGTATACTGCTTGATTGTAAGAAAACATCTAAGTGGGAAATATATATATAAATATATAAATTCTCGGGAGGGAGAGAGTTTAAAACACAGGTATTTTAAAAACATTTGTGCCCAAATAGCATGCAGCGTTGTTTGACATAATAACTAATAAATGAACTTTATGCACTTTATCTTAATGTACACATTTTGTACATGTATTTTGCCTGGAGATCTGCATTGGAAAGTTGGGAGAAGGGTGAATTTCAAAGGCTAGCTACATTTAGGTTCATACATTTTGTGGGTGGAGTTGGGAAAACACAACCAGTAAAAACAAAAACAAAACCCCATATCTATACAAATAAAATACAGGTCTTACAGATCCACTGAAAAGGCCACAAGTACTTAAAACCATTCAAATTATGGGTCAAATGCCCAGGTAAAAGAGAAAGCTTTTGACCAGTGCCTTAAAATAGATAAATATGGCTTACCTCTCACCTTCCTCATTTGGTGTCCCTTCTGTTGTTGTCTGCCTTTTGTCAGATTTGAGTTTGCAAGCCTCTTTGGGCAGAGACCTGTCCTCTTTAAAATGCCACGCCCATTAAAGGCACTTAAATAATAGTAATCATCAGTACATGCTCATTATTCCTTAAATATTCTTTTTAGTGGTGGAGGAGGGGGGAATCAAATGTGGCTGGGATCCTAGAGATGTAGGAAGCTGCATTACCAAGTCAGACCATGGGCACACCTACCGTAGCTCGGTGCTGTTGGCGATTGGCAGTGGCTCTCCAGGGTTTCAATCAGGGGACATTATGCTGGTCTACGACAGTAATAAAATGTTGTTGTTGTTGTCGTCGTCAGGGGACATTTTCAGTCCTAGTTGGGGGGGGTGCTATTTAGCTTGAGACTTCTGCATGCAAAGCAGATGCTTTACCACGGAGCTACACCCCTTCCCCACTCTCAGCATGTCAGTGTTGTCTGAGAGAGTAGAATTTGACTATTAGAAGATCCTTCCGCATGTCACAGTAACACCAGACGTTTCATTCATATTGGTTTGTATTAAAGCAACAACAACAATTCAGCCTTCTTCAAGGCAATCAGCTACAGAAAGGCACTTGACACACACACACACACACACACACACACACACACACGTGTGTGTGTGTGTGCTGTGTCTTTGAAATGTGCTTACTGCAGAGTGACGGTCTCTGCATTTTTTAAAAAAATAAATCCCTTCCCTGTAACGATTTGTTAAATATGCAAATATATTAAGTTCTCATGCAACAGAACAAATAACATCTCCCACCCCCACCTTCTAATACAATATGTATGCTGCTTTAGCATGCACACAATAAGTTAATTAGGCTGCGGTTAGGTATTATTTGTAAATGTCATATTAGCATGCTAGTTCAGTTCTAATGCTACAAGCGAGGAGCCTCAAAGTTGTTGATGTCACATGCCGTATGTTGTTTTCCTCTCTTTGGTTTTCAGACATATTTATTTGCTTGTGGGTAGACTAATGATTTATTAAGCTATGTGCTGATGCTTGTTATGCTGGGGGAGCATTCTGACGCCTCGCCATTACGTTATTAGCAACGTCAGAAGCCTCTTGCCGAAAATTCCGAGAAGGACTTCTTGTTTAGGTTTATGGTGATTAACAGTTATTTTGCAGTGACTCTAAAATGAACTAACGATGACAGGGCCACCGGATTTTTAAATGCTGGCATTTCCAACGTGGTTCGGAAAACATGCCTCAGAAAGAGCTGGCAGAGCTGATGCTGAGTAAAAATAGTTGGCTGGCTGGTGAGATTCTGCCTGTTTTCACAAATATTGGTCGTCTAGCACAGAGACATTTAAGGAAAACAACTCTGAAAATGAGCTCATTGCTTTTCAGATCTTAGCAATACAGATTCAGAGATGTCAGTGCATGATAGCTTTGTTTATTGTGCAAAAGGATGGATGGAGAGATGCCCATTTCATGTGTGATCTTGCTCCAGACCAATCAATGGGTGCTTCGTTTGTGACTTAAATAGGTGTTGAATTGCACTCCTGGTCTGATGGATGCTTGTGGGCACAGTAACAGCAACTCACAGCACTCTGGATGTCCTTCTCCATGTTTTTATTGGCTTATGAAAGAGACCTTTGTTTCTGTCAGCCAATCAGGGATCATTATTTCCATAAAAGAACAGTTTGTTTAAAACAGCACTGTATCTTTATGAATAAATTGGATTTCAATCCAAGCTCTGTCATCAACCTGCTGTGTTTTGACTGGCTTAGAAGGAAGATTACACTGTAGTACATCAAATCAGAGTCCATTGTTTCTGCACATGCCTTGGCTTGTTTGTTTTGTTTTGGATCTTTTTAATAAAATATATATCTGACCACACAGTGGACGAAATTCAGCTCTAAATTACACCAGGTGCGACCTCATTGATTTCAATTTCTTTATGGGCTTTTTGAAAAGCAATTGTTATTTTTCAACTTACAGCAATCAGAGATCCGCTTAGGATGTACAAGAGTTATTGGACTCAGAGAAGGCCCAGGAGACTGCGTACTAAGCTGATTGCCAAGCCCTGTAATTTTTTTATATATCTTTTTTTATCAAAGATTAATGGTCAATTATCTGGCCATCTGATTTTGTTTTGTGTGGACTCCATTTGCATAATGTCGCAAACACTTAAAATGTGACTAGACTAGAAGTAATCTTTTTAAAATTGACTTGGGAACATCCTTGTAAGGCCTGATTAAAACTAAATACATCATCCTTGTAAACATGCATTTGTGCCAGGATGTCCAGAGGTTATTTTAATAGACTGTTGTTTGAACAAACCAACACTTGTAAAGCCATTTTGCTGCCGTTCTTTTGAATGGATGGCTCTCAGTCCATTTGCTGATGGCTGAAAAATAATGTCAAAATAGTGACCACTGGTCAACCTAGTTAAGTATTGGTGATCCTGACTGGCAGAGGCTCTTCTCCAGGGTTTCAGACAAGGAACATTCCTAGCCCTACCTGGAGATTGAACCTGGGGATTGAACCTTCTGCATGCAAAGCAGATGCTCTACCACTGAGCCACATTCTCCCCCTACTTCTAAGGTGCTGGAAAGGTCTTATGTGTTGGAGCATGAATCACTTGACATGATAAAGAGATGGAGCTTTTATGTACAGTCTGAAAAGCAGCAAATCAGTATGAACAAAATGGGCCAGTGGACTATACTATAATGCAACAATTTATGATTGGGCATGGTAGAGTACCATGGTTCAATTCCCAGCATCTCCAGGTAAGGCTGGGAAAGATTCCTGCCTGAATTTGTGGTTACCCATTGCTAGTCATTTTAGACAGTACTGAGCTAGATGAACCAATAGACTGATTTGGTGTAAGGTAGGGTTACCAGACATCCCTGTTTCCTGGGGACAGTCCCCAGATTTGCGAATCTGTCCCCGGACAAATTCCATCCATGGAATGCCCCCAGATTTCATCCATGTCCCCGGGAAATGTGGCAGCGGCAGCCTCAGCAGCCCAGAGCCAGCCTGGTAGCACAGTTGGCTCTGGCTGGCTTCAGGAGCTGCTCGCTGCCATGGTGCCCACCATTTTCCCTCGCCAGAAGTCCCCATATGATGGTGGTGCAGGGGCTCTAAGATGCAGCTTCCGGGCTGCCTCCACCTTCCCTGACCCCAGCAACTAAGCTGTGAAGGGAGGTTTCATGCTGCCTATTGGAGCAGCCCTGATCCAACTCCTACTTGCGTGCAAGCAGGAATGGGGCGGGGATCTCTCAGTTAGGCAACGGGAAGCCTCCCTTCCCAGCTGAGGGATCCCCACCCCCTCCTGCTTGCACGCAAGTAGGAATGGGATTGGGGCTGCTCCGATGGGAAGGGAGGCATTGCGCTGCCTGAGCCTTGCCACCACCACCGCCACTCTCAGCCCTCCTTCTCTGCCTTCCATGCCTGACCCACTGCACACCGCTTCCCCACCACCACCACCACTACTACTGAAGAACCAACAACTCAGGGGCTGCCCAGGCTCATAGAGAAAGGAGATAGAAGCCTCAGAGGAAGCAAAAACGTTGCTGTTGAGGTCAAGGCGGCGGCCGCTCCTCTGCCACTGCCATCGCTGCAGCATCAACATCCCGAATGTGTAGTATTTATTTAAAATGTCCTTGGATTCATTGAAAAAAATCTGGTAACCTTAGTATAAGGTGCTTCCTATGATAGGGTTGTCTAGTTTGTTTACCAGTTTCATTGAATGTCTCCCCTACCCTTATGAGAGGAGGGGAACCTCCTCTCTGTTCACTTTCTCAACACACACACACACACACACACACACCAGCCTGTGTTGGTCACATTTTTACCTAAATTGTGGCCCAAATGCCACAGTTTTTTTTTCTTGTAGGGAAAGTCCTCCGCAAGTCCCTTGACCCCTTTCTGTGCCCCTTTTCTCCAGCTTGTCCAGCTCAAGAATATCCTTCTTGACATATGGCAATTGGAACAGCATCCCGATTGTGGGTGTAACTATAGAGTTTGGCTGCATATGCATTAACCCGTTCATAGCACAATAATGTACTTTTTCTCAGTCTGGAATCATGCTTGTCCTCAAAACATGCTGCTTTTGATCTAGATTGATTCTCGATCCTGAGTGTAGTTACTTGATACATGTTTGATAGCCCTCCCCTTGATTATCTTATCCACACCTTCTCTTCCCTGCACCTTCCTTAACCATATTTAAGGAGGATCTGCTGGACTGTTAATGCCATGAGCCGCTCCACCCTACGCTCAGTCTGTATATGTGGTATGGGCAACTGTAGTTCGCTTGGGTTGCAAAACTAATCTAGCATATAGAAATATGGGAGCCCAATGTGGATCAACTGGAAAGCACACTGACTAGTGTTTTATTGCCGCCGCCTCTCTCCCCCCACTTCCCCTCCCTCCCTCCCTCTTTCCAAGCCCTAATTATTATACTTTAACAGGCACATGCAGCCGAAAATCCCCACCCTCGCACGTCTGAAAACTAGCAGATCCCTCATCCCCAAAGTCCCCAGCTAACGCTCCAGCAGTAGGCAAAATAAATTGGCCAAGAACCCAGGTAGGAAGGCAAGAAAAGAATTCCTAGAAGAAAAAGCGGGTGGGAGAAATCAATGGAAAGAAACTGTAAAACAGTTGTGGCTTTATTTTATTTTATTGGTTATTAAAAAAACAAAAGCAAAGGAGATCAGCCTGCTTCTTCACTCCTTCCCTTCCACAGAGATGTCCTTGCAGTTTTCTGTTGGCTTTTTTATTATTATTATTGTTGTTCTTTTCTTTCTCACTCAGTAGTTTTGGTACTGCATATTGTCTTGTACGCTCTATCCCTCCTCGCTTTCCCAGACAAGTACTAGGGAAAAGCATCCTTGGAGAAAACACACATGCAAAGAGTAGATACACTGGTATCTGATGTTAAAAACAAAATGAATAGAGTAAAAAACAGTGATCAAAACTGCAAGGAAATAGTGAAGTTGTATCAGGATCCTATAATAAACATGAATGGATTTGGATAGGGTTGCACTGTTAGTATTGTTTTAAAATGTATTTGAAATGTTGATAAACTTTCATTATAAAATATCACCAGGGTTATAAGAATATTGAAAATTCATTATTGCAACAAAAACATCAAGCACATTACTAAGAGCTGGTTGGCAAACAATCTCAGGTTTGAAAGTTGTGTCTGAATGACCCAGGTTTGTTTTTGTTTTTTTAGCAGGGATGGCTCATGCCAAAGCTCTATTGGGAAGGAGTTCCACACATCAGGGCTTGCCATTCTAAAGGCTCACCCCCTGGTAAAGGCCAGTCAAACCTCAGAGGCATGTGAGACCCCCCCCCCCGGCCCCAAAAAAGTGCTGCATCAGAAGTCCACAGTGATCAAGGCTTTTCTGACCTCTAAGGATGTATTAGTTTAATGTTCCCAGCTGGCCTTTTGTCAAACCAGGCACACTTCCAGACTCGTGTCTTGTCCATGTTCCAAGTAAAGAAATAAGAGATTGCTTAATAAAATTGTACCTAGTCTGTCTCCTGAGAAATTTCTATGTGGGACAAGAAGCTACAGTTAGAACTGGATATGGAACAACTGATTGGTTCAAAATTGGGAAAGGAGTACGACAAGGTTGTACTGTATATTGTCTCCCTGCTTATTTAACTTATATGCAGAATTCATCATGCGAAAGGCTGGACTGGATGAATCCCAAGCCGGAATCAAGATTGCCAGAAGAAATATCAACAACCTCAGATATGCTGATGACACAACCTTGAGGAGGAATTAAAGAACCTTTTAATGAGGGTGAAAGAGGAGAGCGCAAAATATGGTCTGAAGCTCAACATCAAAAAAACCAAGATCATGGCCACGGGTCCCATCACCTCCTGGCAAATAGAAGGGGAAGAAATGGAGGCAGTGAGGGATTTTACTTTCTTGGGCTCCTTGATCACTGCAGATGGTGACAGCAGTCACGAAATTAAAAGACGCCTGCTTCTTGGGAGAAAAGCAATGACAAACCTAGACAGCATCTTAAAAAGCAGAGACATCACCTTGCCGACAAAGGTCTGTATAGTTAAAGCTATGGTTTCCCCAGTAGTGATGTGTGGAAGTGAGAGCTGGACCATAAAGAAAGCTGATCGCCGAAGAATTTATGCTTTTGAATTATGGTGCTGGAGGAGACTCTTGAGAGTCCCATGGACTGCAGGAAGATCAAACCTCTCCATTCTGAAATCAGCCCTGAGTGCTCACTGGAAGGACAGATCCTGAAGCTGAGGCTCCAATGCTTTGGCCACCTCATGAGAAGAGAAGACTCCCTGGAAAAGACCCTGATGCTGGGAAAGATGGAGGGCACAAGGAGAAGGGGACGACAGAGGATGAAATGGTTGGACAGTGTTCTTGAAGCTACGAACATGAGTTTAAACAAACTGCGGGAGGCAGTGGAAGACAGGAGTGGTTGGCATGCTATGGTCCATGGGGTCACGAAGAGTTGGACACGGCTAAACGACTAAACAACTAAACAACAAGTCTGCACTACTTCAGAGAGCATGTGGGGTTGTTTCAATTCAAAATACAAAGTATGGGCCTTACTTCTGAAAACAATCTAATATTCCAAACCAAAGAGTTCCAGCATAGCCTTCTTCTTACCACCATCCTATTATTATTATTTTCCTTTGGGTGGGGGCATTTTTTGGAGTGGTTGTTACACACATGCAGCCACCTGCAGCCTAGAGTAGTACACACTCAGAAGCATTTAACCACATGGTCTGTTGTTTGTCTATGGACAAAAACAATGAGAGTCATTTTGGGGGACACAGCACCAAATGGGGGGGGGGGAGAAAGTGCAATTGACTTAAGCTGGGAGACAGGAAACTCAAATCAATTGCACATCCAATTTTCTACCTCAAATCAACTGCACACGAAGGGCAGTTGCTTTCAGTTTCATGTTCCCTTATGAGCTTCTTCATTACTTTCAAAAAAAGAATATTCTCATATACTTCCAAAGAGTAGTGTGCAAACTGATGCTCCCCATAGAAAATCTGAAAATCCCTCTTTGGAGATAATACATACATACAGGAAGCAGGAAAAACAAAATGTTGGTGCTTCACCTGTTCCCCCCACTAATCATTATGGTTGAGATGACTCTTACACAATAAGTACGGGGAGACAGGTTCGTGGCACCTCTGTGACCCAGCACACACTATTAGCGCTAATTTTTACATACAATATAATGAATAATAAATATAATGACTGGCCTCAGACAGCTGCTTAGAAGATTGAAGATATTTAAACGCAACATAGCAATTATCTGTTGGTACATCAGCAAAGACCTAACGCCTAATGCATCCTCAAGCCCTCCTGTTTGACTTGTAGGTGTCCAACATTACTGGTGTATCTGATTCTTTTATCAAATTCTACCTATTAGCATTCATTATCCTTTTAGCCAAGGTTCTTTAAAGGGTATATATATAGAGAGATTACATTATCCCTGTAATTGAAAGGAAATGAGGAAAATCTCTCTCATTTCCTGTTTAGATACTTGCAGCCTAATTGCCCTGAGTGAGGCAAGGTTTTTTTTACATAAGAGTTCAGACAAAAGGTTCATGCAACAGGTTAAGTTCCAATAGATGTGGATGCTCAAGGAATTCTGATGGGTGGCTGAGGCTCCCTGGGTAAAGGGGAAGTCTCTGAAAGACAGGGGATGGTGCTGATCCTGCAATGTATCAAATGCAAAATGAAACTGGACTTCTGTCTCTGCTGATGAGGTATGTCTCTGCCCAGGAACCTTGGTTTTACACTGGATGTTGGATCTCCTGGCCCTCTATTCTTTTTAAAAAACTTTATTTTTCTATACTAAAAGGTAAAGGTAAAGGACTCCTGACAGTTAAGTCCAGTCACAGACGACTCTGGAGTTGCAGCGCTCATCTTGCTTTACAGACCGAGGAGCCAGCATTTGTCTGCATACAGTTTTTCTGGGTCATGTGGCCAGCATGACTAAGCTGCTTCTGGCGCAATGGAACACCGAAACCAGAGCAGGGCACGGAAACGCCATTTACCTTCCCGCTGGAGTGGTACCTGTTTATCTACTTGCGCTTTTTGGCATGCTTTCGAACTGCTAGGTTGGCAGGAGCAGGGACTGAGCAACAGGGCTGTAAAGCAAGCTTCAGAGTACAATGCCAGTGAGACCCTCACCAAGGTAATTTACTCAAAGATGTAAATTTGCATGCATCTCTCTCTGTCTGTCTGTCTGTCTGTCTGTCTGTCTGTCTGTCTGTCCTGTTGTTCCTTCTAGAAGCTAGTGAAAAGCTGAACACCACCGCATCACAGTTAAGAAAGTCAAGGTGACAGCTTGCAGGAAAGCAGAAGAGTGCAATGATGTTTCCTGTTCATCACAAAAATCCAGCTTTTGAGATTCAGTCTAAAAAAAGAAGAAGTGATCCTTCTTAATAGATTGGTGGGAGGGCAGGAGCAGGGAGGGAAATCCAGATTAAACAAATCATTCAATTTCCCCAGGATGTTATCCACCTTGTTCAGGCTTGCAGTTTGTTTTTAGATAAATCAGGTAAAAACAATCTTAGAAAGAGCCCACGAGCAGATGCTGGAGTCCTGAAATGACACCTGGGATCAGGGTTAACAGACCTCGGTTGTCGGCCTCTGGGCCATAAGACAGGTTGGCAGCAAGGATGAATCTCTGCTGGAAGAGTATTTCAGAGCATGAACCCATCTAGCCTAGTTTCTGAATCATGGAGGGCAATGAACAGGGAGACTTCAGGTGATCTTAGTGATCAAGCTGGGATATAGGGCTCAGGTAGTCTTTAAGGTTTATTGGACCCAAGATATTCATGGGTTTGTATATTAATACAAGAACCTCATATTAATGTTCAAATCATTTAGATTGTGTTTGCAGAGTGTTATGACTGTCTTCTCTTTTGGAATGTTGCATCTGTTTTCACCCTTAGAATGTCTGTCTTCACTCCATGTATACATTTGGAGTTCCTTGGGATCTTGGAAGCAAAGTGTCTACTTCAAAGACCAAAACTGTAGGCTTGTACTCCAGCACCTACAGTACTTAAAAATAAAATAAAATTGAAAAGACAAAATAAGCAATGGTTCATTTTCTTTCCCCCCAATATGACATTGGAAAGCCACTCACACCTCAATCTACTCCTCATAAGCTGTGGCTGTGGAACTCCCCCGGTATCATCCCACAGGCCGCCTGGGTCACAAGAAGGGCATTGGAACTCTTGGAGGGGGTGAGTGGAGGAATCATCTAGTCTCCAGTGTACAAAGCCAGCTTTTCATGGATAGCTTGAGTGCCAGGGGCTCTGCAGGATGTTCCAATTAATTTCAACAAAAAATCATTAGCAGCTTTCATTATATGAAGAGATGGTGGCATCAGCTGTCCCAGAAATACCAAGAGAGACTAGACATGATCCCATACAATGCAGTGTACACATTCCTTCCCTTCACTCTCTTTGACCGAGTGTAATCAACTGTGCAGATGGACTAAACTAATCCACATTGAACTCCATTAGCATTTCAACTTTGTGTTTGTGTGTGTGTGTGTATGTTTAAAAAACCTTCTTCCTAACCCAGTTGGCATCCATCGAGAGTTCCCAGTTCCTCTGATCTCATGAGATACAAAAAGAGAGCCGGGGGGGGGGGAGCAACAGGTGGAAATAATCTGGGGGGAAATGTATGTATGTCTGCTAATTGGAGAACAATGGGAATTGACAATCCAGAACCTTGTACATTTCTATCTAATCTGGGAGCTCTTTTTCCTCCCCTCCCCTCTTAAAAGGCAGAAGCATTGCATCCGGAGCTCTTGACATCTGGGAAGATAAGATACCCTTGATGCATGAGAACCCTTGACAAGCAATATGGTCACGTCTCACAGAGGCCAGGAAATTGCTGTTATTGGTTTTGCCTCAATCATTTGGTGAGAAATCTCTAGCCTTTGTTCTCTCAAACCCAGTGACTGCCATCACTGTTAGATGAGACTACATCAGTGCTCTTTTTCCAGGGCTGCCCTTGATAGCTCTTTGGAAATGTCAATATGTGAACAAAACACTGTGATCACCTTCTGATGGCATAGGTTCAACCTTCCCCAACCTGATGCCTCTCAGGTGTTATGGACTACACACTCAGTTTGTTGTTGTTTAGTTGTTTAGTCGTGTCCAACTCTTCATGACCCCATAGACCAGAGCACGCCAGGCACTCCTGTCTTCCACTGCCTCCCACAGTTTGATCAGACTCATGTTGGTAGCTTTGAGAACACTGTCCAACCATCTCGTCCTCTGTCGTCCCCTTCTCCTTGTGCCCTCCATCTTTCCCAATATCAGGGTCTTTTCCAGGGAGTCTTCTCTTCTCATGAGGTGGCCAAAGTATTGGAGCCTCAGCTTCAGGATCTGTCCTTCCAGTGAGCACTCAGGGCTGATTTCCTTAAGAATGAATAGGTTTGATCTTCTTGCAGTCCATGGGACTCTCAAGAGTCTCCTCCAGCACCATAATTCAAAAGCATCAATTCTTTGGCGATCAGCCTTCTTGATGGTCCAGCTCTCACTTCCATACATCACTACTGGGAAAACCATAGCTTTAACTATACAGACTTTTGTCGGCAAAGTGATGTCTCTGCTTTTTAAGATGCTGCCTAGGTTTGTCATTGCTTTTCTCCCCAAAAGCAGGTGTCTATTAATTTCGTGGCTGCTTTCACCATCTGCAGTGATCATGGAGCCCAAGAAAGTAAAATCTCTCACTCAGTTACTATCCCTTAAATTAATAATTTTCTTTCCCTGGAGGCCAAAGCCTGAGCCTATGTATCTTCCAGGAGAGAGAGAGAGAGAGAGAGAGAGAGAGAGAGAGAGAGAGAGAGAGAGAGAGAGAGAGAGAGAGACTGAAACTGGCTTTTGGTGACAAAAGATAAAGCGAAAGTGATAGGCTGCAATCATTAACATATTGTTACTATTGTTTGATTGCTTGATGTATTTATACCCCACCTTTCCTCTAAGGAACTCAAACTGGCATACACGGTGCTCCTCCAGACTTGTATATCCCCTGCCTTTTCCTCTTTCCTCCAAATGGAATTCCCTCCAAAGGAGAGGAAAGAAGAGCATACTAATTTTGTTTTCTGGGCTACTTTGCCTTTGGTGTGTTATGGTAATCAGGCATGAATTTTCCCTTCTAATAATTGTTTATTATTTATTATTATATTATTATGATAATTCCTTTTGGTGGCTTTAAAAGAGGATTGGACAACTGAATGGAAGATACAGACTCAGTGGCTAGTAGCTAGCATGTCTCTGAATGCAAGTCACTGGGAATCACAAGTGAGGAGAGTGTTATTGGGCTTGTGTCCTGCTTCTGAGCCTTCCATTGGCATCTCTTTGGTGACTGTGAAAACTGGATGCTGGACCAAATTGGTGGGCTTGCCATACATCAGGAAAATTTGTGACATGCCCAGGTCTTTTGGTGTAAAAATGGCATCAGGGGGGAATTTTGCCTAATCGGGAAACCCAGATGTATGGGGAAAGCAGGGCAATCGGCTCCAAAAGCTTAAAATCACAATTGGGGGGGGGGTCCCCCAAAAAGCTCAACACTTTTGGTGGGTTTCTTTCAAAAAGCTCCCTGATTCAATGTTACCTTTCAAAAAGTCACCTCAGTTGAAGATTCAGTAACGCACAGATGCATTTAATTTTAATTGATGCACCAGTTAATGGGTTAAGGGACAAGTGATTTGTCAACTAACAGCAGAAACCTGTACATCTACTCAAAAGTAAGCCTCGTTACATTTGGTGGTGCTCACTCCCATAGTTGTAGGGATAGGAGTGCGGCCTAAATAGTCACATTTATTGGGCCAAATTCTCTGCCTCAGACCCAGCCATCTGGGCCCAATGATCAGGGATGATGGGAATTGTAGTTCAGCAACTTGGCTGGAGCACATGTTTCCCATTCCTGCCTTAAAAGATCCTCATGTATAGGGACACAGGATGTAGCAGGATCAGTCCCTGTAACTTTCTTTTGTTCTGAAAAAAGAATACCTCTTCTAAACCATTGTTTTTAGAGTAAACAAGTCCCGGGGGGGGGGGGGGCGTAAGCATCTACAATGTTCTGTCTTTTATATATCTATAGCCAAGATCTTCTGACAAATTTTAATCATTGTACTTAATGAATGTGTGGAGAGTGTCTTTCCTTTGGAAAAGACCAATCTGGCTGAACCCATTAGTTTATTTTGATTATTAAATCTGAAGACCTCCCCTTGCTACACGCCTAGTCCTTTTCATATTAGTGCCACATCAGTCTGATTTTTAATCAAAACAGTATTCAGAATATGATTCCGAAAGATTATATTTTGAGAGATTTGCGATACATATCTTGCCGGTATGACAGATTGCAGGGAGGTCTGAGATAGCTGGATAATCTGCAGCAAGGCTCGCTTGACCTTTAATAAAAGGAGAATTGAAAGGAGTGGGGTGGGTGGGGGAATAAATACAAATCTTAAAAGACTCCTGATAGGTCACCTTAATTCAGTTGCTGGCGCTTAAAACCACACCGGCTGCATTCTTAAGGGTGTCTTGCAATCAGCGTTTTCTGATTTAATCTTCCTAATGTAAATTTGTAGGGTTGGAATTGTACCAAGCAGTAGCAGCAGTTTGGAAAGGTTGATCAAAACAAAACTTTTAACACTGCATGGCGTGCCACAAAAGCTGAGGGAAGCCAAGAGGTGGGAGATGTTAGGCCTGAGGGCCAAATGTGGCCCTCCAAGCCTCTCCATCTGGCCCTGGGAAGTCCCCTCACACCACACCCCCTTCCCATTCATACATCTTCCTCCTACACCATGCCCTTCACTGGCAACTACTCACCCTTTGAAAGAGGGGCACCTTGTTTCTACCTCTGTCTTTAGTCACTAAAGACAAAGTCAGGCTTCAGCAACCTGGTGCCTTCTAATCATAGCTGTCAAGTTCTCCCTTTTTTAAGGGAAATTCCCTTATGCTGAATAGGCTTCCTCACAAGAAAAGGGAAAACTTGACAGCTATGCTTCTACTACAATTCAAATCAGCCCCAGCCAGTTCTGGACAGCTGAAAGAGATGAGCAAGAGCCAAAAACCAAGCACCAGGAGCTGAACAAGA
This sequence comes from Zootoca vivipara, assembly GCF_965207765.1. Lineage (NCBI taxonomy): Eukaryota > Metazoa > Chordata > Lepidosauria > Squamata > Lacertidae > Zootoca > Zootoca vivipara. Next base: position 33,472,558 of record NC_142589.1, read on the forward strand.
GAATCTGAACCAAGGAACATAGTAGAACCAGGAAGACCTTATTGCTCAGGCCAAATCCCAGACCAAACAGGGAGACCTTCAAAGCCCTTCCTGTCCAGGAGAGCCCAGTGGCCAACCTGGGTCCAGAACCAGAGAGGACTTGATTGTGCTGGAAGATAATAAAACTTAAGCTCTGTTGTCTCACCACCCAGGTGGTGGTGGTTGTTACCCATTGGGACCAGTTGGGTGATGGGTGGTATGGCCAATGGTAAGTAGAGCCAAAGTCAATGACAAGCAGAGCTTACCGAGTTTGGCATCTTTCTTTGTCCCTCTTCTAATGCCAACACAAGGCTAAAGAGGAGGAAGCTGACAGCCCAGTGCTAACTTCTGGCCTAGATTTAAGTAAGAAGGCAGGCAGATGGTGGCTGACTGAGGGCAGATTGAGGCTGTTAGGGCAGTGCCCCATTCATCCAAATGCACCAACCTCCATTGCACCCAGAACAAATGCACACACAGCTAAGGTTTTTTTAGTTCTAGCTCTGACAGTTCATGACAATGCATAATATTTACATTAAGCAGGTGTGTGTGTGTGTACATATGTGTTTGTGAAATTATTACAGAATGAAGAAAGATTCAGCTGATCTGAAACAACAATCCAGATTAGGATCTTCTAAACCATTCCATTGGATTGCAGTTGACCTCTGCTCCTCTTGTGATAATTAGTTAGATGTGGTTTGGTTTTCAAAGTTGAATTTATGAACATTTATGTTGATATATTGTAATCACATCAAATTACACAGACACACAGACACACAGACACACACACACACTCCACTTTTTAAAAAATAAGGAAATAAGTCAGTTCCATTTGCAACACCAAAAAATGTGTCTAGACTGAATCCTTGGATTAACTTCAGTTTTTACACTTTTCTGCACATGGGGAAAATGGCTAGTGTTGTTTGTGTCCACCATTCTTAAGGGTCCTTCTTCCTTTTGCTTCTTCATAGTGCAATTTAGTGATGAGTAAAATGTACTTCGGGATAATATTTTGTTTTGAAATACCAATTTTGAGGGGACTGTCCCACTCAGAATCCTACTTTTTCATAAGTACTCAGAAATCTTGGGCACCACCAATTTTGGGGTACCCACTATTTGGTGTTTTTCCCCCAGCTGATTTGTGGACCATATATTGTCTGTCTTTAACTTAGTGAGTTATCCCAGCCAGTCATGGATAACATACTGGTTGGGATGACATCATAACACTATCTAGCCATTCACAACTTGCTATCTGCTGACATTTCTATGGGCAAATGAAGCCTACGAGAGTGTGGACGATGTTTCTCCTACCAATCATGGGGTGATCTTAGCCTGTCAGTGATTATTCCAACACTGCAGTCATAATAAGACACAAGTCTCACAGGGTTCAATAGAACTGACTCCTAGGTAAAATTCATAGAATCATAGAATCATAGAATTGGAAGAGACCACAAGGGCCATCCAGTCCAACCCCCTGCCAAGCAGGAAACACCATCAAAGCACTCTTGACATATGGCTGTCAAGCCTCTGCTTAAAGACCTCCAAAGAAGGAGACTCCACCACACTCCTTGGTAGCAAATTCCACTGCCAAACAGCTCTTACTGTCAGGAAGTTCTTCCTAATGTTTAGGTGGAATCTTCTTTCTTGTAGTTTGAATCCATTGCACCGTGTCCGCTTCTCTGGAGCAGCAGAAAACAACCTTTCTCCCTCCTCCATATGACATCCTTTTATATATTTGAACATGGCTATCATATCACCCCTTAACCTTCTCTTCTCCAGGCTAAACATACCCAGCTCCCTAAGCCGTTCCTCATAAGGCATCGTTTCCAGGCCTGTGACCATTTTGGTTGCCCTCTTCTGGACACGTTCCAGCTTGTCAGTATCCTTCTTGAACTGTGGTGCCCAGAACTGGACACAGTACTCCAGGTGAGGTCTGACCAGAGCAGAATACAGTGGTACTATTACTTCCCTAGATCTAGATGTTATACTCCTATTGATGCAGCCCAGAATTGCAATGGCTTTTTTAGCTGCTGCATCACACTGCTGACTCATGTCAAGTCTGTGGTCTACCAAGACTCCTAGGTCCTTTTCACATGTACTGCTCTCAAGCCAGGTGTTACCCATCCTGTATTTGTGCCTTTCATTTTTTTTTTTGCCCAAGTGTAGTACTTTACATTTCTCCTTGTTAAAATTCATCTTGTTTGCTTTGGCCCAATTGTCTAATCTGTTAAGGTCATTTTGAAGTGTGATCCTGTCCTCTGGGGTATTAGCCACCCCTCCCAATTTGGTATCTGCAAACTTGCTCAGGATGCCCTCAAGCCCACCATCCAAGTCATTGATAAAGATGTTGAATAAGACTGGGCCCAAGACAGAACCCGGTGGCACCCCACTAGTCACTACTCTCCAGGATGAGGAGGAGCCATTGATGAGCATCCTTTGGGTTCGGTCAGTAAGCCATTTACAAATCCACTGAATGGTAGCATTGTCTAGCCCACATTTTACCAGCTTCTTTACAAGAATATCATGGGGCACCTTGTCAAAGGCCTTGCTGAAATCAAGATAGGCTACATCCACAGTGTTCCCTTCATCTACCAGGCTTGTAATTCTGTCAAAAAACGAGATCAGATTAGTCTGACATGACTTATTTTTCAGAAACCCATGCTGACTTTTGGTGATCACAGCATTCCTTTCTAGGTGCTCACAGACTGTTTGCTTAATGATCTGCTCTAGAATCTTTCCTGGTATGTATAGTATTGTAGCCTCAGAGTCAACTATTTAGCCCAGATAACCCCAAGGCATTGAGAAAACACGAGAGAGAATTGTGGGGTCATGCAGCTGAGCCCCATTTCTGCTTCAGCCTTTCACACACCACCCAATGTTCTTTAAATACATATGTATGATTTGAATCTTTCTAGAGAATAATTGCTTTGAATTTGTGTTTTGTTTAGTCCTACAAAACCAAATCCTTGGATTGTGCAGTTGTGGTTCTATAGACCGAGCCTTCGCATAGCCATGACAAAAAGCTACCTCCTTCACCAAATTATCTCTTCCTGCATTCATCGGATCAGTCCAAAGTTACTTTAGTACCTCTTTCACCCGCTTTGGTGGCTATATTTTCCTTTTCTTTAATTTCCCATCAAATGATCCCAGCCAATCAGGGATCACATACACTGAAACAACAATCTTAACCTGGTAGATACCGATGGTCTTGGTCCTGAGAGACCTACATCTACCGGCAGTGGTTTCCAGCTGCTCGCTAAATGATTCGTAGGAGCCGAAAGAGCAGTGTGATTGAATATGGGGATGTACCTGGAGTCTCTTCTGGAAAGGGAAGGGGAGGAGAAACCAAGAAAGCCGCCTTGCAAAAGCCCCTGAATGGGCCTAATACTCTTTATTACAAGCACTAATCCTTCAAATCCGACTTGAAATAATGTTTATCTTTTCACAGCTTAATTTCTTTGCCTCTAAGCTGCAGGTCACCCCGCCAGCTTGTGCTGCTTCTTCCTTGATCTCCTGGGCTTACCCAAGAAGGATGCAAGAAAAGGACAGGATAACAGACAGGAAGATATCATATTCATATATATATATATATATATATATATATATATATACACACACACACCAATGATTGAGCTAGATTTATATTAGGGAATGTGCATGCACATCAAATGTGCATGTGTGGCACACATAACCAAATGGTCTCTTGTAGCAGCCCTCAAACATCCAAAAGGTATTCACAAGAACAGTCACTCTTATAAACTCTTACATTTTGCTCTCGGGAAGAAGTGATTCACACATGCCTGCATTTGTTCCACTCAATGAGTTCTTGCAGGACCAGTGAGCTGCCTCTGTTGAAGAGAGTCATGCTTGAGGTGATGCCGGATGCTGTGAATGCTCTGTCAGTGGTGGTTGATGATCTGTGATGACTGTTTTCACTCATGCAAGCCAACACTTGCACTTACCATGGGCGAAGCCACATCTTCCGTTTTCAGTCCTGAGCTATTTTAGCATGCCACCAGATAGCAGAGAGGGAATAAACGAGGCAGGTCTCCTGGGGCAGCAAGTTCCACAGCAACAGCCCTGTCCTTGAACCTAATCCGCCACACCCTAGATGGTGGAGGGATGTATGCAGGATCACATGGTCAGAGGCAATCCTTTCACCTGACATCACAAGCCAAACCTATGGAGTCTGCTTGTTCATGATGAGCCACAAAATGCTGAGTAATATGCTGATGGAAAATCAAGTTCTCTACATACCAAGTCACATACTCTACATACAATTCACACAGGATACTCTGAGCTAGTCCTTCCCCTTTGCTAACTACATGCATGCCAGCAACATCTTCCCTGAAACATAAAATACACTTCAACCAACATGGGGCTTCCTCCAAGAGGGTAGCCAACTAAGGTTCTGTCCCTGTGGAGGGAAGTCTATCTACTCTGCAGTGACTACAGACTGAGCCAATCATGCACTAGCTGGTACATGTTGCCAGCACACATAGCGTTGTTGAGGGTGGAGGACTAGCCTATTCATTCCCACCAGCTCCTACATGCATTTGATACCCACAGGTACTGAATGCTTGAATATGGCTCAAGTGTTAACTAGTTCCAAAGGATAACTGGATGACCATTATGAATTGAGTTTTTGCCAACTGGAGGAGATAAAATAAGTCTATACACTTTTTTTAACTTATTGAATTGTTTGCATATGAAAGTTTTTTCCAGAGTGGGAACCACAAAGAAAAGGAACAAGGGTGGTTAGGTTGATGTACAGCAATTCTGTTGCAGTCTTTTAAACTTTGCTTTCCAGTGTGACCCCCCCACAATTTCCCTCAGAATGTCTTTATCACAAGTGGCGAAGCCCGGTGGGACTCGTAGGCAACAACCCTGCAAATCAACTCGTGTGCCTGAAATTTAGAGACCTTTCACTGGAATCTGTGGGTTTTCCTTCAAATGTAATGGGTTTATGATTCCAATGCAAATCCCTTTCAATCCTAGGATAGGTTCACGCAGGCATGTTCATCACAATCACTGCAGAATCAGCAGAGGGTTTGCCTAGCAGAATGACTTTGTCATAGTCCTAGCATCACTCCCTATCACCCCAAACTACCTGCTTTTCAGAGGATATTATTCACTCATTCAGCTACTAGTCACGAGGACTGTATTATCTTCCATATCAGAGATGGTATACCTTATGAAATTTGGTTGCTGGATATCATGATTAGGCCATTTGTGCAATCATGATTTGCTTACAGGCTTCCCATAGGCATCTGGTTGCCCACTATGAGAGGACAATGATGGACAAGATAGGCCTTTGGTCTGGTCCAACAAAGCTCTTCTAATTTTCTTAATTCAAGTTTGAATAACCAAGTGATTGTAAGCATGTGTTAATCAGTCACCAATAATATGAGTTTGGGCCATAGACCATATTGCCTCCCAAACCCCACACCTCCCTTCACCCCTAAGCTACTGCCCCATTTTTGCCTTGAATCCATGAATCAATCTTGACTCAATATCCTGGATTGATTGCACTGATTTATGAAAGCAGAATCCATTGGGCTTTATTGATCACAAATGACTTAATGTAAAATGTTGACCCTGTTGAACTTGGGGGAAAGCTGGTATTGGGTTGATCTACAGATGACCTCCTAATTAGCACAGTGATTAAATTATGGGCATGGCTTCCAGTGAATGGGGGATGGGTAGTTGGATGGAACAAAGCCACATTCTTCCCTTGGCCTCTGTGTGGGTTATTAGTCTGTCGAGAAAGTGTTTTGTGACACTTTTAATTAAAACTGAAGAATGCAGAAGGGTTTGCTCCTTTCTGTCTCATCCTTGTCCAATGCAGCGTTGCTCTTTTCACTGAATTAGGGATGATGACCCACTAACAATGGCCTACTTTGCCTGCTCCAGAACATGGTTATTCTCTCCTGGAAGGATGTGCCATGGCCTCTTTCAACAAACCAGACACAGACTCAAAGGAGTGGGAGCTCCTCTGCCCAGACCCGAGTACAGACTCTAGGACCAACCAGCTGTCCAAGGTCCTGAAATCCAATGTCTGACCAGGTTTCTTGTCCTACTCTGTGACCTATGCACATTATGAACTCTTCGTCTGTTGTCCCTATAATTCTAAAGGATATGAAAGATGGAAGGACCTCATAGTCCAGTGACAGAGCACATACTTTCCATGCAATGTAGTGCAGTATAGCAGTTGAATCCTAAACATTATACAGTGTTAGACAAGCACCATGGAGACCCTGTTTCAACACTCCCTTAAACTCACTGACTGGGATTGGGCAAGTCACTCTCTCAGCCTGACCTGGTTCACAAGGTTGTTGAGAGGATAACATGCAGTTGGGAGAAGTATATATGCAGAGGATGGGAGAAAAAAATGTAACAAAATAAACAAATCTCCATCAACTACAATCATTTCCAGTGTCAATAAAGGGAGAGACCAAAGTAGGCATTACCAGATCAGATGGGCAGTCACTCTTTTCTCTACATGAGTTGAATCCTGACAAGATGGAGGAACTGTTGGTGGGAGGTTCTAATGTCTGGGAATTTAATAATTGGCCTGTTCTATATGAGGTCACACTCAAATGGCTTCATTGACTAGGATTGCCTTTTACCAGCTCTGGCTGGTTTGCCAGCTATAGCCACTTCCATATATATAGTCTAGCTACAGTTCTATGTGCTCTGGTAACCTTGCGTCTGGGTTACTATAATGTACTGTATGTGCGGTTACCCTCTGAGACAGTTTGGAAACTTCAGCTTGTGCAAACTGTAGATAGTAGGGTGCTATCTTACAGCATCTGTGCAGGGTCATGTCACACCTATTTTATTTGGTCTGCGTTAGCCCCCAAGTTTGTTATTGAAGAGAAACATTACTGGGCCAAAACTAAGGTACCGTATTCATGTTGACATACAAAACACTTAACATATTGGGACTCCAGCAGCTGTTGGGTCCCTTATACCAGGCAACCAGGGCCTTGAGGTTCTTACAGTCATACCACTTTCCCTCCAAGGAGCTCAACGAATATATGGTGCTCCCTCTCCCCCTTTTATCCTGACAACAATCCAGCCCAAGACTGGCCCAAGGTCACCCAGTGAGCTTCATGACTGAATTAGGATGTCAACCCTTTTCTCTCAGCTTTTATCCCATGGCTCTTGTCCCATGGGCCGGGATTGTTTGCTGTATGGCAACCTGAAAAAGAGCCTTTTCTAGTGGCAGCCAGGCCACAGAATTGCCCACTCCGCAACCCCAGAGTCGCCCGCGACTGGACTTAGCGGTCAGGGGTCCCCTTTACCTTTACATAGAGGTGAACTTAGCTATTGCATCAATGGACTTCTGGTGCCAAGTCAAAGCACACTTCTTCATCCAGGCTGTTGGTGTTGCTGATTAGACTCTCCAAGATTTCAGAAATTGGGGTGTATTATGCAGGATGTTGTATTTCTACCCTGTTTTCAATTGTTGATGCATTATCATCATCATCATCATCATCATCATCATTGGCTTATCAATCATTTTCTAAACCTCTGTCTCAATGTGATTTGCACATAAAATAATTAAAAGCGGTTAAAAATACAAAAGCAACCAATAGATTTAAAACAAGACCAAAACCCTAACAAGCGAGCCCTTGTGGTAAACACCAATTTATCTTTCTGGGAAAGCCTGTGGAAACAAAAATGTCTTCAATTGTTTCCAGAAAGTGCAAATAGTGGATACCTGCTGTATCTCAACAGGAATGCTCTTCCACAGAACAGGAGCAGCCACACTAAAAACTGTAATCTGAGTTCCTCCTTGAAAGATCTACATTGGCTCCCAGTACGTTTCCGAGCACAATTCAAAGTGTTGGTGCTGACCTTTAAAACCCTAAATGGCCTCGGTCCAGTATACCTGAAGGAGCGTCTCTACCCCCATCATTCTGCCTGGACACTGAGGTCCAGCACCGAGGGCCTTCTGGCGGTTCCCTCATTGCGAGAAGCCAAGTTGCAGGGAACCTTCTCGGTAGTGGCGCCCACCCTGTGGAACACCCTCCCATAAGATGTCAGAGAGAAAAACAGCTACCAGATTTTTAGAAGACATCTGAAGGCAGCCCTGTTTAGGGAGGCTTTTAATGTTTAATAGATTATTTTATTTCATTTTTTCTGTTGGAAGCCGCCCAGAGTGGCTGGGGAAACTCAGCCAGATGGACGGGGTATAAATAATATATTACATTATTATTATTATTATTATTATTATTATTATTATTATTATTATTATTATTCCTGTAGAGCGGGTTTCTGAGGCCTTTGGAACTTGCAGGAGAAGCTCTCCCAGAAACTTTTATACATCTATTGCATGTATAAAAGATAAGGAAGTCTCTCAAGTAACATGCTCCTGAGCTATATAGGGTTTTTTATGTTAGTACCCGCACCTTAAACCTGATCCGGCAGCAGATTGGCAACTGATACAAATCTTGCTAGTTGGCTGCTTTATTCTGGTGGTAGTTTGCAGCCACAAACAACCTAGCTGCCACATTCTGCAACAGAATTGATAGTCTATATTTTTATCTGCATTTTATTGATCTGTTTGCAAATTGCCCTGGGGTTTATTTGGATGAAGGGTGGTTGAGAAGTGCAATAAATAAATAGATGAGAAATAAATAAAGTGCATGACCGCTTGGTATTGCTCTCTCTCACTCTCTCTCTCTCTCTCTCTCTCTCTCTCTCTCTCTCTCTCTCACACACACACACACACACACACACACAAACACGGCCTCTTCAAGGTCACACTTCTGTTTTGACAACATTCATTTGTTTGGTTTTTAATTAGAGACTTTAAAAAATACTTTCCCGTGATATCTTTGTACAAGGACAGAAAATAACAGACTTGCATTTTGCACTACCAAAGAATCCCCTTCAGAGTACAAGACAACATGGCTGACAAATACCTCTTATTTAAAAAATAAAAAAAGACAAAGGGGTTTTAAAAAGTGTCATTTTTGTTTGTTTTTGAAAGGATGGAGGAAGAAAGAAGAACCCCCATATCCCACATAGATTTTTGAGGAACAAAGGAAGATTGAGCGATCTCTCAGTAACCACGTTGACAGCTTGCCTCTCACAGAAGACAATGTTGGTCTATTAAAGAAAGAAGCCAAAGCCTCCCCCAAAATCAGGGTGCATTTTTTGAAACTTGTTTTGAAACTTACTAGACATTGATAAGAGTCCAATTATATATCTGGTGGCAAAATTCAGTGTGTGGGATGTGTTCATATAATGTAGCACAGAGAAGACCCTACAGCTGCTTTCCTGGTTGGACTTCCACTGGGGTCCCTTGAAAGTTGTGCATATATAGTATCATCTCTTCTCTTCCATTACCATGAGAAGCTGTAGCTGCAGTTCATGCTTTGGAGGGTGTGGAGAGAGAGAGAGAGAGAGAGAGAGAGAGAGAGAGAGAGAGAGAGAGAGAGAGAGAGAGAGAGAGAGAGAGAGAGAAGAAACATACATACATACATACATACATACATACATACATACATACATACACACAGAAAGAGAGAAAGGGAATTTGCATTGGGAATGACGGGTGTTCCTTCTGAAAGCCTGCAGGTTCCAAACCTTCTTGAGATGTTTCACCAGCATGCTGGATTTCATGAGCCTGAGAAAGAGAAAGGAGATCAGCACATATTAATTAGATTTCTGAACCACCCAGATATTACACCAACATAAAAGTACAAAAAAATTCCTTCAGTAGCACCTTAAAGACCAACTAAGTTTTTATTTTGGTATGAGCTTTCGTGTGCATGCACACTTCTTCAGATACCAAGTAGCTCATACCAAAATAAAAACTTAGTTGGTCTTTAAGGTGCTACTGAAGGAATTTTTTTTATTTTACTTCGATCCAGACCAACACGGCTACCTACCTGTAACCATAAAAGTACAAAGTTAGAATCAGATAACAGAGTTTTCTATCCAAGGAATAGGGAGGGAGGGAGGGAGAGAGAGAGATGATAGAGTATATGTGAGAAGGCTGTGGAAGCCACTACCATGGCTCTCCACCACAACTGGACAATTTTGCTAAAAAAAACTAGTAGCAGCCAGTGTTTGCAAACTGGGCCTGTTGCTTTCTTACCTGTTCTAGTGGGAACAGCTGTGAGTGTTTGGTAGTAGTATTATTATTATGGCTCAGTACTAGGCAATTTCCTATATGCCTAACAGACTAGCTGCCACTCTTCTGAGTCCATCTGGATTTTTTTTATTTTTAGGGCAGAGTGGTCAAGCACATGCTTTGCATGCAGAAGCCCCCAGGTTCAATCCCCAGCATCTCCTGGTAGGGCTGAGAGAAACCACTGTCTGAAGCCCTTGAGATCTGCAGGCAGTCAGTGTAGACAATACGGAGCTATCTGACTCAGTATAAGGCAACTTTCTAGGTCTCAGTGAATTACAGATAAGGTACCTTTGGGGAAGGTGGAAACCCTAAACTGAGGCATTTCTCAGCAATCACAGCTTACAGCATAAACTCTTCCGGTACTCACCTTTCTCACCTCTTCAGCACTGGCCTAAAAGCTGTTCTCAGTTTGTCTTTATGCTGACTGAGACAGACTTCGCTTAGGTCTAGGGAACCTTGCGTGCCTCTCATGTTTCTCCCAAACCCTGTTTTAACAAAAGAACATGTTTGTTTGGTTTTGTTTCTTTAAAAAACACACACAAAAACACCTTACTTGATTAGAGTCAATGGACAACTTTCCCCACTCTCTCCAACATTCCCAGATTTTGACTGTAAATGACTCTGTAATCAATATGCTGGACCCAAATGGTCTAGTGGAGGCATTACTGCAAAAATAGGGAGCCTGGCATTTTTGGACTTCCATCGTCCCTCACCATTTGCCACGCTGGCTGAGGCAAAGGGGAGTTTGAGTCCAACAATATTTGGAGGGCAATTGGTACTCCATCCCTGTGCTAATGGACCCCATACTGCTCCAGTTGATTCTCCCAACCCTCCAGAGCAATTATTTTTTGGTGGGCCTAGGGAACTGCAGTAGAGCTGGTGAAAACTGCCACCTCTGCCCCACCATCATGTGTATTAAGCAGGTGTCAGAAATCCAGCAATGAGATGTTTGAATGCAACTTATCCATTTCCCACCTTGTCAGACCTTCGTTTCAGAACCTGTGCCATTCCAAATGTTTTAGGACTCCAACCCACATCAGTCCCAGTCACATGAAGGGTTATAATCCAGCAACATATGGAGGACCACAAACTCCCCATCCCTGCCTTATTTCTTTCCACCCCCAAAATTAAACTCTGGTGCCATGAGATTGCCCATCATATTGCAAAAGAGAAACAAAATGAAATAAAGATTCCTGTGAGCCCATTTACAGAGGTTGCCATCTGTGCCTCTGAATGAGTCCCTGTTCTGGCCTGGCTTACTTTTCATTGGCCTCCATGTCAGGTGTGTGTGGCGGATTTTGCTGCATCTCTACACTGTATGAGATTGGATCATCCCAGCTCTGTCAACTCAGAGATGCAGCCAATGGACTGCCCATCTCACAGAGAAAGCTGACCATTGTCTTTCTGAGCCCTGAGCTCCCTTCTTTCCAGTCAGGAGACTCACACCCAGATGATTCAGGCAGGATTACACAGAATGCATGAGGGGCATTGACATTCCTCTGAAGGCAAATCATTCTTACAATTCCAAAAGTGAGCCTGTAAAGGAAATGCATTTTGACTTTTTTTTTATAAAAAAAAAAAAAGCTTGTTGCAATTTCCAGATATTTTGGAAAGCTGCTCCTGTGACTAACTACTTGAAAGCAGGATCTGGAGGTAGTATTTAGAAAGAAGAGAAGCATTCACCTCCTTAAGCCACCAATCATGTCCTATATTTGATTTTTTTTAAAAAAAAACAAATAAAAATGAAACACAGATATATAAATGCAGTTTAAAACAACAACACACACAAAGCACCAAACAAAAAAGGTAAATCAGATTATATAATCAGATATTGATTATCAGATTGACTGACTGATCAGAGATGATCAGATGATATTGTCAGAGCTGCAGTGGCAGAAGGAATGGTAAACTCACTTTCACATGGAAGATGGAGCAAGCTTGTCTTCTGCTGCTCCAGAGGGTAGGACCCAAACCAATGGATTTGAATTACAAGAAAGGAGATTCCACCTAAACCGTAGGAAGAACTTTCTGATGGTAAGAGCTGTTCTACAGTGGAACAGATTACCACAGATGGTAGTGGACTCTCCATAAAGAGGTTTCAAAATAGAAGGTGGGTGGCCATCTCTCAGGTATTCTTTAGCTGTGATTCCTGCATTGCACAGGGTTTGGCTATATGACCCTTCTGGGCTCCCTTCCAATACTACAATTCTCTGATTTGATATAACAATGACGTGTCTCTCCAATATTTGCCAAGCACCTCATTCTGTTTCCAGCCATAACTTGATACATCATCTAATACCGTAAAATGTCTCTGTAACAATCCAGGGCACACTGCAAGAAAAAAAGCCATTCCTTGTTTGTCATGTCCAAACGTGCAGTTCAAGATTTAAGGAAACTCTCTAAGCTTCAGCATAACACTGTCCTTATAGGAATATCCATGATACGAATTTCAGAAGGGGAAAGGGATAATCATTACACTAATGAACAAGTGCTAAGTGCTAACTGAAATAATGCAAAAAGTGAGGCAGGAGTGTCGATGATCACCTATTTGGGGAAACCTGAAGGTTTTCAAAAGTACCCCCCCCCAAAAAAAAACCATTTTAAAAAGTTTTTTATAAAAAGAATGGACAAAGCTCCATAATATAGCATTACAAAGACTGAACATGCTTAGTACCTACAGAATGTAGAGCGTCAGTTGGAAAAGAAAACAAATTGTGGAAGAAAAGGTTCTTGCTTCAGCCCCTTTACAACTTATGGTATCTAGAGGAAGAGATGGCTGGCAGGAAACCCGAACAGAATCTCTCCTGGTAAGAGCTCAGGATGCACTGCAAGATTTTATTGTAGGTTCTGTTTGATTATTTATAAGTTTGTTCCTGAAGCTTGCTTTGCTAACCCCTCTCATTTGTCTGTTAGAAATATCCGTTTGCACAGAGGGAGGGTTGTAGCTCAGTGGTAGAGCATCCAGAAGGTCCCAGGTTCAATCCTTGACATTTCCAAACAGGGCTGGGAGAGACCCCAGTCTGAAACCCTGGAAAACTGCATCTAGTCAGTGTAGACAATACTGAGCTAGATGGACCAATGGTCTGACTCAGTACAAGGTTGCTCTAGATATATATTTCTACTATTTTGCATCCTAGCATTCGACCCTTTTATGTGTGTGCTTGCTCCTACATATATAGGAACACAAGAAGATGCCTTATACCAAGGCATAAAGGATCTTCACTGGCACCCAGTACGTTTCCAAGTACAATTCAAAGTGTTGGTGCTAACCCTCAAAGCCCTAAATGGCCTTGGCCCAGTATACCTGAAGGAGCGTCTCCACCCACATCGCTCTGAGGGTCTTGTGGCGGTTCCCTCACTATGAGAAGCAAAGTTACAGGGAATCAGAAGGCCCTGCTCGGCAGTGACCCCGTCCCTGTGGAATACTCTCCCTTCAGATGTCAAGGAGATAAAGAAGACATCTGAAGGCAGCCCTGTATTGGGAGGATTTAAATGTTTGATGTTTTATTATGTTTTTATATATGCTGTAAGTCACTCAGAGTGGCTGGGGAAACCCAACCAGATGAGTGGAGTATTATCGTCGTTGTCGTTATCATCATCTTTAAGCTGCACTCCTGTATGCGCTTAAGATGGTGAAAGTCTCCATGCAGTCAAATGGTGCTTGCAGATGCAAGGGCGTACCCACCACGGGGCAAGTTAGGGCAGCTGCCCTACTCTAGAAGCCAGCTGCCCCCCCCACAAGGGCGTACCCACCGCGGGGCAAGTGGGGGCCGCAGGCTGCCCCTCCCTAGCAGGGCTGGTGGGCAGAGGCGGAGCACAGCCCGGCGGAGCGCGAGTTCGCCATTCCCGCCGCGCCGCACCCTCCCTCCAGCTCCCCGTCGCGCCCTCTGGCAAGGCCAAGCGCGGCGGGGAACCAGAGAGCGCGGCGCGGCGGGCGGGAACGCTGAACTCGCGCTCCGCTGGGCTGGGCTGGGCTCTGTCTCCGCCCACCAGCCCGGCGCATCTGACTGCACTTTCCCCGCCCACTTTGTGGCCCCTCCCCTTCCATGCCTTGGCCCCTCCCCTAGCCCCCCCCCTAGTTTTGATCCTGGGTACGCCCATGTGCAGATGCACTTCAGCAACACCACAGCAACACATACCGGTAGCACAGAAGAAACACACAACAACTTCCCGTGTGTTCAGTAAGCCATACTCCCAGAGAAGCAAACATGGGGGGGGGAGTATCATTCAAAATATGGTTGCATTAATCTATCTTTAGTCTTTAGGGCACAAGCACCCAATGTTTTGTCCTCCATATGTTGTTGGACTACAGCTCTCATCATCAAGGACCACTGAACACATTGGCTGGGGCTGATAGAAATTGGAATTCATCTGAAGGGTTGAGCCTTGGTTACCACAAAACAGTGGGTGGCACAATGGGTCCAGCTATTAACCAGAAAGTTAGTGGTTCAAGTCCACCCAGGGACAGCTGTGGGCAGAGGGTTGGACTAGATGACCCTCAGGGTTCCTTCCAACTCTACAATTCTATTATGATTTATTGAAGGCCCTAACCAAATGCTGAACCTTGCTGTGCTAACTTTAATCAGCAAGACATATAAAGAATCCTTCAGGTTTTAAGGCTGAACATTCCAGATTGAAATTTCTGCCTCCCCCCCCCCAAAAAAAATTCAGATCAAATCTGAATCTTTTTGAGGAAATTGGCTATTTCTCCCTGTACCTGTAGGTTGGATCAGCAGTGAGGACATGGCTCTGAGCATGTACAGAGGTCCATTTTCACCATTTAGTCAAAACCTAACTATATGATACTTAGCAGCTTCACCATATTGTTCTCTTGCTGGACTTACATTTGATTTTTGCCACTAACGTATTTTAAAATAAAATTTAAAAAATCCTTCCAGTAGCACCTTAGAGACCAACTAAGTTTGTCATTGGTATGAGCTTTCGTGTGCATGCACACTTTTTCAGATTTCATGCATGCACATGAAAGCTCATACCAATGACAAACTTAGTTAGCCTCTAAGGTGCTACCGGAAAGATTTTTTTTTTATTTTGTTTCGACTACGGCAGACCAACATGGCTACGTACCTGTACTTTTGAGTGGTGAACTTATTGCACATTGACTTTTCCTTGTCATGTTGTGGTGTCTCCTATACACTCTACTACATGGCAAGATCATTACTTCCCAGAAGTTCTTTGAGAAACAGATGGATTCACAAGACCATTTTGAACTGGCCAAGGCTCCTGCATTTAATTCTGAATTTCTCTTTCTACTTTTGTCACATTGACTTAGCTGCCTGAACATCCAGACATTGACACATCCAGACACATTTTGATGATATCCTGGTTTCCACCACCACATGGATCAACCCACACCTCAAACATTTTCAGAAGGATAACCAGTCACTGTTTCACCACAAAGACAAGGAAGATTCTGAATAACTTTGCCAACTCAAAATGGTTGTGTGAATCCACCGACTTGTCAAAGATTTCTCAGAATGAGAGTTAAGCTCACTCGTCTTTTGGATAATGCAGAAGAGGACATCGGTGCTCCTTCCCCAAAATGAGGGGAGAAATTTAGCATCCAGTAACTGCATGAAAAATGGCTGTGAATTATGTGGCCCTGGACCTAGAAAACCATGGCAGAGCTTTTGACACCACATAAACTTCCATTCGCTAAAATCAAGCAGTGCTTCTGGATATGGAAAGAAAGGGAGGAATCTCAAGAAGCTGACTACCTTCAGTTCCTGCTGAATACTGACAGGTCTCACCCAGCATGGGATAGGAAGCATAGTTTAAAGAGATGGACTGCAGGTTGAAGGTTGAATTCTTAAAGATCTTGGTCGGTTGGGCCAGCTCCTCCAAGGCCTTGTCATGAATAGACTGTGTTCTCACAAGGCTGCCCAGGGGCCTCTCTTCACCGCATTGTCCCACAGCCCCAGGGGGCCTTCCCCTGAGCACCAAACAGTCAGGGCTCTCTGTCCTTTGAGCAGGATGGCTCATGGGTCCCACAATCACATTGGCCCCCGCTGTGTGAGCTAAGGACCAGATCCTGGGCTTCTCAGGGGCTTCGTAGGGTTGTCCATGATTTCCAAGGCCACTCACCAAGGTGGCTCCTCCCTTGTGGCCAAGGAAGTCCCCTGTAACTGCCGAGTCACCTTTGGCACAGGAGAAGGCCTGGAAGTGGTTGGGCAGGCTAAGGCTGCAGTTGTTTTTTTCTGTCTCAGCCAAGGTGCTGCCCACACCGGGGCCTTCTTGGTGTGGATGCTTCGGTTCAGCCTCCAGCTTGATTTCAGCCTCCTCCTCGTCCAAGTCCTCCAGATCGCTCAGCTGCAATTCCTTTTCTTCTTTGCATCTTTTGGGATCTGTATTTTGGAATGAAAAGAAAGGGCAGAAAGTATATGTGTAAACAACAACCCACAAGAAGGTTAAGTAACTGCAAGGCCAGGCCACACACTAGCCTCAATGAGATATCACCTCAAGTGGCCAGCTGGGGACAACTGGTAGGGGTGGTGGATCCGGGACCCCAAGGAGAAGACCACTCATTGCCTCTTGAGTTTTTCACCCATGGCTGCCACTTGAGAAGAATGGGGCCACCACTAGCACTGCCTTCCCCTCTCTGGCCCTTTTTCTCCACCACCAGCTTCAGCATGCCAGGGCTTCTCTATGCCACCTCCAGTCACCTCAGGTGGAAAAGGAGGAGGCGGTGGTAGTGGTGGGGGAAGGGAAGAGGAGGAGAAGTGGCAGGGGGGCACAATTGACTGGTTTTGCCTCAAGCGGCAAAATGTATTGGGCTGGCCAGCCCTGAACTACCATGCCAAAATGCGAGGAGATCAGAACTTTGGACTTCTCATTTACAGACAGTGATAGTTTAGTACTTTCACATTCAGACAACCTCTAGCTAAATACCAAGGACAAGAAGCAAATAAGACAATCCCTTCATATGTGATATTGAATTAGACATTAGAATTATGGGCAAATTTTGTGTGTGTGTCTGTGTGTATTTAGTCACACTACATATAATCTAATTTATGGCACTCGCTGCTACAGAGATGTGGTGTGGGCTATTACCTTAGATGGCTTTTAAGATGGTTTATGAAAAATAATAATACAGTTCTATCAACGGCCATTCGTTGTGATGGCTGGATTCTGTATTCAAAGCAGAGACTGTACATATACCACTGAGCACAGGTGGGGCGCTGTGGGCTTCCTGGAGGCATCTGGTAGACCACTTGATAGACATTTGGTGTGATCCAGCAGGGCATCAAAAACTGAACATAAGAGGAGCCTTGAGAGATCAGATCAAAGACATACAGTAACTCAAAGTTGGAGAATATCTGTGTCCCTCAAGATGTTGCTGGACTACAACTCCCATCAGTCTTGATCCTGCCAGCTGGGGTTGATGGATTCTGCAGTCCAGCCACATCTGGAGGCCCAAAAGTTCTCCACCCCAGTCTATCAAGACCAGCAGCCTGCACTCCACAGTGGTCAACCAGATGGCTCCAGGAAATACAATATAATAATTATTTTGTTTTATGTTTTCCTCCAAAGAACCCATTATATCTTCACAACCACTCTGTAAGGTAGATTAGATCAAGAGGCATCCAGCAAGTCCATTTCCAAGCCTACCTTTGCTTTCATTTTCACTGCCACAGTCTTCCCCATTCCTTCTACCATCCTCTCGCCTCTCTTCACCTGCTTTGTTTTTTGGAGACCAGGTCATCTTATTCTCTTTCTTGAGCCTTCTCCGAGCATTGGCGAACCAGGTAGAGACCTGAGTGAGGGTCATCTTGGTGATGATGGCCAGCATGATCTTCTCTCCTTTGGTAGGGTAGGGGTTTTTCCGGTGCTCATACAGCCACGTCTTCAAAGTGCTAGTGGTCTCTCGGGTGGCATTCTTGCGTCTGGCTGAGCTGCTAAAATCCACTGTTCCATATCTGGCAGGGAGATAGAGATGCTGAGCATGATTTTCTGAGCCAGTATGGAGGTGCATATGCTACTTTTCAGGCAGAATGGAACCACAAAATGGTACAGTGTCAAAATGAACACAACTTCTCTGTAACTGGGAAATAATTTCCATATCAACAGAGGCATTGACCAATGAGAAGATAACTACAGACCATTCATAGGCTTAAGAACATAAGACATGCCTGCTGGATGAGACTAGTGGCACATCTAGTCCAGCATCCTGTTCTCACAATGCCAACCAGATTCCCAAGGGATACCCACAAACAAGACCTGAGCACAAGAGCAGTTTCCAGCAACTAACAGCATAATGTCTCCAATTGTGGAGGTCATTTGTTGGTGATCCGAGGCAAATTTACTCACAGGTTTGATCCACTGAGTACAATGGGACTTACTCCCCAATAAGAGTGTTTAGATAGAATTATATACACACAGGGGAGCATGTTCTATTAAACTCAATAGGACTTCTGAGCATACCTGCAAAGTATTGCATTTCTACACCTTTTGCTTTCATCAGGTCTAAAAGATGGCGAGAATGAGAAATGTTACTCAAAAATATTTTAATTGAATATTCTAGTCATTTGCATCTTGCAGGTGAGAAGTTCTTTCTTCTATTTATTTAAAAAAGAAAAGCACTGGATGGAGTGAGATAGAAACTACTTCCTCTTCAGATTCCTATTGGCAATGCCATCTTATGCATGTTTACTCAGAGGTAAATCCCTCTAAGTTCAATGTGGCTTACTCTCTTGTAAGTGAATATAGGACTTCAACCTAAGAACACCCACACACATCACCCAACAGCTATAAAACAGAAAACCAGCAGGCCATACTTTTCCTCATTGTGACTTCTCAGTGCTGTGGGAAGTTTAAGATAGAAGAGGGCTACCAACAGAAAGTGGAAAAGGGGAGAGTTATGGGGAATTGTGCATCCCCCCCCCATATGTTGTTGGACTCCAGCTCCCATCATCCCTAATCACTGGCCACACTGGCTGGGGCTGATGGAAGCTGGGATCCAACAACATCTGGAGGATTGCGGGATCCTCATCTGGGTTGCAGTTTTATAAAATTATGCATGGCATGGAGAAAGTGGGTAGAGAAAAGTTTTCCTCCCTCTTTCATAACACTAGACCAGGCATCCCCAAACTGCGGCCCTCTTAATGTTTTGGCCTACAACTCCCATGATCCCTAGCTAACAGGACCAATGGTCAGGGATGATGGGAATTGTAGTCCCAAACATCTGGAGAGCCGAAGTTTGGGGATGCCTGCACTAGAACAATGCTGAAAGATTCATCACAGATAAAAATAATTACAGTGGTACCTCGGTTTATGAACACAATTGGTTCTGGAAGTCTGTTCATAAACTGAAGCGTTCATAAACTTTCCCATTGAAAGTAGTGGAAAGTGGATTAATCTGTTCCAGACAGTCCGCGAAGTACTTAAACCAGTGTTTCTCAACCTTTTTTGGGCAAAGGCACACTTGTTTCATGAAAAAAATCACGAGGCACACCACCATTAGAAAATGTTAAAAAAATTAACTCTGTGCCTATATTGACTATATATAAAGTAATTCTTCCACGGCACACCAGGCAACATCTCGCGGCACACTAGTGTGCCGCGGAACAGTGGTTGAGAAACACTGACTTAAACTGAAGCGTTCATAAACTGAAACATGGGTGTAATTGGTTCCGGAAGTCTGTTCATAAACTGAAGCTTTCATAAACTGAAGTGAACTTTCCCATTGAAAGTAATGGAAAGTTAATTAATCCGTTCCAGATGGGTCCGCGGCATTCGTAAACTGAAAATTCGTAAACTGAGGTGTTCATAAACTGAGGTTCCACTGTACTTTACATACCGGTAGTGGATAAATTCTTCACATAGCACCTAGTTAAACTATGGAATTCCCACAGGAGGCAGTGATGGGAACCAATTTGGATGAAAGAGGATTTTTGATGGCTGTGAAAGATGAATTTATGGAGGATACCAGTGCTACAAGCCAGAATGGCTGTGTTTTGCCTCCACAGTCAGAGGCAGTAATGCTTCTGAATACCCACTGCTGGAAACCACAGGAGGGAGAGTGATCTCCTGCTCGGGTCCTGCTTGACTGTTTCCCACAAGCATCTGGTTGGCCACTGTGAAAACAGCATGCAAGACTAGATGGGCCATTGGCCTGAACCAAATACAAAGATTTAGACAAACCCCAATGCTATATTGCTTAATAATTATAATAGTGATTATTATGAAAAAAAAATACAGATCTTGGTGCTGGCCTGCCCTCTTTTGCATGTATATATTGCTAGGCCAGATGAAAGGTTGTACTGATAGCAGAGCAACTAGCTTACAAAGGTCAGTGACAAAGCACGCCTAGCATTCCAGGCGCCACTGCAAAAGCAAACTTTCGAATGGAGTCGTGCCATTCCTGATGGCTGCTCCCCAGATCGCCCGGGATTAATACACAGAGAGACGAGTCAATTGGTAGTGCGGAGGAGGGAGAATGTCGGAGGTTTGCCACTGCTGTAGCTCCCAACAGTCGCGGGCAGATCTAAAGAGCTCCCGCTCGGCAGATCAAAGCGCTTGTTACCTGTCGTATTGGTACTGCCCAAAGGAATGCTCGTAGGTGTAGTAGGCGGCGGCCGTGGGCTGTGCAATCCCCGCGTGCAAAGCGGAGGCGCCGTCCTTGATGTCGTACTGGGAGTTCTAGAAAACGCATTAAAAGAGTGTTTTAAGGCTGATTACTAAGGGAGACCCCCGCATGCTTTTTCCTTCCTTTCCAATCCACCCTACTCCGGGCCGAGATGCCCCAACTAACCAATTGCAATGACTGCGTGAAATCGCACCCGCTACTCTGGATTCCTTAATCCGGATTAAGAACCTTCTGGACTAATGGGAGCGTTTAGGCTGTGATTCTGTTCAGGCTTTCATGGGAGTAAGCCCCAGCTGCGAACAGGACTATTTGGGCACGATTCCCGAAGTTGCTATTTCTTCCCGTTTGCGTTGAGGCCAGGGTTGACTATACGCATACACAATTCCCATGTTGGGTTTTCACCTCCATGGTGCGATCCTGAAACTGCAGTCCTAAAACACATTTACTGAGCAGCAATTACCGTTGAACAAATGGGACCTGTTTTCAAATAAACAGATAGCGAGCTGCATTGTTAAAATTCTACCAACTTTAACGCAGAGCTCGTCCCACCTTGATGCTTTTTAACTAAAAATTCCTAAATTTTGTTTCGCTTGGAAGTCAAGGATGGGTGGATCGGCTAGAAAGGGGGGATAGTTTTTTTATGAACTTATCATAAATATTAAGTTTCTGAAGCATGCTAGTTTTATAAAAAACGACCTTAGCGTGTAATTATAATGACATTTGCCAATGTGTACTCACAGGGACTCACAGGGAATTACTTCTGAGATGACAATAGAATTGGCCCACATTCGTCTCCCTCTTTTTGGTCTCCTCTCCTGATCAGTGTAGTAACTGCAAGCTACCTCGGGGCAGAGACCCTTTGTGTATGATGAGCGAGGTACAGGGATGGAGCTCTTTATTTTATTTTTACATTATCTCGACATCGTTTTGGGAGCAACGCACGACAATTTAGAAACAAGACAAAACAATAGGTCCCGCCTTCAATGAGCTTACAGTCGCAAATCATCCATAGAAAGTGGAGGAGAGGTTTCTGCTTCGAATATAAGAATTGCTCTTGAGGAATTTGGGGACCCGAATCTGTGCACAACAGCGAGTCCCCCTTTCCACATGCGCTTTGGTTTTGTTCAGATGCCAGTTAAATTCATCGCGCGCTCTTCCAGGTGAATGTGGACAGGGACCGCTGCCCGGCGGCTCGAGTCTATGGATGTTTGCTCAGAATAAAATTGTACATATCCCCGAGCCCTCCGGAAAGGATCCCAAACCTATGACAGGAGGAGGAGTAGACCCAGTTGTGTTCAGTGGGGCGGGCCTACTCCTACCTTGGAGTGCCTAAGGTTACACTCAATACTCAGCAGGTCTACACCCCCCCCCCCAAATCCCAATATGTCTACTCGGAAATAAGTAGCACGGATCTCAGTGGAGCTTTATAATTTCCTAGTAAGAATTGTACGCTAGGAAAGACACTCAGAAGGGAACCAAACCTCAAGGAACAGCGCAGGATTTTACTTCCGAGTAAACATCATCGCCTTGTAATGTAAATGCATTCTGATTTCCACTCCCCTCCCCCCAGCTGCAAAATTGCTAATACGATTAGGTGCATTACCAGGTCAACAGGGACTAGCGCCCCCTTTTCCTCTTGGTAACCAAATTGTAACGCGAAAGTCATAGGGGAGCGGAAGGCCTGTGCCTTCGCTTCACTCACCAGCGTGGTATACAGTGTGGACGGATCCGCTCCGTACGGAAGGTAATTGGCGTAACTTTGGCCAGCCGCAGCTGCGTAGGGCGAGCTGTACATCCCCAGCGCCGCATTGAGGTCTGTCCTGGAGCCGGCCAACAGCCTGTTCTCGTAAGAGGGGCAGCAGAGGGTGGCCGTTTGGGAAGAAGATCCCGAGGACACATCGGAGACGGATCGGGTCCCTGAGTCACAGCAAGTGGTGCTAGAGGTGGCTGAGACGAAAAACTGGAGTTCAGAGAGAGAGAGAGAGAGAGAAATAATTAGAAAAACGCAAGAAAGAATGTCGAGAAACAATTTCACGTTAATTGCAAAGCACGTTTGGAGTGGGTGGGTGCTGGGGGAGAAACCCTTGTTAGCCCTGAAGAAACGGATGGTGCTTCCTTCCGAGTAGGATCCAGCCGGTCAATGGGGCTGTGGAGATCCAGGGGTCCGGAGGAGGCTCTCCAAAGCGGGTCACCAGAAGTGCAGAGTCTCCTAAGCCAACCCCAATTTACAGCAAAGGAAGCCCCCAAAGCGAATGTAATGTTTTGCTTAGAATTCCTGATCCACCGAGTGGCTTGCAAATCTTAATGGAAAGGGAGAGAGGGGGAAGGTACCATAGTGGCAAGCCGGATGAGTCTCTTAAAAGATACCACCTTCCCTTAAATTATATGGGGTGGGGGGAGGATGCAGGTAGCATGGAGGGGAGGCTGTGCAGGTGTAATACGGTGGGAGGCTTCCAGCTTCATCCGCAGAGGCACGAAGTCGGCGGGGATGAGGCACCTGGGACCGAAGTCAGGCAGGGAGGCTTGGAAAGCAAGGGGAAGTAGAAAGGTTTCTCCTATGAGAGAGCAACGGATACCAGGCAATTAAAAGACCGATTTTTTTTCCTTTAAAGTATATATAAGATAAGCCTGGGAGAGACACCCCCCACCTGAAAGCCTGGAGAACAGCTGCCAGTCAGTGTACACAATACTGAACTGGATGGACCGATGGTCTGACTCGCTGTAAGACAGGTTCCTGAATTCTAGATCAAGTCATAGTATACTTTTGCAATTTGCATTACACCGTGTGACACATTAGCGTAAATGACACTGAATTGACTGCATACGCTGTTATTCTTTCTCTCATATGCACACCTCACCCTCCCAGGTCTCTACCCCCGCCTACCCCTCAGGTAAAAAGAAAACAAATAAATGGGGGAGGGGACTGACTCTCGTGAATTACACCGCAATAAGCAGAATCCGAAATCCAAATCTAAATTGGACTACGAAAGCGTGTGGGCTCAGCAGCAATCGACCCCTTCCTAAACGGGACTGACTTCTCAATCAGGTGTGCGTAGGAATGCTTCTTCGCGTGAGAAAACTGCGACGAGTGAATAAGTTCCATTTGAATCGATTGGATTTCCTTTCCAAGTCAGTATCTTCCAAGTTAGTACTGTATCTTATAACAGCTTTGGTCGCCTTGGCAAAACTTTATTTCCAAGTTATTTTCTCACTCAAAGAACCGTATGTCAATATTTATTGGATCTGAGAGGAAGGGGGAGCACACCCAAACTGTGCCAGTCCTATAAATAACCTGTACCCAAACAACACATACACGGATCGCCTTCAGTGGAAAATCAATAAGAGATTTGCAGATCAACTGAACTTCAGGAATCTCACACACCCCCTTCCGCCTAAACTTGCCACCACTTAAAACTGAACAGGTAGTCATGAGGGGAAGAGAGGGCAAGAAAAACAAATTCTTGCTGCGATCCTCTGGATCTTTCCTCTGGATTGAATCCCATTGGAAACAGCCTGTCTTACTCCTGAGTAAACTTGGGTAGGAGCAGTGTGCCGGTTCACCATATTCCCCCATTCATTCAAACACGCGCACGCAGACACCCATCACCACACAGATCAAAGGAAGGTGGGAGGGGGCGACGCAGCATCTCCTCCAGATATTCATTTGAAACAAACAAACAAAAATGATTAAAACTAGATAAATGAAAAGGAGGCTTTGAAAAGATACCTGACATTGCACGCCACGCCACAGACCCGGTTCTTCCCCCCCCCCACTAAAAAAAAAGTGGTGGGTGTTTGGACTTACCTGAGAAGACGTGTTGTAAGGATAGCCAAGCTGTGAAAAAGACATCGTTGCTTTCCAGTTTTGTTTGGGGTGGGTTTTCTTTTTTTGAACGGAGGTTTGGCTGACCCCCCTTTCTCCCCCCTCCCCAAATCCTTCGCCACTGAGACCTCCCCCTCCTTCCCTCCTGACCCACCTTTTCACACCCCCGTCCCCACGCTGCCTCTTGATGACGATCAATTACGAGCAGGATTGATATGGATTATTTTTATTTCTTCCCTTCGCAGAACCCCCCCCCCCGCCCTCTCTACACACGTGAATTATAAATGATTGCAAGCGGGCATCTGCGGAAAAGAGGCTCGCAGCCTCCGCCGGAGCTCCCCGCCCGCCCCCTCCTCATCCTGGTGCTTCTTGGAAAGAGAGGGGGGCTATAAATATAGATATATATCATTTATCGATGGATAGATAGATAGAATCTATGGAGGGGGGAACAGCTCAACAGAGGACGAGTTTCGTTGGAGAGGCGGGGGAGGGGAGGGGAGAGGAGGATGTTGGAAAGAAATTGGCGATGGTGGTGGTGGTGGTGGAGGGGTTCCCGGAGAGGGTGGCTGGGAAGGAAACGTCAAAGCTGGCAAGCCGTGGAAGAGTTCGCTTGTGCATTGTTTTTCTCTTCCCGTTCGAGTCCTTTCGCGCGCCGCTCCCCAGCCAGCGGAGCCGAGTGACGTCATAAGTAATCCCGAGATCTTCGTGCCAATCCTGAGCCTCGCGCTGAGCATCTTAAAAGGCGCCCTTGCTTGTATCAGGCATTGTTGTTGTCATTGTTGTTGTTATTTATTCCGTGAACGGTACCTCTGAGCACGTCAAATTTAAAGGCAGAGCCCTGACCTTGCCTCTCTTTTTTTTTTTTGCAGAGGGTAATGACAAGCAGTAGTGTGGTCAGTTTGAAAGTGCAGGCCCCCTTCAGGCCCTCCCCTAACCACGCCCCTTTCTGCCTATACAACCAAAGTGTAT
Organism: Zootoca vivipara; assembly: GCF_965207765.1. Classification (NCBI taxonomy): domain Eukaryota; kingdom Metazoa; phylum Chordata; class Lepidosauria; order Squamata; family Lacertidae; genus Zootoca; species Zootoca vivipara. The sequence goes on from NC_142589.1 coordinate 33,498,118, forward strand.
TGTTGTCGACCAAGGCAGAAGCAATGACTTCCATGACCAACCAGCTTCCCCCGGTTTCCTTTACTCCCAGCTCACACTTGCGCCAACCAGCCCGAGGAAGAGTTTTAGTGCACTCTGAAGCTTACTAACTCTTTTGCTACATGTTTGTGTTGGAAAAGGATTCATGGGATTTCCCCCCCCCCCGCAAAAACAACAACAACAGACATGCATGCTCACATAACCTTTCCCTCCCCCAGCTTAGTTTATTTGGTGGGTTTCTCTATACAACTACTACTGCTACTACTACTACTATTAGGATTGCTATATATCACCACATGCCTCTGCTGTGAAACAAACGGACAGCTTTATTCTTGTCCGTTCCTGATGGGAGAGGGTTAAATATCTCCCTCTATATATCGCTAGTTCTTGTTGCTGTTCGTTTGTTTGCTTTCCCATACCTCTCTCCTCCCCTCTCTCTTTTCAGACAACCCAAACCCAGATTTGAGAACACAAAAGGGCAGAATTCACCTTTATGTTCCTCCGCTGCAGCGTTATCGCCACCAGCGGGAAGAAACACTACGTTTCCTTCACCACCTACCGTAGAGAAACACACTTGCATCCCCTAGGGGGCTCTCCCCCATTCACCCCACAGGAACAAATGAAATCTCGGGAGCTGTTGTTTACCATTCTATACCCGTCCTATGATGTCCAATCCTAATCTCAGTCCTAGGCGTGTTCAATTCAGTTAAATTAAATGGGCTTTAGCGCCAGCTAAAATGCCTGCAGGATCGCGACCTGTTTTTCTTTCCTCCTTTCCATTCTTCAAATCAGCATGGGATGCGCTCATTGGTCCAATGACAGATCAGGAAGACCATTTTCCCAGTCAGTATAACTCCATAAATCCCTTACCTGTCCCCAACCCCATGGCCACCCCATAGGCACCCATAATCCTTAGTAACGTCGTCACCAGCCGTTGTCACCCTGTAGGCCCTACAGTGGGGGGCGTAGCAATCCCTTGCACAAGCACTCCTTTTCCTGCTGGACCCATAGCTAAATAAAGGCTGTAATAGAGGATCACGGTGAAACTTTGTTCATAGCCATCTCTCGCCTACCCGTTCCATTCTCTTCCGGTCGAAATATGGTTGGTAAACTGCGAGAGTGAGAAGCCCCTTTTTGCGCGGGTTGCTCTTTACAAATACCTGTACGTATATTGATGGCGCAAGAATTACTATCCCATCTCATTTTTAAACCTTCACTCTTAAGGTTTTCTCCTCCTAACTCCTTAATACACCCCCCCCAATCTAAACACACACAACCAAAAAAAGGTCTTAAAACATATGCAATCCTATATACACTTGCCAGGTACTAAGCCTCATTGTACTCAATGGGGCTTACATCTGAACAGATGCTCTATCCTAAAGTTAATGGAGTCCCTCCAGCCAGAAACTTTGTACTGCTGCAGCCTTTCCAAACGCGGCTGTGTTCTCTCTCCTCCACCCTCAGGCAACCCACACGCACTTTATGATCTTCTGGATCAATCCGTCGACCACCTGGAAAATGCGTATTTAACCTGGCTGTAAAAAGACACAACTTTTATTGGCGTGTGATGATTATATTACTATAAAAGGAATGACCCCCCCCGCCCCGTTGTCGACCGTCAGTGCACAAATGATTTCAACGTATTTCTCTCTCCCCCCCCCACCCCCCCCGCTCTCATCACTGACTCATCTTCCCTAACCAAGGGATCCATATTTTATGAGCTAGGTTTCCAAACAGGGAAATGGTGCAGCAGGTGATTCTAGAGTGGCACCAGACTTCCTGGATCCGGAGCATCCGCGGAGTGCTATGCATGGTCAGCGAAGTTCCACTCAATGGACCTTCCTCCTGGGTGGACATGCATTCTACGGGGTTGAGCTGTAGGACGCCATGGAGCCTTATGCACGCTTACTTGGGAGTAAAGTGCAACTGAATTCAATGGGAGGGGCGGGAGGGCACTTACTTCTGAGTAAGCACGCACTGGATCAGCGTGTTTGAGAGAGAGGATGGGAACTGGGAGAATCGGGACTGCCACGCCTTTCAATGATTAATCTAATGGATTGATCTGTTTTACGGTTAATTGATTAACTCAGTTCACCAATGCCTACTTTGAAATGCGAATAAAACAATAGTTGGGGCTTTGGCGTGTGTGTTTCAGGTGTGGCTCACCTGTGGCCCTCCATATACTGTTGGACTTCAGCTCCCAACACCCCCAGCCAGCATGGTCAGTGACCACAGGCGATGGGAGTTGAAGTTCGAGACTGGTCTTAGTTGCTAGCTGCCTGCCTCATACCCAGATAGAGTTTTAGAAGGGACCTCTCCCTTTCACCCTGGCACGGAAAGGAGCGCCTCTCCTAACATGGGGACTCACCATGGGTGGCGCCAGAGGGGGGAAGGGGGCAAGCCCCCCTCCTCAATGTATGAACCCTGTCATGAACATATACTGCCTCCCATATCTTAACATGTGAGACATTTCTCGCTCACCTCGAAATTTTGCCCTTTCTGTGTCAGATTATGCACCTTCAAAATACTTATATTCTGCCCGGTTAAACAGGGGTGCCTTTGTTTAAGGGGCACAGAAAGTTTCCAATAGACACAAACACACTGGGTTTTAAGAACGCCTTTGAGTGTTCAATAGGCTGAAGTTCTCTGCCTTTTGCTAGTCCCCAATAAATCCCAAAATCCAAAATAGGGCAGAAAAGAAAACCTTCTCTGAACGGGTCTGTGACCGTATGGTACATGATTGGTTGAAACTCTTTCCCCCGGCCCCCCACCCTTTATTTTCTTTTTCTTCCCCCGGGGGTGGGGGCAGACAGACACAGACAAATAGGACCTAGTTGGGGCGTTGAGGGAAGAGACGAGACTTCCTCCTCTATTCTGCTCTCGCCCTCCCTCCTAGATCCCACCGGACCAGTCCTCATTTTCCCGATCATCCCGTCCAGTGTAAATCCGGGGCTCCTAAGGGACCCACCCCACCAGAATCTGGAAACGGCCTCGCATAAGCAGGAACCCGGCGAAGCACCAGGGGAGGCGGCGGAGAGCCGCAGAGAAGAGGCACTGACAGATCAAGGAGAGAATGATTGATGGCTGCCCAGAGACCAGGCTGCCCATTGCCACTGGGGTGTAATTGCCTCAATTAACAAATGGGAAGGCCCTCGTTGAACCATTCAACTTGATACGACGCTGCCCGTTGGCCACCGATGTGAGATCTTGGCACCGAAGGGGACATTCCTCGTCCCCCGCCCTCTCCTTCTGGCGTACCTGTGATATTGTGGGGATGCGCGCATTTAATACTCACACGCGCACGCATCTGAATATGTGTGTTTTTATTTGCATTTAAGAAAACAAGGAAATCCTTATTAGAGTTTCCTTCGCTCTCGGTTTATGCAAAAGAAAATCACGGGGTGATCCCGGAGTCTTCTCTTCTTATGTACGATACCTTTGGAGGCTAATTTGTTTTATGCCTCTATGTGAAGGTATAAACAAAACAAAAATCCAGGCGTTCTTTCGGAGCCTTTTAAATGTATGCGTATCAAAGAAAAGCACAAGTTATTTCGGAGTAAGCTTCGTAATCAGGAGTGATTCTGAAGTTTTCACTCTTCACGTGTACCCGTTATCAGAGCGAACCAGGCGTTATTCTGGAGTGTGTGTTATCAAGGGTCACGGGTGGCGGTGGGAAGGGGCAGGCATTTCACCCGTTATCTTTTTCTAACCTCTCCGTTGTAAAACGAGCAACGCCACGGATATTCCCCTGTTTTGCAACCACACCCGGTTCTGGTGGCACATCCCTTTGTGACTCGTTGCAGCGGATCTCGTCTGCCTGTGTTCACAGTTCCTCCGATTCCTCGGGTGTGACCAAACCCACCCCAACAGGGAGAGAGAGTCGCTTGCAACAGGTTTTGAACGGCAGGAGGAGGAAAAGAAGTCAGCCTTTTCTCCCCTCTTCGGATTCTCCCTGCTACGCCTTGCTGTTCCTTTCGATCAGCTAATAAGGCACAAAGCCTCCCCCTCTGAAGTGGTTGATGTGCGAAGGCAAATATAATAACTTAAAAGTCAAGTGTGTGTGTGTATGTGGAGAGACACACAGGAAACAAAACAGAAAAGCAATGGAAGTTGCGCGCATTCTCTAAGGGTGGCGCTAGAGAGCCGCGAGTGAATCCGGAAATCTGATCAAACAGCTTTTAGATCTAGATTAGAGCAGCAGCGGGAGTCCACCCTCCCGCTTCTCCCACAAGCCAGAGAGGGGGAATAAACAGAGTCAACCTGTTTCTGCAGGGGATGGAATACGCTCAGTCAGGTAGAAATCTCTGCTAATGCATCTCTCACTCAGTTGTGAACTTTGCAAACGGGGGACTGTGAGCCTGCTAGATCTCTTCCCCACTGTGTTGAGGGCCTTTGGAGTCGCCTCCGCTTTCTGGTCTTTTATAACCTCCCCACCCCCACCCCAAAAAAGCAGGCAGGCTCTTCAGCAGGCAGTGGTTATTAAGTTCTAAATCAACCAGTGCATTTTTAGAGCCCACCCCCACCTGGGGGCAGCAGGGGGGACCTACCTCCCCCGTATGTCCCCCCCTGCTGCCCTCCAGGTACAGTATCTGCTTGGTCACATGATAATAGGATGCAGGGCTAGATGGGCCATTGGGCTGATCCAGCAGGCACCTCTTATCTTACTGTTTTTCCAGTAAAACTCAATCTGGTGGGAAGGCTTTATGGTGATGGCTTCTAATCTCTCAGCTACCATCAACAGTAGGAGCTGAGGCAAAGCTACCAGCATTTTGCTTGTTTATAATTTAAAGCCCCACTTATTCTCCAAGGAGCGCAAGGTGGTGACATAGTTCTCTGAACTCCCCCATTTATCCTGACAACAACCCTGTGAGGTAGACAAGGCCAAGAAAGGGTCAGTGGCCCAAGATCCCCTGGTGAGCTTCATGACTTTGAAGAGCCTAGGCCTTCCCAACCCTAGTCCCTCTCCCCCTTTTTACCCACACAGCAGCCCTGTGAGGTAGGTTAGGCTGAGAGGCAGTGACTGACCCAAGTGCCCCAGTGAGCTTCATAGCAAAATGGTTTATAAAAAAGGTGTTGATTTATCATATTTGTATCTCATCATTCTTTCACGTGAAACATAGAACAGACCATTATTTCAAAAAGCTAAACTTTTCTGTAACTTGGAAAGTGAAAATGAACTGCTCCTGTATTCGGAGAGTGAAGGAGGTGTTTGATTCATGATGAGCAAACTGGGGTGTGGATGTGATGAAGGTCACATGACATTTGCAAAGAAAAGAAAAGAAAAGAAAGAGATGGAGGGTTAACTATGTATAAACCTTGCTCTTCTCCCAAGGAGCTCATGTACATGACTTCTTCACCATCACAACAAAGTAAAAATAAAAATCCCATCTCTCTTTTTTAAAAAAAGGCTTCTGAAACTGGGTGGACTGAGAAATAGTGACTGATCCATAGTCACTCAGAGAACGTCATGGCAGAGTGGAGATTTGAACTCATGTTTCCCTATTCCTAGTCCAAAACTATGCCACATTACCATTCACAACTGAAAGCTTTGCAATTTCCTCTCCCTTTGGGTCATTAAAAAAATAATCTGATCTTTAGTCTGAAATCTAATATAATGAATTGTGGACATTACTCAGCCTTCATAAAGGTGATATTCTCTCTCTTTCTCTCTCTCTCTCTCTGAATTAATCTTAGCAACATTTCTATCAGTGTGATTTAGGGCCTTTTCAGGTGTTTCATTTTAAAACTTTGTTGTTGCTCTACACCAAAATGCAGCAATGTGTGAATGCAACTATTAAGTATTTGAAGACACACACATTGTAGACGCACACCAGAGAAAGTAGGGGTTGGGTCCATTTTTTTTATTGTGGGTAGATGCACAGTGAGTATGTTATGTTGTGTTATGTGTGAAACAGCCCAGGGCACAGTAATTTTGAAGCCCTGTGAATTGGAATGAAGCCATCAGGAGAGTTACAGTAGTTGATTTTCTAATAATAATAAAATGCTCATGTGACGATGTCTTCATTGCTTTTTCTGTCCGAGTCAGGATATTAAAACACTGACAACTCTACAATTCCATGATTCTATGACATAAGAGCAGTTCTGATTACACTTAAACAGCAGCTGAAACTTCGTTTTGATTCCATGAATACTTCCTTTAAAAATAATAATCATTTCCCCCTTTTTGCAGAAGTTGGTCTATAATGTTGTATAGCTATTAACATACTTCAATAATAGAAATAGAAAGCCTCAACTAGATCCCCCAAAATATCTGCACTCATTGAAAAGAGTGGAAATAAGCTTCAAATCAAACGTAAAAGTAGAAAAATGACTATTTTTTTCTTTTAAAAAAATGAGACAAAGAAAATAAAGGTTTCCCCTGGAAAATATCAGCTTGATAAGGCTGAGTTATTGTTAACAGAGACAAATGTATACGAAAAGTCATTAAGAACACCCTTGGGTGACATTATGGCTAATTATTTAATTGCATAAATCCCTAGTGGGAAGAGTACATTAATTATAGTGAAATAAAATGACTTGTTCTAAATCATTTGGCTCAGCAATTTTTATGTATGCTTTTATATGTCAGAACATTTAAAAATGTACATCAACTGTATCTGTGTATATATATCTAGATATATCATATATAATAAAATATATAATATATAAGGTCTTGACACACTTCTTGAATGCTCCGAGCACAGCTGAGATGAAAAGGTTGCTCAAACCTCAAGAATATGTGTCTGTTAATGGCTCTCTACCTTGAATCATTGGGATGTCTCTGTCCACCTCCCTGGTTTTAATACAGTACATTAATTTATTTCTCTTGCTCTGGTCTTTACAAACAAATGAGAATCCTGACACCCAAGACATCATTCCACGGACGAGAAAATGAAAAATCAATTTTGCGGTTTAGAGAATGCAAATCAGTACATTCCTTAATTAAAAAGTAGAGGGGTGAAAAAAGGATTAATTACCTGGATGGTGTCCGGCAGCCGTGGGTTGCTTTATAAGATGGCCTTTTGCAATTAAGCACTCTCTTTTACTGCCCTTTAGCGATTCCCCCCACCGCGCCATAATCTATGTGTATACATTGGCGCTAGTAACGCAGTGTCAGTTCCAGAGAGGCAGCTGTGTTACTCTGTTGCAGCAAGAAACAAGAGTCTTATTGCATCACAAAAGACTAAATCTGTGTACTGTATAAGCTTTTGTTGACTAGAGTCCACTTCATCAGTTGCAGTATGGTAACCATTTTAAATTACCCATTGGCACCTGGTGTTTTAAACTATGTTTCTATACAAAACCTGTGCAACTTTGTAGAATACTACTCAACTTCTTCCTGTTTTAACTAAAACATCGCCCACCCTACCCCTCCCTTGTGTGTGTGTGTGTGTGTGTGTGTGTGTGTGTAGAGGATCAGAAATCATGTCTTCTTTTCTTGCTTTGCAATTCCACAACTGCTTATGCTGAATCCCTTTCGTCTCACATAGCAGGCTGGAGGGGGTGGAAATTGCCTGTCAAAAAATCCTTGCAAGCTTTTTCTTGGTGAGTTGTAAACATTGGCATAAACCTTGCATTAATGGCTTCTTGGGTTCTGCTCTCCATTTCATGGGGAAATAGTTTTGATTTTCTAGATGCCTTCAAAACATGTTGCGGACTATTTTCAGGAAAGACATCAAAAACAAACAAACAAACAAACAAACAGGTTTTAGAGGTCACAGAAACCCCATTTCCCCCAAAGTACTTATACGTTGATTGAAACAATTCCTGTTTAAATAGACACTTAGGCACAAATTACTCCCACAAACTTCAAATTTGTATTTCATTGCAACAGTTTTGCCGGGGGAAGGGGAGAGAAATCCCTGCTATTAGAAACGAATGTTCCTTTTCTTTTTAAATAATGGCTTAGATTCTACATGCAATCTTTAATTTTGTTTGCAGCATCAACAAGAATTAGTTTTGGCAATGAGTTTTAATTTAAAAGGCAATTTACCGAGTGTGTTGACAGACAGGTTTTTTAAACGGCACCTTTCCAGAATGAAGGGGAAAATAAAACAATGGCTGAATTCAAACTGAGCATTTAAAGTGTCATTCTGTGGGCTTTTTTTTTTAAGGGAGGGGCAGGAGGGGCAATTATGCAGCAAGAGATGGCAGAGAAGATTCAAAGGATCTGAAATTTAAGAATATAATCTTGGAGTGAAAATTCCTACAGAGAACAAAGTAGATTTTTGATCCAGAGAATGGGCTTTTTTTGCATTCAGGTTTAGAGTACGGTATTTTTGTTTGTTTCTGTGTGTATTTTTGCATGGAGAAGGTGGAAATTCTTCAGGTCTATGCATGAATAAACAAGTATATGTGGACGACCTTAATACATAATTTATAGTGATCAGTCACTGCAGATCTAACTGAATAAACCCACAACGAACACTAATTGTTTTGACAAACAGGAATATAAGATGGCTTATTTGTGGAACCTGTCTGATTATTTTGCCTTCTCTCAACAGCTATTGCTAGCTGATGAGATCTATGCTAGAAAAGGCACTGTGTGGGTGGGGAAGACCTCACCAAGAATATATGGGATGTCAACAAGGCATATGTGATTATGGTGATAAATTGTTTTAATTGTGGAGAAGGAGAACTAAGAAGGCCAAATCTCTGAGACAAGGTAACTGAAGTCGTATATGACACCAAACTCGATTTAATAGGAGAAATCTATGGTGGCTTGTCAGTCAAGGAAAAATCCAGGGCACAGTTTGGGAGGAGGTGATGTTTTAAGATCAAATTGGAATTATGAATCTGAAGATCTTTCAAAAGACAATACTTATTTGTCTTTTAAATGCAGGGGCTTCAACTCCCTTCATTTCTGGCCAGCTTGGCAATGGTCAGGGCCTTATGGAAGATGCAGTCTATCAATGTCTGAGCAATGTTAGCAACCTGTGATCTGTAGGTGCCATGCCACAAAGCCACCCACTGTGAAAGGTAAGAGGAATTAGAAGATATATTAGGACCGGTCCAAAAGATAAAGTTTTCCACGGATTGACATTTGTTCCAATTCAACAGTGAACAGTGAGTTTTCCCAGGGAAAGCGGCAGAACGAAAAAGAAAAACCCTCTCGGACCTGTGAAAATAGATCGATGCAAAATACTAGAAATCGCAGGACAAATTAGAAGTGTGGGTTGTGCCCTCTGTCAGGGAATTTCTCTACTTCTGATAATTTTATTAGTACTTTTCTGCACCTTATCCAATGCCCACTGTTAGCGTCTGGATTTTATGTGCATTAGCAAAAGTTGAGCTTAACTACGAATCCCTGCCTGGAGCATGCTTTTACCCTGAAAGCAATCACACTGAGACTTTGGGTGTGAACATAAGGAAGCTAAGATTATTATAGGAAATACATGCTTGATAGAAAGAACTAGGACCTTTTCTAGCCACATTGGCTATGCTTTCTTTTTCATCTCTGCAGGCAAGACAAAGAAGAAGTCTCCTTCTTTGGAGGTCTTTAAGCAGAGGCTTGACAGCCATCTGTCAGGAATGCTTTGATGGAGTTTCCTGCTTGGCAGGGGGTTGGACTGGATAGTCCTTGTGGTCTCTTCCAACTCTATGATTCTAAGGAGCGGCAAGAAGCGGCAAGAGGAAATAAGGTCAGAAACCCTGAAAGCATCAGAAGGAGGGTTAGTACAGGTTAAGTTGGAAAGACTCCCTCTCCCTCTCCCAATGCAAAACCCATCAGCCTTAATACAAGCTCAGTTGCATCCCAACGCAGTGGCAGACCTTGGTATCTCAAATTTCAGTGGTAATCTGTGTGACACCAACACCCAGCACAGCCTGAGCCTTCCATTGGATGTCATAGTTGTGATCTTGCTACGGCACCCCAGAAGCTCCATGCCCAGTGTGACCAAACTATTTGCATTCCCCTCGATCCGCCTTTGTCCTGACACTTCCAACACCCACAGCATGTTGGGGCAGCCAGATGGGGCAGCCAGAGTGGTACACCACCGTCAAAATGCCAACACTTTATCAGGTAACCAATATGATGGCCTGCACCTCAAGTCCCATCAGTCCCAGCCTGTATGGTCAGTGCTAAAAGATATTGGGAGTTTCAGGCCAATAACATCAGGAAAGTGCTTTGTAAAATGGTATGATTTTATTTCACTTACAAAGAAGGAGGTGCATGGTAGAGGCGTTCCTCTGGTCTGGATCCTGTGTAAATGCAATCAGAATAAAGGCTGTATTTAGATGGGAACTCAATAAGATTGCATGAACCTATTTGGATGAGCACAGGCTGTGACACTGGTAATTTATTAGTTCATTTGCCACACGTGTAATGATAGACAAACACATAACTTTCTGTAAGCATGGTAAATTCTTTGCTATGCAAGACTAATTCATGATGCTTTCTCTGGCTGTAAAGGACTTGGGTACCCTTTTGTGGTCACGGTTCTCCCCCATTCCTCCTATATGTTATTCAAAACCCAATAAATACATTAAAAAATGTTCTACAATGGCTAACCCTTGTATAGATTAAAATAATGGCCTCATGAGACTTGCAGTTTCTAATAATTCTTCTCAGATTTTGCCATTTCACTACCACAGCACCTAGAATGGCAGCTGTTAATGAACTTTCTGCTGAAAACTCAACATCCCATTTCTGGATAGCTAAAATCAGTTGAAGGCCAGGCAAGAAGTGGCAATGAATACATTGGGTTGTATCCAGGGCTTTTTTTTCCCAGTCAGAAATCACCGGAACTCAGTTCCAGCACCTCTCAGGTAGGTGCTATTGCCGTTATAAGAGAAAAGGGGAGGCATTCATGGTGAGTTCCAGCACCTCTTTTTCTATCAAAATTTTTTAGCACTGGTTGTATCCAACAAAGTCATCATACTTGTGGGACAACTTCCACTTGTGCAATGGAAATTCCCATTTCTCTCCTCCCACTGTGCATCCCCACAGCTTCTCGAATCTCCTCTGTGGGATTCCTCAACACTCTGGAACAAATTTGGGGGGATGTTACATGGGGAGGGAGGGGAAGTTCTGTTGTGGAAGCAGAAGTTATTCTGTGAATGCAGTGACTTCACTAGAGATATCCCAACAACTGTGTGCCTTTGTTCCTGCAACACATCGGCTGCCATTGCACATCAGATGCAATACCAGGTTACATGAAACTCCCAGAATTGGGGATAGGTTTTGTGGAGAATTTTGGAAACATCCCCAAAGAAATCAGATTTTCTTTTAGCCAAGGGTTATCCTTTGCTGCTCTCATGTTGTTTTTCCAACACACGCGTTACACTGAAGGTGGGGCCTTTCTGGATATATAGAGCATCTCCCACAGGCCCTTACTCTTGGGAAGCTGAGACCACTTGGGTTTCCACACCCTAGGCACACTAATCTACAGTAAATCTTGCCAAATCAATAGGGGAGTGGTGGGAAATATCTTGGAAGTATATCACTTTTAAAGAAGCAGGAAAGCCTCACAAGAGGCACAGCCATTAAAGGCAGAACCTCTTTTATACCTGTGACTCGTTGCAACTGCAATTAAAAACATTCCAATAATAAATCAGGGCCATATCGCCTTTAAGGCTTTTAACTTTCCGTCCAAGTTCAAACTGGCTTCCCCCAAAAAATGTGCCAAGACTTTCACAATGTGTTTTTATGGACTCATAAATAAATATGACAATTCGTCTGAGCTGTATTTCCTTCATATTTGATGACAATGTATTATGACATTCACTCATTTGGTGTGCAAAAAAACCCTCTAATGCACTTAAAATCAGATTTCAAACTAAATGTTTTATGGGGAAATATTCTATTGATCATCCATTTAAAGATAGTGGGAGGGTGATTCATAACTAGCTGTTTGATATGAAAGAGGGGGGGGGGCATTCAGACCATGATTCTTAGAATGGTACATGTCAGAAAATCCTAAGTGGAAGATCAACCGATACAATTATTGCTGCTTTTTATTTTATTTTTGCATTCACCATTTAAAATTTATTTCTCCAATCCTTCTCGATTCTCTGGTTTTTAAAATGCAGGTTAGAGAGGTAGGAAACAAAAGATACATTTATTCTCCCTGATGAATCTGGAATATAATGCATTAGTTGCTTATTTATGGAAACATATCCATCATAATCAATTTTACAATTCACATAAGCTAGCAATGTGCATGGCTGGAGTCAATCTGAGAGTGCGTGTCTAATGATTCACCCGAGAACATGAGAACATGAGAAGAGCCCTGCTGGATCTGACCTATATCTCACCCTGAACCCATTTTCTCTCAGTGTCCAACCAGATGCCTACAGGAAGCCCACAAAGCAGGATCTGAAGGTTATAGCTGTCTCCCACTGTGCCTGTGCATTGTTGTAGGATTGGGTGGTTGGCATGGATGATGCCAGTGGGTCTCAATGCTGACATCCAGTGAAAGGTAAGCTTTGTTCAACGTAGGAGACTTTAAGCCCATTCAAGCAGGATCTGAACCAGTCACTCTTGTATGGTGGATTTTTGAAGGGTTGTTTATTTTTTGCAGGCATCTTAGGAGGCCAGTAAAGCGAGATGAGTGCCGCAACCCCAGAGTCGTCTGTGACTGGACCCTAATGGTCAGGGGTCCCTTTACCTTTACCTTTAGGAGGCACACCAACACCCGGAGGCACCACATTGGCAATCCCTGACATAATGTAATATTGGAAATTGGTTGGAGGGAAAGCACTGAAAACTAGTACACAAACATAGTCCATCTTTGGGAGAAAAAAAATACCAAGGTGTGTGTGATTTGTTTAGCAAATCACTGAGACCCCCTTCAGGCATTTCCTTGCAATCCCTATCATTTCATATATGAACAAATATAAGGATTACTGCTCAAAACTTAATTTCACAGACCCATTATGGAATGTGAGACATGATAATGAAGTGCGTCATCAAACATCCATGGAATCCCCTGAAACATCGCAGTCTGCCCTAATGCCTCTTGAATTAAGGAGCGGATTACACCACAGTGAACATTTGCCAATGAAAACCAACAAGTATGAATCAAGGTAACCTGCACTTAACTTCTTTACAGTCTAATGATATCTATCCAGTAACCACCATTGCCTTACACTGTCCATCAAGCTTAGGCAGAAGAGCTTGTCCTTTGCATGTAGATAAATTCCAGGTTCAATACCTGACATCTCCAGAGAGGACAGAGAAATATGCTGGAGATCTGCAGCAATGACCGATGGCTTGACTTGAAATAAAGCAGTTTCCTCTCCCCAGTTCTTTCCAGCTCTAGCTGCATATTTGGTGATTAGACTCTACCACTGAACTACCACCCTCCTTTTGTAAATTTCTGTGTAGTTGCAGTGTCTTTTATGACATGCTAGCAAAGAAAAAGAACCGCACACACTTAGAGAGGTTCTTTTGTCATGCAGTGTTTGGGAATAAGTTATTACACACAGCGTCCCCATAAATAAAACAGAATTTAATGTACTACCCCACTGATAACAGGAGCTGAAAATAGCCCTGTTAGTGTCTCTTCTATTTGGGGCGTGTGCCATAAAGTGATGGGCTTCAGGAAAGTGGGAGCTTTTTATATTTGGCATGAGGAAGGAAATTATTATTGCCAAATTGTACTGTGAAGAGCATGGCGGGTTCTTCAAAAGCAAGCTAGAGAGGAAGGGGAGTGAGAATGAAGAGGAGTCCTGCTGGATCAATCTAGGGACCAACCTATGACCATAAGCGCAACATTAATGATCACTCTTAAAATAGTACTAGATGGGTGAGATGGCTCCTGATGGGGTTGCGCTCCCTCTGAAGGAGTGGATGTGTAGATTGGGGTACTTTTGGATCCTTTGCTGTCACTTGGGGCTCAGGTGGCCTCAGTGGTGCAGAGTGCCTTCCACCAGCTTCAGCTGGTGGCTCAGTTATGCCCCTATCTGGACAGGGGTAGCCTAACTTCTGTTGTCTATGCTCTGGTAACCTTTAGGTTAGATTACTGCAACACATTATATGCAGGGCTGCCTCGGAAGACGGTCTGGAAGGTTCAGCTGGTGTGGAATTCAGTAGCCAGGTTGTTCACCGGGACAAGACACTTTGAGGATATTACACCAGACCTGGCCTGACACTGCACTGACTGCCAGTTAACTTACAGGCCCAATTCAAAGTGCTGGTTTTGACCTATAAAGCCTTAACTGGCTCAGGACCACAATACCTCAAGGACTGCCTCTTTCCAGACTCTGCAATCATCATCTGAGGCCCTTCTTCATGTGCCTCATCCATGAGACGTCCAGAGGGTGGAATCACAAGAAGGGGCCTTCTCTGTAGTGGCTTCCCATTTATGAAATGCTCTCCCAAGGGAGGTTTATCTGGTGCCTTCATTATACATATTTTGGCACCAGGCGAAAACCTTCTTCAACCAAACCTTGGGCTGATTAATATTCTACAGCCTTTTAAATGTATTGTTGCAGGGGTGTAACTATAGAAAACTCTACCAGTTAGTGGCAATTATAACTGCTGATGTGCAATGGGCCAAGCCCTCTTGTCATCATCACCTGCAACTCACAAAGGCTTTAGGAATAAGTGTGCTTCACATTGTGTGATTACTCCTAGAGCAGTCCTAGAACAAGTGGGGCAAAACCTATTACAGAATCCAAGGATGTGAGGAAACATACTACATTGCAGCTTGGTCCTCCCCACAGAAAACATCCCAACAGCCTGCACTTTGCATCAGAGTTCAGCTCTTAAGCAAGCTGGTTCACTTGCCTGTATTCTGGGAACAGATGAGTTCCTATTAAATCAGATTACCCCCATTGTGTACCACAGAAATCTCTGTGCAGCTTTAATGTTGTTGTTGTTGTTGTTGTTGTTGTTGTTGTTGTTGTTGTAAATATTAATAAATAAATAAATAATAACAATAATAAATAAGTAAGTAATAGTAAATATTACTATTATTTATGTGCCCTTCACCCTATGGTCACAACAATTAAAACACAATGTTAAAGACAGTTTAAAACAACTTACAATCACAGAAATAAGGTGGGTAGTTTTAAGTGGTGTTTTCAAGCTATTGAAAGTGTTCTATTGAACACCTGTACCCTGCCATGGGATCTTGTGGTTGTGGGGTGTAATCCACTGGGAGCAGTCAAGTACAACACACCTTGTTTTGCTAGAGTCATAGCTGCCAAGTACCCCGTTTTGCCCGGGAAACCCCCATTTTTACTTACCTTTTCCTGGTGGTCCCCCGTATCACTTTGTCTCCCGTTTTTCTCCATTATTTTCTCCTGCTGGCGGCCATTTTTTTTCTTTCCAATTTGCCCTTCTATGGGCACCAAAAATGGACACCGCCAGCTTCAAAAGTCGCATCTACGCATGTCCAGAAGTGCATAGACGTGACTTCCGGTGTCGGCGACGGCCATTTTTGGTGCCCATAGATGGGCGGAGCGACACCGGAAGTTGCATTGGCGCACTTCCTGACATGCGTACAAGCGACTTTCGAAGCCGGCAGCAGCCCTTTTTGGTGCCCATAGAAGGGCAAAGAGACACCGGAAGTTACGTCGACGCAACTTCCGGTGTCACACGGCTGCCGGTCCCGGATGCTGCAGTCCGGAACTTGGAAGGTAAGGCTAGAGTGGACATGCAAGAGAATGTTTGGTCCAGCCAGTCAAAACTTCCTGTTCCTCCTGGCCTGCAGCATCCTTCCTTGCATGTGACTAAAAGGTGGGCGTGACCTTACTTGACCTACCAAAAGGGCCAGTCACATAACTACCTCTCTCTTTTTGACCTTCCTGTTCATCCTGCCTGCTTTCTGCATCACCTGGACTGTACTGCTGGCTGCCACAGCCATTCCCCGCTCATCTCCCATATGGGCTAAACCTGTTTGTACATGTT
Source organism: Zootoca vivipara (assembly GCF_965207765.1). Taxonomy (NCBI): domain Eukaryota; kingdom Metazoa; phylum Chordata; class Lepidosauria; order Squamata; family Lacertidae; genus Zootoca; species Zootoca vivipara. Next base: position 33,513,992 of record NC_142589.1, read on the forward strand.
TGTAACTTTAAGACTAAAGCCTGCCTTCAGGGATCACATTGTGCTCTGCCTGAGCATGAGTAAAACTACTTTTTGTTACTTAGGAATAAGACTGTGGTGTCTTTATTCTTTTAGGAGGGATTCAAAGGGGTCTTACCAGGAATATTAGCGCATATCTCAATCTGGACAAGCCAGATTGAATTGCTTGTTGTCTTAAGAAACTCACATGAGTTTGCAACCAGCTTTCTGCTGCGTAAGAAGGGGAATGCACTCTGCTAAGTAAAGAAACTTGCTAGCACAAGTTAGGAAGGATATTAATAAACAATATATCCTCTCCTGCCACCCTCAACATTCCCACAGTGGTGAAGTGTGAGTAGCAAATTAGAAGGGGGAAAGGGTTTATCTTTTTCCTTGTAATATTTCATAAAGCATGACTTGAAAAGTACAAGCAGGGCTGGACTGAGAGTGGAAGTAGAGAAGGGGCAGTGACTTGAAGAAATCACAGCTTTCCTTTCTGAATCCAACCCTGTGTGTGTGTGAGAGAGAGAGAGAGGGAGGGAGGGAGGGAGGGAGAGAGAGAGAGAGAGAGAGAGAGAGAGAGAGAGAGAGAGAGAGAGAGAGAGAGAGAGAGAGAGACTTCCAACTGCTGGCGAGATAACATTTTCCTGGAGTCAGGAAGACAGAAAGAAGCTTTGCAATGCTTCAATTACCAGTGTACACATTTACATGTAAATAAGTGGAGCCTTTGCTCTACAATTCAACAAACCTTATAATTATGATCTTATTATGATATTTTCACAGCACCAGCAACAACATCTGGTGCATCAAGAAGCAAACAAGGAAAGAAATGAAATGAAGGAATTGTGTGCTTTAAATAGCTCATTCCTTAATTGGCCCATTGGGATAATTGGAATGTATTTTCATGGCCAAGAACTTTATACCCACTGGCAATTTTTTTGTGTTTATGTTAACTCTGTGCAAGAGTTTGCTTTAATTTTGTGTGGTATTTTTCTTTCCTTTTAGTGTATGGTGTACAGAAGAAGAAGAAATAATAGAATGAAACCAAGGCAAAACTCCCACTGAGGTCTCCGAGGGTCATCTATTGAAAAAGTACATTTTAGCTTCCCACATTTACCAGTTATGTGGAATAAGATGGTCACGAGGTTTTAGAAAACCATACAATATGATCTTACTAGTTGGTGACATCTTTAAAAAACACACACCATGACTTTGAAGTGTTTGATTTAATTCATCAGGCAGTTGTAGTTTGGTGCTTGACAATGGATTACCCTGTTAGTCTGAAGCTAATGCCTTTTTTTTTTTACAGCTAAATACATATGGTTTGCCAGAAGCAGCTTTGTCATGCTGGCCACATGACCCAGAAGCTGTCTGCGGACAAATGCCGGCTCCCTCAGCCTATAGAGCGAGATGAGTGCCACAACCCCAGAGTTGGACACGACTGGACCTGATGGTCAGGGGCCCCTTTACCTTTTTACCTTTTACATATGCTGCAGTTGTCCTTATCTTCCAGGTATTGTCCCAATTTTCTGGTACGGATCCCTGTTAACATCTTTACCACCATCCTTTCTAATTGCAAACTCAGGTGGTCAGCGCCGACAGAAATGGAGCCAGAAAGAAGCCACTGAGAAAAAAGAGGAAGATGCCAGTATGCTCAGGGGAACACTGAGATTCTGTTGACAAGGAGACAAGGATTCCACAGGGCATTCCTATATGTCTCCGTGGAGAGATGTACTGCGCATCCCAGGGATCCATGTGATATCCATGTGGGTTCCCCCTCACCTTCCCAGCTCCCTCTGAAGGATAGCTGGTCAAGTTGTACCATTGCAGTGATGCCTCTGGTTGCAATAGCTTCCTTCACGGTAGCTGCACTTCACATATAGGCATCTTTACATAAAGGCACCTCCACAACTCTCTCTCTTGATGATGTTGATCACATGTATAAAATTATAACAACTCCGCCCCGGCCACCCGCCCAACTCCTGGCAAAGCACAACACAGACTAATTCAGACTGCAATCCTATGCACCTTATTTGGGGTGCAAGTCTCATTGAACTCCGTGACACTCACTTCCATCTGTGTAAAGCCTGTGTTGAAGATTGCGCTGCTAGTTCTTCCCAAGTGGAGTTGAACTAAATGCAACCATGTTTGGGAGGGGAAGGGGAATGAGATAGTGAAAGAATGTGAGTTGGCACGTCATATAGTTTGCAGCTGCTTTGGATTTCGCGTTGATGAGAGATCAGATCAGTATGGTTTGTGGGATGAGCTGGTTTGTGAGAGAATGGGATGGCCCTGATGTGTGGAGCTAGCGGGAGAAACCTTACCCGCAATTTTGCATTCTTAGTGTGTTTTACAGCGATTCACATCTCTTTCATTTTTGCAGTCGGCTGATGTTACCCTAATTGGAAACCTGCAACTCAAATGGCACAGACCACATCCTGAGCTCACATAAACAGGAGCAAGTCATTCACCAGTGGCTCATCTTGCCAATAATTGTGGTCAGTCTATTTGCTTCTGAAGGAAGTTTTGGGCTCCACATCACACAAAAGCAGTAGCCTATAGCAGCCAGTATTGTGGGACAGAAACGCAGAGTCTACCGCCTGATACTAGCATTGATTACTTTGACAGTATTATTATTGTTACTATTATTATTATTGTTATTATTATTATTATTATCCTGCCCTTCTTGCTAATGTTGTGAGGTGGGTTGCTACAATTTAAAACATGATGTTAAAAAAGTTTCAGGCCACGCCCGCCCCATACATTTAAAGCCCCATGATATCACTTTAAATGGTCTTGGTTTCCCACAAAGAATTCTGGGAGCTGTTGTTAAGGGTGCTGACTACAGGTTTTTTGTTTTTGTTTTGAGACTGGCTATTTGTTTCTTAATTAGCACCTCCTGGATAATGTCCAGCAATAACTGTCACCCACCACGATTTTTAAATTTGTGGATCTGAGCCAGTGTAATGTAATTTCATTTTTAATTTCTATCCTGCCTTTTTGCAGTACTATGGACAAGGCAGTTTACAAGCCATATTAGGAACAACAAAATATACAAGAAAGATCGCATATGCTATAGCCGTCATAATTAAAATGATGACTATAAAAATATACAGCTTCAATCAATTAAAGTACTGTGGTAATATCCAACAATCCATTTGAAATACTACATGATCCGTCCCAGTTTAAAACCCACTCTTCATGAGACATCAATGCTTTTCTGGGCTTTAGTATTGGTTACCACTGTGGCTTTAATATCTGCTTTTATTTCTTTCTGGACTTGGAACTGAGATTTTGTGCTTTTCATTTATTTCCTACCGCACCCTGGTATCGCTTTGCGATGAAGGGTGGGTTAAAAATGTTTCAAATAAATAAATAATCTCACCCCCTCGAGAGCCTTGCAGCACAATCCTATCATATTTACTCAAAAGCAAGTCCCAGTGTGCTCAGTGAGGCTCACGCCCTAGCAAGTGCATTTAAGCTTGCGGCATTAGGTACAGTATTGGGCATTCTTACACATTTGATTCCTGTATATGCTTGCCGTGTATACTTAAGGCAAATTTACCATTGGATTGGAACCATCAATAAATCATAGCTGTATTTCTGTCTGTTAAATTAGTAATTGGTAGTGGTGGGAGGGAATGTAGAAAGGTTTTTTTAAAAAAACACACACACACACATACACACACAAAGTCGCTTTTAAAATTTTGCCTTGGGTTAAAAGGTATTCTCCAAAGATGAACTGTATTTAAGCTCTCGGAGGAACCCCTGGGCCGTATCGCCAGGCTGGAGTGTCTAGGGAGACCTAAATCAAAATCTAATAATGGTTAAGATAAACGCCTTTGAGTACCATTTCAGGCTTGCTCAATCAGAGACGCACTTCAACGGAGATATCTTTCAGAAATAAGCTACTTGGTGATATGCATAGATGGAGGTCTTGTTAACTCACATGTTTGCTGTTGTTTTTTGAGAGCTCCTGAGTTTTTCAGGCCAAGGGCCACATTCCTTTCTGGGTAACCTTCCAGGGGCTGCAGTGGTGGGTGTGGCCAGAGGCAAAAGTGGGTGGAGCAATCAATTTTACCTTTGCACAATAGGATAGTTTCCATGCAGATTCACTCACCCCTCTCTGTCCTCCAACCAGGCAAGCAGGTAGCATCATCAGAGTTCAAAGACATATGCCAGCCAGGCAAAAGCGCTCGCGGAGGTTGCCAAGCAGACTTGGGGAGGCGGACAGTCTGGAAAGAAGAGGAGATGCAGCCAAGGGCCAGGTGGAGAGTCCTAGTGGGCCACATTTGGCCTTCAGGCCTGAGGTTCCCCATCCCTGCTGTAACTGAAGCAAACTTGCCTTTTAGAATCCTACACTGGTTAAATAGAGCACACCATTATCAGGTCAGACCAAAAGGTCCATCAAGCCAAGCATATTCTAGATGGTCATCACTCTCCTGTGTCTCAGACAGGGATCTTTCCTCTAGCCTGATGGTTTTAGCCAGAGATGCTGGGAATTGATCCTGGGAGGTAAGACAGCTACTTTGAGATGAAGTTAAACAGCAGAGCAACAGAGCCAGACTGGTACCCAGAGAGAACTTGCTGCAAAACAGACCCAAAAAAGAAAATAAGAGAACACCACTAGTAATCACATACAGCTCCCAAGGTAAAACAGTTCAATGCCTCATCGGAGATCTACAACCTCTCCTAGACAATGACAGTTCTCTTTCTCAAGCTCTGGGAGGAAGACCTTTCTTTGCCTATAGACAGTCACCCAATCTTAAACAACTCCTCACCCACAATAATACAGCCACCAGACTTAACATAGACACTGGTACCAGAGCCTGCAATAAACCCAGATGCCAACTTTGCTGCCACATACACCTGGACAAAACCATTACTGGCCCCAACAACATCAAACATACCATCTCAGGACTATTTAATTGCTCATCTTCTAACATTGTGTATGCCATCAAATGCCAACTGCCCTTCAGCTCTCTATATTGGACAAACAGGCCAAACCCTATGCCAAATGATAAATGGACATAAATCTGACATCAGGAATCACAAGACAGAGAAACCAGTAGTAGAACACTTCAATCTCCCAGGACATTCTATACAAGATCTCAAAGTAGCTGTCATATTACAAAAGAATTTCAGAAATAGACTGGAAAGAGAAGTTTCTGAATTGCAACTTATTACCAAACTTAAAACCACGGAGAGACCTGGTCTGAATAGAGACATTGGATTCTTATCTCATTATACATGATAAAGCTATTTTTAGCCCTCTCACCCCTTGCTTTTCCCTGTAAGACCAATCAGTCATTAACAGTCGCCAACAGGTTTACCACATCTATCTGCCAATCACCCATTCCCACCACCCTTCTGAGTAATACCCCTCCCCACTCTCTCACTATATATTAGGGTCTGGTGACTTCTGTTTCAGTGTATCTGAAGAAGTGTGCATGCACACGAAAGCTCATACCAATGACAAACTTAGTTGGTCTCTAAAGTGCTACTGGAAGGATATTTTTTTATTTTGTTTGCACATAGAAATATATACATATACACAAACATATTTTTAAAAAGACACACATGTTTCTATGTGCAGGGCTGTGTGTGTGATTGTGGTTTGACGGTGCATATAATCACATGAACCGGTGATCTGATGTGGCCCAGCCCTAACACAAGTTGATCACCTCATCCACTGTTAGTGGGAAGTAGACCTCATAAGAATGTTTGGGGCTCAGCTTCTGTTTATATTGGCCAATCTACCTCACCTGGGCTGGAGATCAAGGGATCAGAACTTAATTTTCATTCCTTGAATATATATATATATATATATATATATATATATATATATATATATATCCACATGGAAATAACAGAACATGAAAGGTTAAACCAATATGGAGTTTTACATTGCTGAAAGGGCATTTGCATCCCCAGCTGTCATGAATGCAATTCGCTTGTTTAATGAATTTTTTATGCTTATTTAATGAATTTCGCAAAGGTTTGCTGTGGTTTTCTTCTTCTTCTTCTTTTTCTTCTTCTTCATAAAATGGATAAGGACTTTCCAGAGGTTTTTTTTATGAAATAATAAAAGATGGAGCCAAAGTTATGAAAGGAACAATCTCATTAGTTTGGTAGGATACAGCAATATGAAACCAGTCCGATTCCTCAATTATTATGGGAGATCAGTTGCTCAAATTGTAACTTATTGTAATAGAATTGCAAATAATGTCTGTAGTTAAGATATCAGGAAAGAACTGATGGAAGGAAATTACATTTAAAAAAATCCTACACACCCTGCAGGTAGCAATATGATTAATATTTACCATACAAATGTGTGATTAAAGGTGCATTGTTTTTTTTTTAATGAAGTCATGCAAATTGAGATATTTTCATAGGGGATGTTCAGAGGAACAAGGGTGTGTGTGTTCTTATCTCTTTTTCTCTAAAAACTGAGATATTTTATGTCATTTTGGGGACAATTTGTTTGAAAGAATCTCAGTGGCAGCAGTGTGATAGGGAGCATTCCATACCACTATATATTGCTAGAAAAAGAGGTCCTGGAACTCACCATGATCACCTCCCTTGGTCTCTTATAATGGCAATAGTGTCCACTTGAGAGGTGATAGAACTGAGTTCTGGTGAGCTCTGGCTGAAGAAAAGCCTTGGTCCTCCCGCTCTATGAAGCCTTATGTCCAGTTTTTTCCCCCATTGAGCAAAGAATGTCCACAATATTTATGGGAAGGGAGGGGACTCCGTGAAAAATGGTACCGAATAAAATCTCAGCACACTGACCCCATTGTTTTACACTCTGTGTGTGCTGTGCCAAAGCAGTGGGCGATGCCACTTCAGTGCTGAAAGATAAAATGAGACCTTCAAAATTAATGATCTTGCCTCATTAAAGATCTACCGCACCAGACTCTTCTAACTAATCTTATTAAGTATACACATGAAAGACACAACAAGCCACACTGGACAGCGGGATAATGGTCCATTGTCAATGGTTATTAGTGGAAAAGGACAACCCCAAAGGCTTTTCCCTCCTCCCACCGAGGAAATGTGCCCCCCCTCCCCAACTACTCAGCAGACAGCGAGGCTTCCTCTGCAATGATGTCATTGGCCAGATAATATGTGAAACAAGCAGACTTGCAAATGTATTTATTAGTATGTCCATTTCTACCCTCAGTGCCTTAGCCGAGACTAATTTGTTGGCAATATTTTTCCCCTTTAGGAAAAGGGGGACCGGGTGTGGAGGAGGACTTTGGTCTTGTGAAAGTCACATTAATTCACACTTCACCAGAGGTCACTCCTGGGGCATTGTCAGTTTGAGCCCTCAAATTCTGATGAGGAGTGGGAAGCAGCTGAGGACGAGGGCTTGGAAAGGGAGGAAAGAGACTATGCAACATACCCTGCTTGATGAAGATCCCCAGAGCCCCCAATGATGGGGACCCCCAGACCTGACAGGCAGTAGAGGATGGGAGAGGTCTCTGGGCTACAGCCTGCTGTGATAGAGTTGATACGTTCTGAGGAGGAGGCATGTCCAATGATCTCACATCAAGAGGAGCACATCAAGAGGAGACATACCTGTCAGGGTTCAGGACTTGGCTTCCTCCCTACCCCCACCCCCAGCTATAGATAAGCAGGACAAAGAGAAAAGAATCGCTTACCATTTAAAGAGCCTTTAATGATCACAGCAAAAGAACAAAGCAGCCATTCTCGGAATGAAGGTGTTCCCAATTAAGGTTTCCACCCACTCCCCCCCCCAGTCACTTCCATGTCTTGCAACCTGATCCTGCAATCACTGTGCTCTTTGTGTAGCCACCTTATCTGCTCTACATGACCTTGGACTGATAGGCTGGACTCTTTCCAGTGAGAGAGGGTCTGTTAGCTCTCTCTCTTCCAGTTCTTCTTCACTTTGCTGTTCACCAGGGCCGTCTTAAGCTTATCTGGAGCTGTGGTGCAGCACCCCTTGGGCGACCCCACCCCCATGGGGGTCCTCCCACACGCCCGCGCGCCACCTCGGCCACGCTTTCCTCAGTTAGGCAGAGCTTGGGCTGCGCTCTGACCCCGAAGATGGGCTGCGGCAGGAGGGGCTGGCAGCTGCTTCTGCTGCAGATTTGGCTCGGCGAGGGGAGCTCCCTCATACTGATGCTGCCACCACCGCCTGCACCATTTCCTTGCTGCTAGCTGTGTGGTTGGAAGGGAGCAGCTCAACCTCCGCTGGTTGCGAGGTGGGTGTCGGCGGGCGAAGGGGAAAGAAAAGTCCCGCACTTTCACCTGCAGCCGAGCCGCTGGAGCTGCTCTCTCTCGCCCTAGCTCAGGGTCCCAGGCGCCTCCCCTCACCTGCTGCTTCCATCCAGGTGCCAGATCCAGTTGCCCGCAGTGTCCCGCTGCCAGGTCACGCCACAGACCCCTCTCCACCCGTTTTCATCTGCGCACGTGCTCGGAGCACCCAGGCAGTGAGGGAAACTGGATCCCGCGGCCGAGGGAGAGGTGGTGGCGGAGGAGCCATAGGGCTTAGTGGCTCCTTGTGCCCCACCAATGCTGGGGTGCCCCTGAGAGGCGCCCTGGCGCAATGAGCCACAAGCCCCTATGGGAAGGACGCCTCTGCTAATCATCCCCCAGTTTGTCCCAACTTTTGCCTTCAGAACTATTCCCCTCTGCAAACCACTGTTCCAAATCTATAGTGCTCCACTGCTCCTGGGCAGCTTCAGGATCCTGGTCAGGAGCAGGGGGAGGAGGAGGCTCCCGCCATTCCTCATCAGAGCAATATTCCTCAGCCTGGTCTCTGAGAATACCTCTCAGAGTCACACAAGTAGCTGGGTCTTCTTTGCCTCTGCTTGGCAGTGGGGAAGGGAAACCTGTTGGAACAGCATTGCAGCATTGCAACTGACAGAATATTTCCCATGTCAGAATGCACACTTTTTGTTGCTTTTCCTCTGTCCTGTAAGACCACCTGCTCTTTCCTAGCTGCTGAATTTGCACCATTCAACTGCTATAATAAAAGGTGACTTCAATACTTACAAGTAAATGACTCTGTTGTCTGGTGTGGACAGGTGTGAAGTGGAGCTATTCCACTGCCAATTAAACTCTCACAAGGCTGTGATCCCACAGTGGGGCGGGCCAGTGGCAGATCTTGGCACCTCAAATTTAAGCGGCACCATGTGTGACGCAAAAGTCTGGTGCCTCTCACCTTCTGTTGGACTTCATAGTTGCAGCGCCTGCTGCTGCACCACAGAAACTCTGCACCTGGTGCAACTGAACAGGTCGCGTTCACCTAGATCTGCCTTTGGGCGAGGGAGAGAGATGTGATTTAGATTACGTTTAAAGGCAGAGCTACTTGATTTGCACATTGGGAAACAATATACAAAGCAAGACACATTCATTCCTCAAAATTCACACTTCAGTCAATTTTGCAATGAATTTTCCCCAGCTAAGAAATGCATAACAAACTGCATATATATTAGTGAAAATAGCATGTGCTATTGCATATACGTGTGTGTGTGCTTCGCAAAAATGTAAACATCACTACCCACGTAAAGCAACAAATGTATGGAAAGAGAACCTTCCCCCTTACACTACCCAAATGACACTGACATAAAAACCTCACACATATACAAAGTTGTAAAAACGAAAAAATAGTGTATAAATTTATCACCCACCCTCTCTCTCCCCCGACGTCTGGATACCATATTGTCTTACACTGAACGTAACCTGAACAACAACAACAACAACAACAACAACAACAACAACAACAAAGGATACTTTGCATGTTCTCTTGTAGTTCATGAAAATCTTTAATAAAAATATTTTTTTCCAAAAATATTTCAAAAATATACATCAGGCAAAATTGCATACAAATGTGTATGTGAGATTTTGACTAAACATTAGGAAGAACTTACTGGTGGTAAGAGCAGTTTGACAGTGGAATGGGCTACCTCAGAAGCTGGTGGAGTCTCCTTCATTAGAGCTTTTCAAGCAGCGGTTGATGGCTATCTGTATTTCATAGTGATTCCTGCATTGCAGGGGGTTGGACTAGGTGATTCTACAATACAATCAATCTATTAGGGGAAATTTTTACTAAAACGCTGGTGATTTATTTTTTAAAATACTACTAATAAAATCACAAACTGACGTGGAAATCTGGGGAATTTAATTTAAGATTGGTAAAATGAGAAAGTGAGATTATTGATAATCTGTTTCTCTATCTGTTTACCTACACACACATTTTATTTTTTTAAATGTATTTTTATTAAAGATTTCCTTGGTTTTAGAAAAGTACATAACTTGTCTCCTTTTTCAGGTTGTACCGTCTTTCTTACAGATCAATTACATTTGTTGTGAGACCTTGGTGTTGAGTACAGTGTAAGGTTGGGGAAGAAGAGGCGGAGAGAGGAGGGGTGGGGTGGTGAGGCTTACATTATTTACATTTTAGACACCTTTCTTAGCATGTCCAAATTTCTCCCTGCTTGTGGGCAAACCAGGTAAGTAGTATGCTTTCTACCCCCCCCCCAAACAGTATGCTTCTAAACTGCTCCCAACAGTTTGGGTCATGCTGTTGCGCCCTGAGGCCCCCCCAAGCCCTTCCTCAGTAAATAACTTCAAATGGACACATAATTTTAGTTTAAATTTTTGGGCAAAATTTAGGCCACAACTTTATTGATTACAAAACAAATTGAGCTGTATTGACCTAGGCATTGGTCAGAGACTATAACAGACTCCTGCCCTCTGGCTGGCAGTCTGAAAGGGTAAACACCAAACGAGGGAGCAACATTGGTGAAGATCGATCGAAACTCACCCTAGGGGTTCCTGTGGTCCTAGCCCCTCAAGCGGACTTCGGACGAGATCCAGGACGCCCAGATTTCTTTATCGGAATACCCTATTTCTGGAGGGGCAGGTGCTGGCCACACATCCCCTCCCGCACACACATTTCTATAATCCAATGCCTAACTGCCAAACCTTACAAAGTTGTGACGATTGCTAAGGGGGTAGGCGAAAACCAAGTGGGTAAAGCCAATCTACCAAATGGAAAATTTCCTACCCAGCCCCTGCTCCAAAGCAGGCGACCCAATCCAAAGCTAGGGCAAAGCAGCAGCACCTAAAATAGGGAGGGAGGGCGGGTGTTTGGCAGTGCGAAGCAAGTGCCCCACCGCCATCGCGCTGCCTCATTTATAGGACTCAGGGATCACGCCACCTGGCCCAAACAGGCAGGCACGATCCCAGGGCCCAACTGACAAGGCTTGGGCCGCAACTAGCAACAACACGCCCCTTGGGGGTGGCTTAAGGGGCCCAAGCGCAACCAGGACTCTCGATTTAGGAGGATCCCATATATCAGAGCTCTGACATCAGTTGGCCCATGATGTCAGAGGCTTCAGCACTGCTCTGCGGTAGAAGACGGATATGAGATTTCCAGGGCCCCTGGGTTGCCCTCCCAAGGACCACAGGCTTGCAGCTTAAGGCTGTATCATGGCTCTGTATTACAGCAGAAGACCTACTCTGTGACATACTCAGCCAAACCGTTAATCAAGCCTTTCACATTCCTTGCAGTTTTTGTTCTGACCACCCTGGCCCTCTTGGCCTTTTTAATAGAGCTGTTAAATGTCAGAACAGGTTTGCCTAACATGCTGGTGTTTTAATTTGCAGCACGGAATAAGTACCTTTTTCAATCTAATGTAAACATTTATTGGATAGCATATTCTTGGCGGTGGGGGTGAGCGGGTTGAACCAGAGAGAGAAATATTTAGCCAGCCATTAATTTCTGGCCACAAAGGGAGCTTTTGAAGAGCTTGCGTTAATTTCTCCGAATCGAAATTGCACTTTTCAACACAGTGAGGCTACTGTGATTGCAAATAGCCTCTCCTCTTCCCAGCTGACTGCACTTGACAGCACCAAGCCTCCCCAGGTGAGCTCTGGGGGAAACGGGGCGGCGTTGTTTTTTTGTTTGAAAAAGCTAAGGACGTAAAATGTAAAGTAGGGGAAAGAAAAACACAGAGAGTAGGAAATTGGAACAGTTAACTCGTGAAGGTTAATGAGAGCATGGAAAGAAAATAGCACCTTGACTCTCTAAACTGAAGCATTACTGAAGGAAGCAACTCCTCCTCTTTTTTTCAAGGAAATAAGTAATAACCTCACACATGGGAAGCTTTCAGTTTGCATTTTTGAATGCCTCTGGGGGGTACAACATTTCTTGCTTCTTTAAGAAAACAACAACCCCATTAGACTTTCCTTTCAGGGCCAATTTTATTTTGAAACTGCTACAACAGCAATTAATCAATCTTGTACTGTTTCAGCATCCAGACTTTGGAACTCCTTGCCTATTGATATCAGCCTTCACTGTACTATTTGGTGCCTGCTAAAAACATATTTTCTTAGGCAAGCCTATCCAAACCAGCATGCATTTTTACCTGTTTTTTTAAAGATTATTGTTGATTCTATTTATTTTTTTAAATAAAGAATCATTTTTTAACACAGTTTCATTGTTTTCTTCTTCCCGTAAACCCCTTTGAGGCTTTTTAAATAAAAAAATAATCAAGTGGTACATACTTTTTGCAAAACAAACAAACAAACATTATTTTTATTATTATTTGATTAAAAAAAATTGAGAAAGGGACATAGCTCAGTGGTAGATCATCTGCCTTGCATGCAAAATGTCCCACCTTCCATTCCTGGTGTCTCTAGTAAAGTTGAGAAGATCTCTTGCCTGAAACCCTGGAGAGCCACTGCCAATTAGTTTAGACAATACTAAGGTAGGTGGACCAGTCGTTTGACTCAGTATAAGTCAGCTTCCTAGGTTCCTAATGATGTTTGCTCTGATTCAGCTTTAAAGAATAGGTTTCACGTGAAAAGCTTGAGGCAACGAAACAAAACACAAAACAACACACTTAAGATATGGAGTGTTAAAGTGCAGACCTCTGCCTGGAAAGAGTAGGGCAAAAGGTAGGCATGGATAAGCCCAGAGTCAGTGCACATGGTCTTTCCAGCTCATTATTGTCTACACTGACTAGCAGCAGCTTTCCGGGGGTTGAGATAGGGTACCTGGAGATGCTGAGGACCGAACCTGGAACTGAATCACACAGCTCTATTCCTGAGCCATGTGCTTCTGAGCAGGGATTAGGGATGTTGAGAAAGCACTTTGTCTCTAATTTTGTCCAATCCATTGTACAACATCTGTGTGTTTTGTTTTTCCTGCCACTTTTCCAAAAAAAAAAAAACCCTCAAAAAACTACCCCAAAACGGATTAGGAGATGCATAGCATGTGGTTCATGAAACAGTGCTTCTGTAAACCATACTGAGTTGGAGGATGTTAACTTCTAGTGAATTTGTTCCACGAGAAAGGAAAAGTAAAGATCTATGTGAATGTAAAATAACAGCTTTAATCAAAGGAAGAAACAAGAGTGATGCTGTAACCTTTGCAAAACTTGGGTAGGTGGGTGGAGGGTGGGACCCTTCTGATGGGCTTGTGCCTAGTGTTTTCTTTGTAGCTGGTTCCAGAGCCTAGACCATCTGTTCCTTGTTGTAGGTTGTTAAGTTGAATGCACTGCCAATACAAATAGCCATGCTCAATGTTTGTTTGCATAAATTGTTTTGAAAGCTTCGCAACGAATTTTGAGGATTATGTGAAGGGAGAGAGAGCGGTGTGGAGGATGGAAGGGAATATAAATGCGGGGATGCGCACTGCAAGTCGTACATTTGTTATAGGAAGTGTAATAATCAAACCAAACCAGCCACAATTGTATGATTCTGAAGTATTTATTTATACATACATACATACATACATACATACATACATACATACATACATACATGGGGACCCAGGTGGCGCTGTGGTTAAACCACTGAGCCTAGGGCTTGCTGATCAGAAGGTCGGCAGTTCGAATCCCTGTGACGGGGTGAGCTCCCGTTGCTCGGTCCCTGCTCCTGCCAACCTAGCAGTTCGAAAGCACGTCAAAGTGCAAAGTGCAAGTAGATAAATAGGAACCGCTACAGCGGGAAGGTAAATGGCGTTTCCATGTGCTGCTCTGGTTTGCCAGAAGCGGCTTTGTCATGCTGGCCACATGACCTGGAAGCTATACGCCGGCTCCCTCGGCCAATAATGCAAGATGAGCGCGCAACCCCAGAGTCGGTCACGACTGGACCTAATGGTCAGGGGTCCCTTTACCTTTACATACATACATACATACATACATACATACATACATACATACATACATACATACCCCACCCATCTGACTGGGCTTCCCCAGCCACTCTGGGTGGCTTCCAACAAAATATTAAAAACACAATAAAACATCAGACATTAAAAACTTCCCAAAACAGGGCTGCCTTCAGATGTCTTCTAAAATTCAGGTAGTTGTTTATTTCATTGACATCTGATGGGAGAGCGTTCCACAGGGTGGGTGCCACAACCGATAAGGCCCTCTGCCTGGTTCTTTGTAGCTTTACTTCTCACAGTGAGGGAACCGCCAAAAGACCCTCGGCACTGGACCTCAGTTTCCGGGCTGTGCGCTGGGGGTGGAGATGCTACTTCAGGTATACAGGGCCAAGGCCCTTTAGAGCTTTAAATGTCAGCACCAACACTTTGAATTGTGCTCGGAAAAGTACAATGAGCCTACTAGATCAGATCAATGGTCCATCTAGCCCACCCCCAGTGGGAAGCCAGCAAACGGGACATAAGGGCAACCGACTCTCCCTGCTTACAATCCCCAGCAACTAGTTTTCAAGGTGCAATGCCTCAGATACTGGAGGTAATTTGCAGCCACACAGCTACGGTAGTAACTTTTGATAGCCTTATCCTCCATGAATCTGTTGAATCCCTGTCATCAAGTTGGTAGCCATGATCATATCTTGTGGTAGTGGATTTCATAGTTTAACTATGCAGTATATTGGGGGGGGGGGTACTTCTTGTTTCTCCTGCATTTAGCTTTGTTGGATTCTAGGTTGGTTGGCAATGGTAACAGGGCCTTTTCAGTGGTGTTCCTTGGTTGAGGGATGTTCTTCCTAGTTAGATTCACCTGTCTCCCTCATTATTAACTTTCAGGAATAATGTGAAAATGTTCCTTTTTACCCAGGCATTTGGTGGCTGAAGGGTACTTACTGTTCTTGGTAACCCCATGATCATTGGAAGGAATGTTGTTGTTGTTGTTGTTGTTGTTGTTGTTTTAATTGCAACCTTTAAAAGATGTTTTAAAATCATAATTGGTTTCTCAGAAAGTTTTAACTGAGAGTGTGTCCAGACTGTTACTCTTTTGCAGGAGGGATTGAAGCTCATGCCATATATTTAGGTTTGTGCAATTAAAGTGAATCAAAGAATTCTGTCATGCTAGTGCAACAAATCCACTTTTTAAAAGAAATGGACTGTTTGCAGTTAGGAAAGTGACAGAGAAATGCATTGAACAGTGTGGATGAGTGAAGACACACCACAAGCAGATCAGGATGAATGCACTTTGTTGTCTAATTGCCCCAGAAACAAATCAAAATGATTGCTGAATAAAGGCCAGATTGAGGCCTCATCTACACTATACATTTAAAACACTCTCATACCACTTTGAACAGTCATGGCTTGTCCCAAAGAATTCTGGGAAGTGGCGTTTGTTAAGGAAGCTGAGAGCTGTTACAGACCTGCAATTCCCAGAATACCCTAAGAAGCAGGATTGTGTGTTAAACCACTGCAACTCCAATCATGCCTGGAACATTGGCCATGCTTACTGGGGGCAGAGGAGAGCTGTATCTCAGCAGCATCTGTTGCACCAAAATACCTCATTTAATCCCCTTTTAAGCAATTTAAGAAATCAGCCATCAGAACATCTAGTGGCAGGGAGCCAGTACAGATTCTTGCATAACTCCTTTTGTGGGGGGGCGCACACATGTGTTCAGCCCTTCACGAGTCTCATTTAAACAAGTGTCAAGTGAGCTCCTCAAAACCCTTCATGCTCCTTTCAAAAGGAGGCTTTTCTGGATTGCAAGTGGCCACGCCCTCTTCTCTTCTAGAGCATGCAAAGATACCCTGTCCTAAGGGTTAGAGGGAAAGCTCCATACAATTGCTACTCATCATTGCTTAGCAGTGGTAATTCTCTGGTTTTAAGTGAATTGACCTTACCGCTTTCATCTTCAGGTAATATGGCCTTGCTTATAATTCAGACCAGGAGTTTATGGAGATTTCCAAAGGGGCCCTGAGCTTTGCTTTTACAATGCCAGTTAAAGCATTCGTGCTGATGACAGTTAAATTGTCGAGGGCTCTGTTCTTCATTTACATCACAGACATCGAGGTCCTCCGACGACCTCCCCCAAATGGAAGCCAGATGTTATCCCCGTGTATCGATGGTCCGCTTTGCTTCGTTCCAAACACTTCTCTTGACTCTCAACTCAAACCTTCTGTCTCCCTTGTCACGCTCTGGTGTTTAATGGTGTTTTATTGCATTAGTTCACAAAACCCTTGAGTTTTCCAGTTGTCCTAAGGTAATGGACTGGATCTGTACCCATTTGCTAATACAAGGTCTTTTTTAGTAGGTAGCAGATCTATTAAGCATAAATCAAAGTTTCCGATAAAATATGAGATTTCCACTGAGCCTCACAAAAGGGGGGGGGTGGAGGTAGGCTTGTTGAAAATATATATATATATAATGGTTATTGTATCTTGAATAAGCTAGACTTTAAAGCCTACCTTGGGATTTACAGCATCCCTTGCCTAGACATTACATACAAATCCACCATGATGATTTGGCATCATGTTCTTTTTCCTTTCGCTCATAAAACCACAGTGAACTTGCAGAAGGCAGTGGAGCTTCTCATTTTGTTGGATGGTAGAGTATTTTTTATACCCCTACAAGAGGAACACTTAAAAAAACATCAACCGAATAACCTAAGGTCATGGTGAATAAAAATAACATTTTCAAATGATTTATTAATTAAAATCTTCTAAGCTCACCTTGCTATCAATGTACAGCCTCAAGGTGGCTAATGATACCATTGACCATAAGCAGAGAAACAAATTAAATATTATAATAGTAATAGAGCCAGGGTGGTGTTGAAGTCAGAGTGTGAACCTAGGGGACCATGGTTCAAGTCCTAGTCAGTCATGACCAACGATTCTACCCCCCCCCCCATTCAAGACCAGCCTCTTATTTCCATCACAGAAACAGTCCTTTTAAACAACAATAATAGATGTCATCCTATGCATAGCATTAAGGTCCAAACACTTCCAAACAAGGCAGTGAATATATGCTGTACTAGTGGGGTCAGATTTTTCTTTTCTTTAACAGAACATAAGCATTTTCTCGCAATGTGGTCCGTGTTTTGTTTTTGCAGATGCTTGTAGATTATCACAGAGGAAGTTAATGTGCACTTCGGAATGGTCTGTGGAGCCATAATACTGTGATATCGGTTTCCCTTGCGCTCTGCGATGACAAAACAGAGCCACAGAAAACAGGATTTTTCCAAGAAAAACAATGTTAATTGTCAAGTGTCTCAGTTTACTGCAGATTATCATGTGAAATCCAATGCTATCCAAACACGTGGGACATGTCATCCTGGATCGCTGAAGAAAGAGAAACCAAAGTGGGTATATTTGTTAATCAGTGGTTGCAAGCGGTATGTGTTTCAACATGTCCTAGACTATAAAGAAAAACACATCTAGGCTTAACTAGGAAACCACTCGATGTAACATCGCTGGAAATGTGATCGCTGGACAGACAAAATAAGTCACAGCCCCACAGTTCCATTAACCCTGAGTCGATTCCTCATATTGTGCTTGGCAATTGTTTGCATGGCCAAACAGACCACAAAAGTTTGTAATAATGAGAAGTGTGCATGTTTTTAAAGTAACAACTGCCACCCTCATTCTGGAACGTACAAATTAAGGCTTGGTATTGCCAAAGCTTTAACATGCACTTTCAGCAGTAAAGCTGAACATACAGCCAGACATTTGTGGGGCTAATTTAAAATAATGGGTTTTTAAAGTTACTGCTACTACTACTATTACTGTTACTAATATTGTTATTATCACAGTTTCAATCTGCTTGGGAACTAGCAAACAACCTATATGTGTTAGAACTGCATAGACTGTATACAAAACTGAAGCTTTTAGAAACTAGTGCAGCAGCAGCAAATCAGTTTGCCAGTGTGGTGTAGTGGTTAGAGTGTTAGTCTAGGACCTGGGAGACCAGAGTTCAAATTCCCACTTGGCCATGAAGTTCACCAGGGGACCTGGTTTACAACCTACCTCTCAGCCAACCTACTGCACAGGGTTGTTGTTGTGATGATAAAATGGAGAGGAGGAAAAGTGAGATATAAATGGAATGAATGAATGAATGAATGAATGAAATTTGAAGCCCAGATTTGTGAGGATGTTTAAGTGTTTCAGCTGTATTCTGCACAATTCATTAAGGATGTGTTAATCATCTTGGATTCTTACATGTGGACAGATTTGGTCAGTTGCTCTACAATTGACTTTGTAAAGCAACTTTTGAATCAAAGATGGCAGGAATTTTGGAGATGGACTGTAACATTGTGGTAGAGCACCTGCCTCGCATGCAGAAGGTTCAATCCCCGACATCTCCCGGTAGGACTGGGAATATCTCCTGCCACTGAAACCCTGGAGAGCCGCTGCCAGTCAATGTAGACAATACTGGACTAGATGGACTAATGATCTGATTCAATATAAGGAGAACTGCAGCCACAGTGAGCAGGGTAAGAACTGCAGCCATGGTGGCCAGAAGGGATACTGCAGTTAACTTAATACATAACAGAAACTTTCCTTGTTGCAATGGGCTGCGAGTTGGGGCTGAAGAGCACTCAAGATCAGAGAACCAAACAGAAGGTGAGGCCAGAGAACAAGCCAGGACTCAGGACCAAAGTGCAAGATCAGGAACACACGACACGCTATAGCTCAGGTGAATCTTGTTGGTCAGGCCAAGCCCAACTGGGAAAGGAAGTCCTTTATACACCTTCCTGCCCAGAGAGCAGCAATGGGCAGCCTGGGTCGGGGAGCCAGGCCAGAACTAAACGTTTCTTCCCTGAGAGGCTACAGTTTTGCAGCTAATCACATGGGACAGTGCTTAGAGATGCCAGACAAGATCATGGAGATGGAAATGGAGAAAGGGACACCTCACCTATTATATGCAAATGAAGTCTGTGGCCCCCTAACTGTTGTTTGAACTACAGCTCTCATAATCCCTGATCATTGGCCATGGTGGCTAGGAGCGATGGGAGCTAGAATCCAAGTACATGTGGAGGACCACGAGCTCCCCAAACCCTGAGTTAACAAGGCTGAGAGACAGAATGGAATATCTAAGAAAAGGGCAGGCTGTAACTCAGAGCAGGAACAACTTACACTATGCTCAGAGGCTATGTACCTCCAGATACCAGCTGGTGGGCAACAACAGAACCTTCACGCCTTGAGCTTCTGGGGGCATATGACTGGTCACCCTTGGATACAGGATCCTGGACCACATTGGCCATTGGCTGATGAAGCAAGGCACCTACCCCCCATTTCCCTGATGAACATATTTGGGTAACTGGCCACTCAAACAACCCCAAATTTCCACTGGATGTCAGTGTTCCACAGAAATGCAGTCAGTGCATTTATCTGGCAGTTAAAAATTGCTCCTCTTAAGTAAAGCAATTCAGAAGTGACAGTTCTCTCACTGTTCAAATCCACCTTAATTATAATGCAAACCCTGGCAGGAAGATTATGTTTACAGTGAAAGACATCTAAAATGACTTCCATCCTGGCATGCCAAAGAGAGAGAGAGAGAGAGAAAGAAAGAAAGAAAGAGAGAGAGAGAAAAGAAAGTTGGGTTTAGTTTCAGAGAAAACAAATGAACATTTTTCACTCATCTCCCCACAGCCTTGCTATTTTGATATGCTGTTAAAAGGAAGGGGGGGCTGGTTTTTCCTATCTGACACTTCCCCCTCTTTTTTTTTTTTGGGTACGCACAAATATTTCCCCCCCTTCAAGAACAGCAAAAGCATGAACATGTCACAAAATGATTGATTGCTTGGTGTGTTTCAGCCTTTGATAATTAAGCCGAACACAATGTCTCCTTTTCGCTGCTGAATGGGATTGTGCGGGATCCAAAAATTTCTCATGGCAAAAAAAACAAAACAAAATACCAACAACCCAGGAAAAGAAAACAGAATATAAATAACCCTTTTAATAACCAAAAGGCACCCATCTGTTGCACAACACTGAGCGTTGCGTATAGATCCAAAAACCATAACAATACAGGCGGCTTGTAATGGATGCTATGGGAGGTTACAGAATTAAGAAAGAACCAAAATTTCAGATCTCTTCCATCTTCTTTCAGTCATCTTTCTTTCTTTATGATGAATGTAGCCCACAGCCAAGGGGTCAAGAGAGAAGACCTTGTTTAACAGTTTAACTTTTGAACTCCATGCCCATTAGTATTGGGGAGGTGCCTCTGCTGCATTGTTTTCAGCATCTGCTAAAAACTTATTTCTACATGCCTGAAATAACATTTCTACATGTATTTCGGAATCCTCCCTTTCCCCCCAACCTTGATGAGGAAATACAGGTACATGAATACTCCTCAAGCACTTTATCCGTGTGATAAAACCAGAATAGAAACTATTGACTGGCTTTCCCCTTCCTTTTGGTTGAATTTATTTGACATGGTTTCCAAAAGTCGCATGTTTCCTGAGCTCCGTAAGGCTTTAATTTTAATACATGGTGTGAGATGCTCTTTGTCGCTGTTACACATCAAACTGGCAATCTTGAGGTTGCCAGGACTTTTGCTTATTAAAACAGGCAGCATCCTTGCCCAAATCCTCTCTTTGTCAAACTTTGGAACTTTAAGATATATCCTGTATTGGAAAATGACCGAAGGCACGGTTGTCTCCTTTTGTAGATGTACCATTCTAAGTGCAGTCAATTAGTGAAACTTAGAAAAATCAAGGCTATATGGTCACATATGCACCTTAAATTAAAACAGTTATATCACTTTGACAATCCTGGCTTCACCCAAGTAATCCTGTGGACTGTAGTTTGTTTAGAGCGCTGAGAGTGGTTTAGGGAGTCATATTCCCTGCACACAGCTACAATTTCCCATAGTTTCCTGGATAATGCAGAAACTTAAATGCCGCTATCCTTTGAAATTTGTCCTTCTGAGAATTTTGCAATGTGGTTCTACATCCCAAACACACAAAAGCATCTATGTTGGTGACAATGACATAGTATACTATATACATACTATATTAGGGAACATTGCTTGAGAATGCATATTTTATATATTTTATTTATGAAATATTAAAAATAGCACATTAAAATGTACATATTAGGAACAACGTGCATGAAAATGTGTATGATTTTTTGTGTACTCTTTATAAATCAAAAACAAATAAATTGCATAAATGGTACAAACTGCATGGAAGACTAGAGAAGTGGGAAACTGAAACTGACAGATTTTGAGAACATTCATGGTGAGTTCCGGCACCTCTTTTTCTAGAAAAATAGTGCTGAGTTTTCCAGATTTTAATGCTAGTGCTTCAGTCCCATTTTCTTACATTCCTTTCACATTGCAATACCTGGTGGCTTTTTCACCAATATGCTATTTTTTTTGCTAAAGTTTTGATAAATTTCATTCACACCAGTTTGCCTGGTATGTCATTGGACAAGATTTGCTACTGTGCCACCCTTTCTGCACATGCGTGCTTCTGTTCCCCCATGACCCCCCCCCCACAAAAATAACAGGAAAAAAATGTATATGGAACCCAATTTCATCACTTTATTCCTGCAATTTTCCATGTTAATGTGCCTACAAAACATACTTTTTTCTGGAATCAAATAACACAGAAAGAACCGCCAAACTTTTGTTGTGTTCCATCAGTTTCCAGAAGTGGCTCAAATACAATGCTGAAATTAACAGTTGGGGAGACATCAGAAAACTGCCACATGAATGCAGCCTTACTTTTGCAACCTGTAAAAGCAGAATGTTCTGAATGTAAAAATAAAAATAAATAAAATAAAACATGAAATGTGCTACTGATTTTATACTCAGGAAAGGGGAGGGGGAAGCATTTTGACTAATCTAGAAGAGGAAAATATTTTTCTTACATCTTGTGTGTGTGTGTGTGTGTGTGTGTGTGTGTGTGTGTGTGAAGACCTTTGTGTCGTTTGCTTCCCTCTGCTGACCCCAGGTTAAAGTTTTGCAAGATAGCCCTCGTCTGCTCTCTGTCAACGTTTCCTTTCTACAGGAACTCCTGGAGATGGCTTGGTGGGAATCCAGTGATAAAAAAAGTGGGCCTTGTTTCTCATTCACTGAAAGGAAAAGAAAACCAAAGGAAAGAGTGTTTCCTGCAAGTCTTCGGTCAGTCGATAAGCTTAATTGGCTGGGTCTGTCTCCTGTTCATTGATTGCACCTCTTAATAAAAGAGCTATTGATTGGCATGCTGGAGAACAGTAGCTTGTATGGGCTACTGTTCCTCCTAATGTTATTACTACATCAACCTTTTTCCTGTTTCTGGCTCTTCGGCATTATAAATTATGTCAAATGCCAACAGCTTCACCCTCTTCACCCCCCGCTCCCCACTGCTCTCCAACTTCAGAATAGTTTCCTCTTATTCATTCATTTGACTGCCTTATCGCCCTATGCCTTCTCCCAGGAGGTGCACATGATCCCAAAGAGAGAGCGAGAGAGCTGCCCCATTGCTATTCAAAAGTAGTATCGTTAGGAGGACTGTGTTTTGTGTTTTAATTAGGCCTTGGAAATCAGATCAATTGATGTGCCCTGACATAGCTTTAATGTGACTGTGATGAGTGGCCTGCTCTAGCAGGCTGCCAAAGGCCCCCAAAGCCTCTTTGAAGGAGCTGACGACATCCTTTGCAACCAAGAGCGGTCAATTTGCATCTAGCAGAGGTGGGGAACCTCAAGCCCAGGGGCCAAAATGCAGCTCTCTAAGCTTCTCTATCTGGCTGTTGGGACATTACCTAGGCCACACCCCTTCACAAGGCCAGACCCTTCACCCACCCTGCTTTGCACCTTTTTTGAGTGTTTTTCTTTTTCACTCACCAGGATGTGCCCCTTGAACTTTGATAATGCCCTTTGCTTTCCTGGATAGATGTGTGAGTGTGCAAAGAAAAGGGCCTCCTGTATGGAGGTAAAAATTGCATTTGTTGCCCCATCCACTTTGGCCACTAGGCCCGCCCTCCACTGACTGACACATGACCCTTGAAAGGTTGTCCAAGCGGGAATGTGGCATAGCAGGCCGTAAAAAAAGGTTCCCACAAGCATACTCTCCAATATGTCCAAGCCCAAAAATGGGATGCATGTCTTCCAAGCCATGCTCCTGAGTGAGTCACATGACCCATGTGAGAGTGAGGCCCTGGGAAAAGGCACTTTATTGGGGGAGGGGGATCACACAAGATCATGGTGCCCAAAATGGCCACACACAAGAAAAGGGATGTTTCAGTTTTCCCTGGACTGTTGGGTGTGATGCACAACAGGCATACAGGACTTGGGGTTGTGGACTGTTAAACAAGGTCTTCTCTGTTGACCCCTTGGCTGTGGGCTACATTCATCATAAAGAAAGAAAGATGACTGAAAGACGATGGAAGAGAGCTGAAATTTTGGTTATTTCTTAATTCGCCTTTCTTCGGGTCAAGCCTGTTTGTTACTTCCTGTAATGCTCAGCATTGTTCACCCCCCCCCTTTCAATATAAAGCCGCTATATTTAGCTTTACGGCATGCACTACATAATATCCTGTCATAATTACCAGCCTAACAACATTTTTCTATAAATCTTTAAATGCCTGGCATCTGATGATAATGCTGTAAAGGGGCTGTAATGTAAATGTATGTGTACTTCCTTGCATTTATTGTTTAAATGAAAGGAGAGTGGGTAGTTGGGGCAGAGAGAAGGGAGATTAATTAAAGATTTAAGTATTCTCTGTGAAGAGTCTGCTTCTTCATTCGAGGGTTTGGCTAATCCTGAGGATTGTAAAGCAGTCTAAGGCTGTGTACACATTTCCATTTACTGTGGCTCCAGTGAGTTCCCACTGCTGGTCTTTGAAGCCAAGTACACATGACATCATACGCATCCTGTAGTTTCTAGAGAATGCTGCTGCTTGATGCACTTCCCCTCAAACCAGCTTCCATCAGTTTTCACAGAATCATAGAATTGTAGAGTTAGAAGGACAGATCGTGAAGCTGAGGCTCCAATACTTTGGCCACCTCATGAGAAGAGAAGAATCCTTGGAAAAGACCCTGATGTTGGGAAAGATTGAGGGCACTAGGAGAAGGGGACGTCAGAGGACAAGATGGTTGGACAGTGTTCTCGAGGCTACGAACATGAGTTTGACCAAACTGCGGGAGGCAGTGCAAGACAGGAGTGCCTGGCGTGCTGTGGTCCATGGGGTCACGAAGAGTCGGACACGACTAAACGACTAAACAACAACAAGAGTTAGAAGGGACCCTGAGGGACGTCTAGTCCAACCCTCTGCAATACAAGAAGATGGCCATCCAACCCTCTGCTTATAAACCTCCAATGAAGGAGTATTGTTGGCGTCTAAATCCCACCAGTCCCAGCCTACATGACCAATGGTCAGGGATGATGGGAATTGTAGTCTAGCAACATGTTAGCTTTCCCCTCCTTCAAGACAAATAAAAAAAAACAAGCATGAGTAAAAGGCCCTGTTCATTTATCGCCTTCATTTAGTCAAGCAGATTCTGTTCACTCTGCTGCTAGTGCGACAGTTCTTCTAGGGCAGGGGTGGGGAACAAGTACCAGGATATGTCCTGATAGGCACATGAGGCCTTGCTGAAGCTCAGGAGGTCTGACTCTGAAAAGGTGACTACCTGGGAAGCCATCCTGGGTGTCATGGCAGAAGAAAAGTTGGGACATAAATGTAAGAAAAGAAATAAACTGGTGGCCCTCCAGATTTCATTGAGCACAACTCCTACCATCCCTGACCAATAGCCATGATGGCTGGGGCTCATGGGAGTCCACCAACATATGCAAGGGCACAGGTTCCCCATCCTTGAGTTAATTGTATTGTGCAATGGGATTGGTAGGGTGGAAGGCAGGGAGCCCAGCAGTAGGTGGAGCTAAAGACAAATGGCAGGCAGAACTAGTTTTAATTCTAATTTCACCTCCATCCTCTTCTCTGTTGAGTTCTATAAATGCAACACTGAGACCAAGGAGGAGGAAGATGACAGCAAGTGTCACCCCCTTGACAGGTTGGAGGTAAGAAGGCAATACTGACGATGGTGGGTCAGTGCCTCATTCATAATAATGGATGAGCCCCCACTGTGTGTGCATGTTTACCAGCCAATAGTGTCATGAGGAAGTAGCCTTGGTGAATACCTAGAATTAACAAGTGCATTTCTTTCTTTTCCTTGTGTAAATTACCCACCGGCATATGTAATATTTTGATTTACCAGTCCTCCTGTAGCTTGGCTTGATGGCTAATGCATCTGAGAGTCACAGTGCATAACCTAGTCAACTAAATCAACAGGAAGCAAGGAAGTGTGCCAGAAATGGATTAAGGAATATGTTTAGGAGAAGGGGCAAAGAAAAACCCTCCTAGCGTCTGGAGACCCATTGATTTCCCATGATTCTATACCTTTGTTAATTAATTGATCTGCCATGAAATAAAATGTGTGACTCAGAATGGTCTGCATTATCTTAAAACCAACAAGAACATTTGTGCGAAATCAAATGGATGTATATTGAAATGATTATTTGATGTACAGTATTATATCCAGTGCTATTGAACTGGAGCCCAAGCACCTATGGAGGGCCACACATCCCCCAACCCTGCTCTCAGTTACTGTGGAAAGGAGGCCACCCTGATCCCTTTCTCAAAGTTCCAAGGAGAAGGAGGGTGCTCCAGTCCATCTTGGTATCTGGACACGTGGGCTGCTGTGATGGAGCCACCCAGTTACCTTGAATGCATTTGTCTCCCTCTTTAAAAGTCAGGCAGCATTTGCGTTCAGAGTTGGAGTGATTTCCAGTCCTCAGTTCATCGTTTTTGAAAAGAGAAAGCATAACTCAACGAAAGATGGAACCATTAAGCACACAGTAAAACCATCAGAAGCTGATGATTGATTCATCTATTGACCAACTGTATCAGGGATATAGAGACTGTGATTGAAATGGTAAGATATCCTGACAACTGACTTCCATTAGGGAAACACTCCACCCAGGAGATGCTCCATGCTATGTGTAA
The DNA here is from genome assembly GCF_965207765.1 of Zootoca vivipara. Classification (NCBI taxonomy): domain Eukaryota; kingdom Metazoa; phylum Chordata; class Lepidosauria; order Squamata; family Lacertidae; genus Zootoca; species Zootoca vivipara. The sequence continues at coordinate 33,540,168 of NC_142589.1, forward strand.
TCTGCAGTATACCAAACCAATCATTGTGCTCTGCAGGTGAGGGTGTCCTGCAGACACCTTTGCTCTGTGTGATATAGGAATCGGGCCCTTAATGTGGTGACACGTGCCTACCTTTTTGGAGCTCCCTTCTGTTACACATCAGGTAGGCGCCATCTCCATTGCCTTCCAGGTGTCATTTAAAGATCTTCATTTCTCACCAGGCCTTTTAACTGGAGCTCTTTAGCTCACACTATATGTGTGCTGGATCCGACACCATTTTTACATATGAAATTGTATTTAATTGCTTTCATATACAGAGTGGGTTTTTTATTGTTGATTTTTAAAAACTTTGAAATAACTTCAAAATCTTTTATGGGAAGTGGTTCATAAATGGGATATTTCCTGAGAATGTGCAGTCACCACACATGGATTTGGGTGTGTTGTTGGATGTTGTCTCAGTTTGGGGGGGGGGGTTACCTATGATCTATCAGAGGACAGCAAATGCAATTTATTTTATATTTTACTTATTACATTTATACTCCACTTTTGCTGCAAGGATCTCAAGGTAACACACATAGTTCTCCTCCTCCCCATTTATGCTGAGAGGCAGTGGCTGGCTCAAGGTCACTCAGGGAGTTTGATGGCTGAGTGGGGAGTTGAACCCTGGTCTCCCAGGTCCTAGTCCAACTCTCTTAAGTACTACCCCACACTAGCTCTTAGGGATCTTATTTTGTTGGAGAACACTTACAAAAACACCACCACCCAAGCAACTGTAAGTTGGCCTTCAAACCTGATGCCTGAAATATCTTATGCTTGACATTCTAACTTATTGATAAGGTGGTCATTTACCGCATCACTAGGAAAGAAGCAATGCGTCACCAAGAAAGGGGGCACTGGTTTGCATAAAAATTGCATATACATATTCATATCATAGATGAAAATTTAGAAATAATAACTACTTGAACTAGAAATTCCTCCCTTGGTGGGGCAGACTGTGCCCAGGTTACCTTGTGTCTTACAAAGTCTGCTGCCAAGTTGTCAACCCCTTGATTGGCACCTTCCATCTCCCTTCTTAGGATTCTAGATATCATTAAGATTGCTTTGGACTAAAGAGCCCAGCAGGGACGCGGGTGGCGCTGTGGTCTAAATCACTGAGCCTAGGGCTTGCCAATCAGAAGGTCAGCAGTTCGAATCCCCGCGATGGGGTGAGCTCCCATTGCTCGGTCCCAGCTCCTGCCAACCTAGCAGTTCGAAAGCATGTCAAAGTGCAAGTAGATAAATAGGTCCCGCTCTGGCGGGAAGGTAAATGGCGTTTCCATGTGCTGCTCTGGTTTTGCCACACGTGACCCGGAAGCTGTCTGCGGACAAACTTAACAGTCAGGGGTCCCTTTACCTTTAAAGAGCCCAGCAGAGAGGGAACCACCCTCTGGAATGCCAGGCATGTGGCCACCCTTCTTATAGGGCTTTGGGCTGCCTCTCTCTATGGTTGTCTTTCTGTGTAAGGAGGCGTTGATCATTTCCCAGCTTAGCCTATTCTTTATTTAGCATAGAGAACAAAGGGAGCAGCTTGATTTCCCATGGGACTTCCCTCACAGGGTGGCACTTTCCCCCCTGAACTTTTAAAGGCATCTTATGTGTTGCTTTGCTTTGGGTGGATTCTGAGTAGAAATATAAATATGCATCTTCCTCTTAATTCACAAATGCAATTTAGCCTATAAAGAATTCATGTTTGCATACGAAAGCAGCACCTCTTCTTCCTGCAAAGTTCCACCCACCCTCCCTCTGTCCATCCCTCCCTCCTTCCACCTCAGTTTCCCCCTTCACCTTGGTTCTTTCACACCAACAATGAGGGAAGAACAGCCTTTCTTTCTTTTTCTTTTTCTTTTTAAGAGGGGGGAAATGAAGCTAAAAGAGAATATTCACTCGCAATTGTGAATTCCAAGCCATCCTCAAAGCCCTTGAGTCACATTTCAGGCCTGGATGGCACTTAACGGCCCATAATCTTCTGGCGGATGGGTTTTGCAATACGCAAGCTGCGGCAAATGATTCAGTTTAAGGAGCCGAGGTGCTCCGGGAATTGGGGGCAGCGAGCGAGATGCTTGCCATTGTTTTAATTATTTATTTATACAATGCTTGAGTGGGCAAACAGAAGAGGGATGGCTGGGAGGCCTCCCCCACCACACACACACACACACACACACACACACACACACCACCATCCCCTAATCAAACATCCGTTCTTGGCAGTCTGTGCTGTGATTTAGGGAGGGGTGGTGGAAGGCATTGCAGGCATTGCACCTTGATTTTCATTTGGATTGAGCTTAGTCATCAGCTGGAAAGGCCATGGCTCACTGTGGTAGAGCATCACCTGCTTTGTATGGAGAAGAACCTTGATTCAGTTTCCAGCATCTCATAAGAACATAGGAAGAGCATGCAAGATCAGGGCAATGGCCCATCTAGTCCAGCATCCTGTTCTCACAGTGAGCAATGACATTCCTGTGGGAAACTAGTGAGCAGGATTCAAGCGCAAGAGCACTCTCCCCTCCCGTGGTTTCCAGCAACTGATATTCAGAAGCATTGCTGCCTACAAATCCACCCTGAAACCTTGGATAACTGCTGCCAGTCTCTGTAGACAGTACTGTGCTAGAACAGCCAAGGGTCTGACTCAGTCCACAGTCACACCATAACTTTAAAACACTATGATACCACTTTAAGCAGTCATGACTTCCCTTGAAGAATTCTGGGAGCTGTAGTTCGTTCAGAGTGCTGAGAACGGTCAAGGACCCCCTATTCCCCTCAGAGAGCACCAATTCCCAGAGTGGTTTAACAATAAATTCCTCATCATAGGGGATTCTGCTCCCAGAATTCTTTGGGGCAAGCCATGGCCCTCCATGCCTTGCTATATAGTCCTTGGGGCTCTCTCCGGGTCCCACACCCTTGCTGGCCACCCCCCTTACCAGCCCTGATTCGCACCCTCCTCACGTGTTTTTCCCTGGCTGGAATGTGCCCTTGAAGTTTTATAATGTGTCTTGCTTGCCTGCTTGGAGGAGAGAGAGAACAGTATGTGCGAGTGTGTGTAAAAGCTAGTCTACAATGCAAAGGCAAAATCTGCACACACTGTTCCACCCACTTTTGCTGCTGGCCCTGCCCACCCTTGTTCTCTGGCACCTGGAAGCTTTGTCACAACATGGCCCTCAGGTTGAAAAATGTTTTCCACCCCTTATGTCAATAAAGCCAGCTATGGACCCATCCGAAATGGCCATTATGCCCTTATGTTCTGGTTCAATTTGGGGTTTTTTATTTTTAAAAAAATCTCTCTCTCTCTCTCTCTCTCACACACACACACACACACAAACCGCTTGAATCTCTGTTTATATTTTGGACGTATATTTCATGTATACATAGAGTGTTCTACCCAAGTACCCAAGGAGAGGCTGCCTGGCATAGACTAGGGTTCTCTTTTGGCACTGCCAATGTCGTTTAATTTCAGCAAGTTGAGGAGACAGTTATACTAGCAGCTGGAGGGCATCTTGTTCAATGAGCAACTTAAATGGCGCTGTCTTATTTACCCTCTGGTAAGGAAAAATTGGCAGGCCCTGCTGAATCCCTGCTCATTTTTCATAACTTTTTTTCTAATGTATTCAACCATGGAGACAGCATGGAGTTTCCTTTGGAAGATGTCAAATACTTAATAAGTGTCCCATTAGACTCTGTGTTATGTGAGTGTCCCATCAGATGAATGTGAATCTTACCTTTGTACAACTGGCTGGTTTCTTCTCTCTCACATGCCACTCTCTATCCTTCATCCAGGCAAGCAAGAAGGATCACCAGTGTTCAAGGACAGATTCCAGCCAGGCAAAATCACTCAAAGAGGGTGTGAAGCAGGAGCTGTTGAGGGGTACGCCTTGGGAGGGTTTGTGACCCAGAGGGCATCTCCAGGGCCATCACTGAGACTGAGATTCCCCATCCCTCTTGTCAGGTAGGACATTGAACGCTTCAGGGAATGGGGCAAGATGTTCTCCAAGATGAAGCCTTCCCCATTTCCAAACCAGCCAAATGGTTCTAGGACAATCCTGAAACGAAGGAGTGCATTCAAACTCCTCTGACCACACTTCAGTCTAGCAGGGCTTTAGATGGGTACATAAACCAGCTTTGGCTTCCCATTCCTACCAGCCACAGGATTCCACCCTTAGAGAATTACACACACATTTAAAGCACTGCATTACCACTTTAAACAATTACGGCTTTCCCCAAAAGAATACTGGGAGCTGCTGAGAGTTGTTAGGAGGCCCCTATTCCCTTCACGGAGCTACAATTCCCAGAGTTCCCTGCAAAGAATGATTGGTTGTTAAACCCCTCTGGGAACTGTAGCTCTGTGAAGGGTTTGGGGCTTCCTAGCAACTCTCAGCATGCCGAACATACAACATCTCCCAGAATTCTTTGGGGGAAGCCATAACTTTTTTTAAGTGGTATCATAGTGCTTTAAATGTGCACTTCTGGGGGGGGGAGTGCTTTTTCACAGGGCTTTTGACACTGGGAAATTCTGGTCTGACCTGTGCTGTTATTATATCATAATAGCTATTGTCAGAAAAGTACAACAACTATTCTTTATGAGCCCCAGAAGGTCTGTGCAGAAAATCAGTTTTATTCTCCTGCTCTTGACTATTATTTGTATTTGTATTTTCACCCGAATATTGCATTACTGTGATTTTATCCGTTGTTCATTGTCTTGTGGATCAATCTGAATGTGTTAAATGGATATTTTTCACACACATACCAAGCTGAGTTGGGGGGGGATTCCAGCCTTTGAAATAATCATTTAGAGCTACTTTGAACTTGGTCTGATTATCCAAATTTAAGCCAGATGTCAATTATTTGCAGATATTAATGCTGCAATAATTTGTTTTATGGTCTGACTCTGTGTGTTGATCACTATCTCTCAGGGGCCCAAATCCCAGACTCTTTCCATTAGAAATATCCACAAGGTACATGCAACACAGCCATTTGCAGTTTTAACATACAATTATCAGCATATTCATTGCATATTATACTCATAAGCATGCACACATACCGACAGGTAAATATAAGTCATCTAGGCTCTGCCAAGTAGGAATGGAGGGATCAATGTACTAATGTCTCAATACAGTTTCATATGTATACAAAACTGGCTCTGCTTTGCCACGGTTGTGGGAGGATTCCTTAGGAAAAGTCCTATTAAAACTGTGCCCAGTTAAAAAAACAAAAACAAAATATAGGATATGGTCCACCTCCCTAGGAGTGGGCACCCAGAAAAGGGGCTCATGGAACAATCTTAGAATCCAGATAGTTTTTACATGGGAGGAGATGGTTCTTGAATTATTAAAGTCCTGAGCCACATAAAGTTTCTAGATTAAAACCAGCACTTTGAATTGATCCTGGAAACCTACAGGCCATAATTGGTCAGTCCAGGAGAGGACTTTGTTCTTGCAAATTTCAGCGGCACCCTGTCCAAGGCCAAAATTTGGTGCTCACATTTCTCACGGTTGTGACCCCCTGAGGCATCCCTGAAGTTTGGCACCCAGTGCAGCAGAACTGAATATGCCCCTGGTTAGACCACCTTGTCCAAGTCAACAATCTCTCTAATTCTATACCAACTGCAGTTTCCAAACAGCCTTCAAAGGCATCCTCACAAATAAAGCACTGTAGAAATCTAACCCAGAGGTTAGCAGAGCCTAGATAACTGAAACCAACCTATCCTCATCTAGATAGGGTTGCAGACATGGGTGTAGCCAAGGTGGGGCAGTGGGCAGCTGCCCCCCCCTCAAGTAAATAAATAAATAAATAAAAAGACTTAACTAACTGACCCAACATAAATCCCGGTCCCCCAACATAAATCCTGGCTACACCCTTGGTCACAGCTGGGCCACCAACCCAAGCTGTTAGGAAGTTGATGGTGAAAGATCTTTGACTTCCTGGGGTGGGGAGTGCATCTCTTGAGACCACACAGAACCCATTTGGGTCTAGATTATCTACCTGTCAACCAAGGGTTTGACAGGCTGTGTGTGTGTGTGTGTGTGTGTGTGTGTGTGTGTGTGTGTTAGGTATAGGCAAGTCTACTGAGTCCCACTTTGCATACAAGATAAGGATCATATGAAAATTTACATGTTAATAGAACATTTTAGGGGGGAAATTGCCCTTTGTCAATTGATTGTATAAATATTTTATCAAGTGTAATATTAGGGGAAGGCAAGCGTGAAGGTATTCAGCAGCCTTTTTAGCTCCTCTTTTCTTTCTCTCTCTCTCTTTTTTGAGGAAGAAATTAGGACATTATTGTTGAAGAAATAATATAAAACGGGGAGTTACAAGTGCTTGATCTAAACTGTAAAAACCTTTCATGCACTCTGGCAGAGAGGGAGCAGATTAAATCCATAATGAAATGGGTAACTTTAAGTCTGCATAAATTTCCCAAAGCAGTCTCAGTTTCCCGGGAATCTCTCTCGGCTAGATTAATGGCCGGCAGCCCGCCACATAATGAACTAGCTCGCCTTGGCAGTGCGCTCATGAATTTATTATGGTGTCCACCAGTGTGCAATACGGCCTAGACATCTTTATAAATCCTGGATTTAGAAGTGCGGCGATGAGCTATTTCAGTCCTAATGGTAAGGTTGATTTATCGCCCACGGTTTGCTCACCCCACCTCCCTGCTTCCCTTCCCTGACAGTTATAAAAAGGAAAATACAGGTCATATCACTGATGGAAATGCAATGTGAAGGTAATTAGATAATGCCAAATGGATATGGGAAAGGGTGCACTGTTGAAATGTTAAATATGTTGGTAATTTTTTCCCTTGGAGCAATTATATCGGGTTGATTTATTTTTACAGTTTATAATCACTTAACTACCTGTGGCTGATTTTTACCAGATCTTGCGCCTATGGAGAGAGAGAGAAAGAGAGAGAGAGAGAGAGAGAAGTGGAGCTTTTCACCCAGTAATTGTTTATTGTAAATTCATTTATCTCCAAATACCTAATTTATTATGCAATTTACACACGTCACAGCTCATTGCTGATGAGGAATAATGATTACCCATTTGGTTTTCTTGTAAACTCCTTTTTTTCGGCAGCTTTAGAAAAGAATTGGCTGCCCAAGCTGTGAAGGTGTATGCTTGTATATCTCTCTCTGTGCGCACACACACACACATTCAGAGGAGTCCAGAAGATAACAATACTTGAGAACCTAATAACTGATTTATCTGACGTTTATTACACTTCTCTGAAAACCAACTTCACGGTATGAAGGGAAAACATTCATACATGTTTTAAATGATCATAATTAATCTCAAAGGCTTTTAGATATTGAATGTGTTTCAAGGGATTTTGACTGTTATTGGAGCCTAGCCAAAACTATGCACACTTTTGGCAACACTGAAAAAGTCCTCTGCTTTCGATTATTTTTGGCACTCCTTGTGATAATGCTAATGTATTCACTTGCCTTCACTTACCTTTATTCTCTAGGGTTGAGGGATTTTTATTTTTATTTTTTTAAAGACAGGGTATATCAGTAGTACCTGTGTATGATAATGTGCATGGAGCCGTCCCATGGATCTCCACAAAGGGGAAAAAGGCCAGTGGCGCAGTAAAGGCAGCCCCATGTAGGAAGGGGCAGAAAATAAATTGCATCCTATCCCTAGTTCAAGGACCACCAACCTTTGGAGGTTAATGGACACATTTGCAAACCAGGAAGACTGTTGTGGTCACCTCACACACCCCACAACCATATATGAATGTACGCACTGTAACCACACACATTCACTCTCAACCGCCAGGAATTAGGCTTGGAGAAGAGCCTTTATTGGCTACAAAAGAAGGCTGCTATGAAGCCTCTATTAAGCTGGGAGAAGGGTGTGGGACAGGACCTCATGGGCACCAAGGAAGGCCTTTGCGGATCCATGTGGACCCACAGATACCACATTAGTGACCCATGACCAGGGCCGGTGCTAGTGTTTTTTTGTGCCCTAGGTGAGATCACCTTCTGGCGCCCCCCCCCCTCGGGTGTCTGCCTCCTCCCTGCAGGCCTGGTTCAGCCTTCACCCCCTTCCCTTCCCAGCGCCCCTCCCGCTTACCTGTGACATTGGCGGCTGGGTTGCTCGGGCCACCCTCGGGCTTCAGCCACAGACCCCTGGGCGCAGCAGCAGCTGCTCCTGCCTGCCTGAGAAGTAGAGCACGGTGATGGCGGCTGGAGCCGAAGGCCCGGCTCTGGCGTGCGCGTGCCGCGGGAAGGGGCTGCTCTCGCCCCACGTGTCCTCCACACGCTGCTGCCCTCGGTGCTCTGGGCATGCCTGGGCTGCACCGCCGCCGCTGCTGCCGCCCGCCTTAACACAGGTAGGTGGCGTTGGGGTGTAGCGGCCGCACGGCAGAGCGAGTCCTGCGAAGCCAGCAGCGCTCCCCGTCGTGCCAGCGCCCCCTCCATATTGGCGCCTTAGGCAACTGCCTATTTCGCCTTAATGGGCGCGCCGGCCCTGCCCATGACCTCAGCATTTTTCAGAAAAAAAAAGATGCCCACTCTATCAAAAGGGCTACATTCTATGCAAAAATTGAACACTGGAAGCACAGTATTTTACATAGCTGTAATAGTTAATGTTGCAGTGCAGTATATGAAAAATCTTCTTTTAATATTGCAGCATTTATATTAAAAAGAACTCTATAAACTGGTACGTTAAGGCTTGATTTTTAAATTTTATTTATCTTATTCTTTCATTTTATATGGCGTTCCAACTACTCATAACATGCACAGAAATTTGGTTTCCACTTTCACAAGGATACCTAGAGATATATCATACATGTCACACATTTATTACATGGTTTTAGTATTTAAATGTTACTCCATTGTAACAATACAATGGGAAACCGAGACAGGTGGGCAGGGTATAAATAAATTAACAACAACAACAACAACAACAACACAGTAAAAATAATAATTCAACATTGTTTTTGTATACTCCTTGGAAATGTTTGAATATTGAGAAGCTTAGAAATGATTTCAAATGAACAAATGAGAAACAGCTTACTCTAATTAATATGGCAAGTTCTAAATTGTGACTTTATCCTACAGCCCCTTTTAAAATTGATTTATTGATTGGGACTGAATAGGGTTTTTTTTCCCCCAGCTCTCATGATTTAATTTAACTGGGGCAGAAAAAAAGAATTCCCAAGTAGTTTACAAAAAAAATAAAACAAACATTTAAATTCTCAATAAAGAACAGAAGGTGGTACTTTTACTTAAGTTTTACTCAAAGTGGACTTCTTCAAATTAAGGAACCTAACTTAGTCATGTCCAGTAATTTCGGGGGTCTACTCAGAGTAAAAACATAGCTGAATACCACCCAGAGTTAAACAGCTGGGGTTTCCAAAAATTAATTAAAATCTAAAATAGGTTAAAACAGATTAAAACACATATCACATTCTATATCAGAGGTGCCAGCTTCTGAAGGAGAAGTGTGGGGGGGGGATCTGACATCATACGTGCAACGTAATGATGTCAAAGGAGCCGGGGCAGAGCCAACGTGATGACAGCACAGCTTCAATAGCCGTGGCTCCTCCTCCTCCTGCAGCTGCCAGGAGGGGACTTCTTCCTCACTCCTTCCGCTCCATGGCAGCAGCAGCAGGAGAAGGAGCCAGTCACTGAAGCCGCACTCGGCTCAGCGCTTGGCCTTCTTCTCCACTTTTGGAGGAGCGTGACCCCCTCCCCCAAAATACTGGGCGCGCCCAAAAGGGCCCGCCCCCTATATATCTGACCACACTTACTTGAACAAAATATTTTTAGCAGGCACTGAAAACAATACAATCAAGGCATCTGCCTGATTTCACAGTGTAGGTGCTACCACACTAAAAAGTACTGCAAAAGTATTTTATAATGCCAGGAGTGAAGTGTAGCTCCATTCCTCTACCAAGCTGGCAAGGCCCTACCTGTGAGTAGTGGCTATTGAGTGCTGACCTATTACCCATTTAGGGATCTTTTGAGTGCATTATAACATAAGAAGACACTGGTGGATCTGGCCAGTGTCTTGTCTAATCCCGCAGCCTGTTCTCACAGTGGCCAGAGTGATGCCGGCGGGAGGCCAGCAAGCAGCACCTGAGTATACCAGCACTCTTCCCCTCTTGCGAGTCCCAGCAACTGTTATCCAGAGGCATACTGTCTCTGGCAGATGAGGGAGAGCATGGTCATTGGGACTGATGGCCACTGGAAGCCTCATCCTCCATGAATTTGCCTCAACTTTGTCTATAAAGCCTTCCAAGTTGGTGGCCATCCCTACATCTTGTGGGAGCAAATTCCAGTGTTTAACTGAGCAATAGCTCAGTCAGTAGAGCATGAGAGATTCTCAATCTCAGGGTCATGGGTTTGACTCCTGCATTGCAAGGGGTTGAACTAGATGACAATTGTGTCTCTTCCAACTCTACAATTCTATGATTTACTCACAGCTTCATCTTACTTGATAATGGGCCTCTCGTATTAATGAAACTTCCCTTTATTTTTCTTTTGAAAACTCCATGCTGCATTCTCTCTCTAAAAAAATACAAGTGACCCACCATCAATCATATGCAGCATTATGAGATAGCAAACAATTATGGCTCCCTTTGCTCTTCTCTCCTACCCCTATTTTTCATCAATTTCCCCCTCCCCCATATCTTAATTATTTTTGCTGCATAAAAGGGTAGAGTATACAAGGGCAGAGTTGGGTTAAGCAATTCTGTGCCGCCACAAAATGTAAGGGTGTGATACGAAGAGCACCCTTCCCTTGGACAGAGAATTCCAGCAAAAACATGCATGACTCTTGATATCTCTCACTTTTGCATTGACCAGTAGGTCTTTGGAACATAACAAGAATGACTTTGTAATGTATTAGATATGCTTACTGTTATTTTGTACCATATACAATATTTTACATTGTGGTTTTGGTAGCATTTGAGTGGGTATTTTAATTGTTAGCTGCCCTGGGCTCTCATGTGAAGGGCCAGGAATAATAATAATAATAATAATAATAATAATAATAATAATATTACTACCATGCTAGTGCTTCTGGTCTACATTTTTTTCACTCCCCCTTTGCTCCATTTTAATATGGGAAATGGTGTCATACTGGAGCTGGATCAATCAAGGAAACTTGGAGGGTACTTTTCTTCAAATTACAAAATAACTTTTACACAGGGATTTTATTTTTTAAAAGAATGCTAGTATGCTTTCAGGACCAAGTTATTGTCATTTCCATTCCCAAAGGAGCTTGCAACTTGACTGAAATCATATTTCGAAAGCACAGGTGGCACTGTTTCTGAAAGATGAGATTATTAGAAATGTAGTGGTTTGTTGTTTGCGTGTTTGTTTGTTGTTGTTTTCCTGAGCACGGCAGTGGGGATTAGATTCACAACTATGTTGCCTTTAACATGTACACAACTTTTGAAGCATTGGAAAGAAGTTTGAAAAGCATGTTTTCAGACTAGGTTGGGGGAAATCGAATGAGCAGACCAGCTCTTATCGGCCTACCTTTCTCTATCCTCCCCCCTTTAAAAAGAGAAGAATCGTTTTTCGGTGTTTTGTTGTGTAAATGAGCGGCTCACCAATTCTCTGCATCAAACAGTACAAGCGGAGGATGGAATTTCTGTGCATTCCTGGTGAAAACTTGATAATGATGCATATTTGATCAAATATTTGTTTTATAACTTTCCAAAAAAGCCCAAAACAAAACCAGAGAGAAGAAAAACCTTCACACATCACTTTGAGCGGTGATTGCAATTGGCTTGGTTCCACACTCTGCTTTAGGTAAGGCGTATGAAAATGAGTTTCCAGCACATAAACTAATCTGGAGTATCGCTGTCTCTGTATCATTTCTTTAGACTTGATCTCCTGACTGTCCTTCAGGCAATGCAGGCTAGTCCACTGGGACAAATGGAGCACAACCTTACCCATGCCCAGTCCAGTGGGGTTGCAATAGATGCCAGTTTCCTCCTCCTCAGTGTTGCCATTGTAGAAATCATTAGGGAGCATGGGCAGGGGTAGGCAGCTGCCCCCCCCCCCTAGAAGCAGGGCTTGGCTGAAACAAAATGGCAGCAGTGACAGCAAAGCTGTCTCTGTTCAAAAAAACCTGGACCGAAACCTGGGCTAACTTCAGCCCACACTCTTTCAAGTCACAGCAAGCACAACACAGAAAGTGCTGCCCCACAATGCTCTGTGGCACCTCATTTGCATGTATGCAGCACAATGCTCTGTGTCACCTCATTTGCACACTCTTTCAAGTCACAGCGAGCACAGCACAGAAAGTGCTGCCCCACAATGCTCTGCAGCACATCATTTGCATGTATGTATGCAAATGAGGTGATGCAGAGCATTGTGGGGCAGCACTTTCTGTGCTGTGCTCGCTGTGACTTGAAAGAGTGTGAGCTGAAGTTAGCCCAGGTCCAGGTTTCTTTCAACAGAGGTAGCTGCTGCCTCATTTTAGTCACTGCTGCCATTAAAGGCAGGAGTGCAAGTGCAGGTGGCTCTGTGTGCTGTCTTGTAATGGCCATGTCATTGTCAGCTACCCAGTTGGGTGGCTGGAGGGTGTGCCTGGGAGTGTGCCTGGTGTGCCCCCCCCCTAGTTTTGATCCTGGGTGGGAGGACGATGAAGACAAAAACTGGCATTTGTTGGCTCAGCCTATCATTGGCTCTCTGGCTCCATCTACTGTAAGGCTCCCTGCCTTCTGCCCTACCAGTCCCAATGTCCACCAGCTGTCACTGCCACCAGGAACCAGGAACCCTGAGATTTGGCCTGTTCTTGTGGATCAGGAGTGTTCAGTAGGGTGGGCTCTGGGTTTGAGTGGAGCCTTGGCAAAGTGCCCTCTGGTGGGACTTTTATATTAGCACTGGGGAATCTCTTGGGGAAAAATGTTCCATCGATGAGGGCCCATCACTGAAAAGGCCCTCTTGCCTGTGCCACAATTCCTGCTGGGGAAGAGGGGTTGAGGAGCTGAGGCTCCCAGTTCTTCTCTTCCACAGGTTGGTCCATCCTCTCTGATATGTCCCAACACTCATCTCCTACGTCTGCTCCATAACCTCTATAGGACATCTGTTGCCAGTATCTCAGTTTTCCAGTGACAAGGATAATGGCAGGCTGAAAATTACATTTAGCTGAAGTTTTAAGATTTAAAAGATAAGTACTGCTCAGTTGACTAATCAAATAGTCATAAAAGCTCTTCTCTGAGCCATAATTACGTTTATTCAGTCCTGCCTGTGATTTATTTTTTATTTTAATTGTCAGCCCTGCGCCACCATGATGCTAATAGAAATGTTATTGCAGCCAATATGGAGGAAAATGATGTCTGATGATTATTAATGAGAGCAATAAGGAGGAATCTTCATATAAAGTCAGCATTAAAGGAGTAATTCATTTCACCTGATATAATTGGATTGTAGCATTTAAATAGCCTGGGACTTCCTCTTAATTGTGATTAGTTGACGCTTCTTCCTTTTAGTATAGCATTGAACTCTTCCTCTGCTACTTTCCCCCCTCTGTTTCTTTTATGAAGTAATTAAACATGAATTGCCCAGTGTCTCTTAATAAATACTTCTGAGGATTTAGTAGCTATTAAACACAATAGTTGCCTGTTAGAAATATTTATGGTAAGCACCCATCGTTAGCAGTGGAAAGCTACTTTGAGGTTTAGGAATATGCTAGGCAAGAGTGTAATTATACAAATCCATCAGTCATTGTGGGGGAGATTCACCCCCTATAAAGACAATAATGACTTATGCTAAATAAAAGGTATCTCTGCTCCCAATGGGGCTTACTGCAAACTAGAATTTTAAAAGACTAGGTTATTGCTTTACTTGGGGGGGGGGGAATCTCTCTCTGTCTCGTCCACATACACTCACACTCACATATGTGAAACAAAATAAAAAAATTCCTTCCAGTAGCACCTTAGAGACCAACTAAGTTTGTCATTGGTATGAGGTTTCGTGTACATATGTGGACTTTCAGACACACACAATTCCTATCCTATCTGCCTTGCACTAAAGCTTGAGGACAGGTCTGGCTGGGGCAGAAATTCAGTTAATTTGTTTTGCACTTAGCAAACAATATACAAACTCCAAAATTTGCACTTTTCTGATTTTTGCAGTGCAGTTATCCAACCAGGCGACATATACAAAAATGTATATGCTATAGTGTGCATAAAAATCCAAATATAAATGAAAATAACATAGGAAAAATGCCTTGTATTAGGGAAACTTACTGTGAAAAATTGTGCATTTTAGGCAAATTGCATATAGAAAAAGTGGTTTTTTTTTAGAAATTCACACTAAAATTCTGGTGAATTTTCAAGAGCAGTTAAAAATAGTTAGATCAATGACATATGGAGGGCATCATATTGGCTAACTCTGACTTAAAGTGTGTCCATTTTTTAAAAAGAAGAAGAAAGGCTGGACACTTTAAGTCAGAGTTAATTTGTCCATTTAGTATTGATTGATTACAAACAACACTAAAGTGGTGTCTGAACACAGTCTGATGGGGAATTTGCACAGTTACAAAATCTGCTTTTAGAAAACCTGTGTCATGTTTTGAACTCTTGATAGTATGTTGTAGGACAGATAGATTTTCTTGGTGTATCTTTTCAACCCACAGAACAAACAAACAAGCGAAACCTCATGACTTTCAAATCAGTAGAGGATCAGCTAAATAGAATGAAATGAATGAGCACAGAGGAGGAGAGCTTTTCAACAGTACAGAATTGTCTATGCATGAGGGAAGAGTCTCCAACAGAGTGGATTTGCTGGTTTCAGTTTATCTCCATTATCTCACCATCTCATGAGCAGGTGGGCAGTGTGTGAGAGGTTCAGATGCTTGGTGGACACCAAGAGCAGATTTTGAGGACACCATTGTACACTATGGGCACCATGTTGGCAACCCCATCCTTAGACATAAAGGCAATCCTGGTTCCATTCTGGTGATGCTTCTGCCTCCATTGAAAACCTGGGCTGTCTTCAACATACTATGCCCACTAGTGGAACAGTAATGGATCGATCCACACTAGTGGATGACAGAGTTTAAAGGCTGTGCAACAAATGGATCGGTGCCACAGGTGTGCTCATAGACATCTATTGCCCAACATCTGTTTCCTGTATGGTAATGGATTCTTGTTGTGAAATTTGTTGTGCAACAATCTATGGCCATGCACTTGTGTTTTACCTAGTACAACAATGTTCCACCAGTGCAACAAGTATAGCACTGCATGATTTTAACTGAGCATTACATTGGATTCTGGCCCGAATATTGACTGGGTCAGAGTTCACCTGTAACTCCAGTCAGCAGTACTCAGGATCAGACCTTACATAGCCTTGGTAGAATAAATGATCAAACACATCCAGACTATTCTCTGGCTTCATGATGGAATGAGATGTTCGGTTATTGCTTAAAGGAAGTAGAAGAGGATAAAGGGGTGGGGGAAATTAACATATATTTTAGTTGAGCATACTAAGGATGTGTCACCAGATTTATGGTGCTAATAAAACTCAAATGAATTAGAATCTTGGCTGAAACATCAGTATTATTCAAGTGTTTAAAAAAGAAAAGAAAAGAAAGCATATATTAATTCATCCCACATCGATTTTTCTAGGGGAAATGTGCATTAGTTAGGGGTGAGCCAAATATCTGCAGGTTTTGGTTTTTATATTGAAACTTCCCCTCTTGCCTGACAAGGGAGGACATTTTGTTGAATTGCTGGTCATGTGATCCAAACTCAGAAGGAAACAGAGATGTTATCTTACTATACCTGTTCCTACTATGTACCACTCCCTTGTTGTTGTGTGATGGATGGCACACCCAAACCATGACTTTGCTTTTGAATCATGCTGACTTAACTGAGCAATTTTCCTGAAGGTTAAAACTACAGCTTTGTGTGTGTGCTTAGTCCAGTTCTGAATTTGGAAATGGCATTGTGCTCAAATGACATCACTGCAACTAGTGCAACATAGTTTCTTTGATTTCCTCCTACTTTTTAATTGAGTTATTTAGTAGGACATGAAGGTGAAATTGAAACATGTTTTGGTATAAATTAACCAGGGAGTTCATGTCCATTTATCAAAATCAGATGTACTGAAGGGATAGCCAATATGATGCCCTCCAGATGTTGTTGGACTGCAATGTTCGTCATCCCTGAGCATTGACTAAAGGTAAGGGGACCCCTGACCATTAAATCCAGTCGTGACCGACTCTGGGGTTGTGGCGCTCATCTCGCATTATTGGCCGAGGGAGCCGGCATACAACTTCCAGGTCATGTGGCCAGCACGACAAAGCCGCTTTTGGCGAACTAGAGCAGTGCACGGAAACGCCGTTTACCTTCCCGCTGTAGCGGTACCTTTTTATCTACTTGCACTTGATGTGCTTTCAAACTGCTAGGTTGGGAGGAGCTGGGACCGAGCAATGGGAGCTCACCCTGTCGCAGGGATTGAAACCGCCAACCTTCTGATTAGCAAGCCCTAGGCTCTGTGGTTTAACCCACAGTGCCACCCACGTCCTGCATTGACTACATAGTGGGAATTGGAGTTTGGCCACATCTGGAATGCCAAAGGTCCCCCATCTCCTCAAAATAACTCAGGACAGATGTGCTTTGGCTCATAAGAGATCCCAAGATACATCAGACCCAACCCTTGAAAGATGCTACTGGTCAGTATAGGGTCTGGAGACCTGTTGTTTCCCTTGGCTTTGAAAATCTGAAGAGGAGAGCTATGTTGAATGCATAGGGGATTTAGGAAGGATGAAGTGTGGGGCAGCAGTCATTGGAGGATAAGGCGACATGGACGAGGGTGAATTAGAGGGACTGGCCCATAGACAACACAGTGATCCTAGCTCAAGTCAAACCATGATAGGTGGGCAAATTTGCATCCTGATGAATTGGCATCATCGCTAGCACAAGTGTTAAAAAGATTGCTTTGCTTACAGTCTGTAGGGCTGCCCTGGTGTAAAGTGGGCTGAGTGTTGTTGCTCCTTGCTCTTGTCTTTTCCCATTTAACTGGTTGTGGAAAGTGCTTGAGAGGTTCAGAGTTCAACAGGCTTGGCCGCCTGAGAGTGATGATATGAAAGCTAGCCTACACCAGTGATCTATAACTGTTAAGGAAAAGTGCATATACCGAGAGACTGGTGATGCTGAAATATAAAGGGGTCTCTCTGAGGATGAGTTAGAACCATTTATCTTTTACTAAGAAATGCCTTCATTTCTCACTTAACATCTGTCTAGAGTGGGTCTGGGGAAGTGTGCAGATGGGGAAGGGGGAAGCACCTAGATTCAGCCTTACAAGTTGCCTGCCAAATAATATTTTGGCATAATATTCATTGATTTATAGTTTTCTTGAATCTATAAGAAAAACGTGCCATTTAGCTTCTGTATTCTTAACCTCACAATAATCTCTATGTAGTCTGTTAAAAGGGGGGATGTTAGCTCAGAAATGTTGCATTGCTAAATAAGAGGTCCGGTCCCAGGTGGATGACAGCTTGCAGGACCTTAGATCTTAGCTGTCCAACAGCCCAAATGAAACAAAACTGATGTATTAAGTTGAATTCAGATTGCTATATTGACTCTGCCAACAGCAGATGCATTCCAGTGAGACTTTCTCTTGCACATATGATTGTTAACTTCCGGTTTTAAAAATGGTCCCAGGGACAGGTCAGGGGATGGAAACTGGTGAATTCTAGCAGAAAAAGAACCAACAGGAAAATGGTTTTTAATTTCCTCCTGCATCTGTTGGTGACAACTATTAAGGTAAGCAAAATGAGAAACCAAAAAAACAAAACTGGCAGGTTTATCTGTCCCAAGTAGCAACATATAGCAGAGCCCGTTCTTGTATTATGGGAGTGAGGCAGAAGGGGCTTCGCCCTTAGATCTGCGCAGTTGTCAGAAGTTTATTTAGATTTCCTTGTGATGCCCCCTTCATACTATTTTAGAAGACTATAGAGCAGGGATGGGGAACTTGCAGTCTTCCATACATTGCTGGACTCCAATGGTGATGGTTGTCTTCCCCTGGACTTTCATTGAAGCATGGTCACCCAGAAGGGCTGCAGAGTGAAGACTGCTGATTAGATTATTTGTAGAATGAAAGCATGGATGCTTGCAAACCGTTGGCCACCTCAGAAGTAATATATCTATTGATGTTCTATTTTTGTTTTTATGGATCTTTTGTTGTTGTTATGCTTACATGGTGTACTCTGTGCTGATACTGTATATTTTAATGAAAGTGCGGGTTATAAAATTGTAAGAATAAAAATGTGAATTCCATCAAATGTTTCTCTCCTCTTCGTTACTTTCTGAGTGTGAGTTCTTTTCTCAGTAACTGAGGGTAGGTAGCCGTGTTGGTCTGACGTAGTCAAAACAAAAACCAAAAAATTATTTTGTTTTGAGAGAGAACAGTGAGGGAAAAATGCATGCAGGATGAACTTTGGCTATGATGCTAATTAAAATGCTCTGATCCTTTGGATATTTCACGAAGTCTACGTTGTGCACAGATGTGCATGCTTCTCATGGAGCCAATTGCTTCTTGTTCACTTACAGGAGTGCACTGCTGCTCTCGTCTGCTCCACTTATTTTCTTCCTGGGACATGTGATCTCCCTCCTCCCCCCCCCCCCATGGCTCTTTATCAGCCAATACCACTTTGTTCATCTTTGCCCCCTGTGATTGCCCAGGGTGGTTTCGTAGATCCCGCTTCCCATTCTGGGATGTTTTATTCTCTAATTGCAGGTCAGGGAGTGGGAACCTTGCTTCAGAGTTCCCCACCCTTGTTTTGTTTTTCTCTGCCTATGCAAACGAAGGCTTGCTCAGTTTACTGATGGGACTTTTGCCCCTTCGGGGTTCCTTGCACGGCAGATGTATTGCCAATCCTCTTATTGTACCGATATTGATCCCACCTCTCCGGTAATGAACTGTAACAGCTACTCTATTACTCCTCGCCACCTGATTGGCTGAGGATAATATGAAATTAGCTGGCATGCATTGGGCCTGTCAGTATCGATTTCACTATCCAGATTACTTGTTACAAAAGAATAGAGCTGTCTGTGCCATAATTGAACAAGTTAACTCCTTGTCTCATAAAATGTAAGCCTATATTGATTGTCTACTGTAGTATGCAGAAGCAGGAAAGTTGTAATGGTATTTAATCGGCATGGTGCTGAGAGGGCTCCTCCCTCTGTCTCCCCCTCCCCCCCTCCCGCTCACATCATCTTCATGGAGAAACATGTGACTGATGTTGCAAGAGGACTTGAGGCTCCCTTGCAAGCAGCCAGGAGTGCATGGAATAAATGCACAGTTAGCTGCAGCAACCAATGGAAAGAAACCTTGTACTATGTTGATGCTCGTCATGCTATTCTCTGACCAATGGTTGCCCAGTCCGTTCACTTAAAACACACACACACACACACACACATCCAGACAAGCAGTCCCATCAGTCTGTTGCAAGAAAAACAACAGAATAATTTAGTGCCAATGTAAAAAAAGAGATCTAGCTTTTGTAGATCATTGTAGATCCGGTATACAGTATGGCATTTTCGCCTCTTTATACATAATTCTATTCTGTTTCTTCTATGGTATTCGTTTGTTCTTTTGTTACGGTCACACAAAAAATAGCTTTTTAAAAAACGCATGTAATACAAAATTTTGCATTTTTGTTCACATTTTGGGGTATTATTATTATTTAACCAAGAACTAAGGGAGGGCTGCATATGTTCTTCTTTTTTGATTTTACAAATTTGAATATATATATATATATATATATATATATATATATATATATATATATATATATATATACTGTATATATATACTGTGTATATATATATATATATATATATATATATATATATATCACTGAATATTTTGAAAAGCCCCAAAATGGTATAGAAAATTATAAAGTGCATGATAGAGAAAGCCACCAAAACTACCTGAAATGCAGTTTTATGAATCTGCTTTGGGCAGATTAATTAATTAATTAATTAATTAATGAAGCCTGTGACTGGTGTACCTGCTCTAAAATCAAGCCCTAGTGTAAAATCAGATGGCAGAATATATTCTATACGGCAGACAATGCCAGAATGAAATGCCCTATGCCTGGGAATTTAGGGTGTGTATTTACAATGTGTGGCTGATCACTTTGTTTGTTTCATTTATGAAACACTTCCTTAGGAAGCATCTCAAAGTGATTTCACAATAAAAATAAAGACAATTAAAAACAGCCCAAACCATACAATTTCAAATGTGAAAAAAAAATGTGGAATGCTCTCTCCAGAGAGGTGTCAGGATAAGACCATTCCGTTACCCAGGCTCCTGGCTACTTGATGCTGCCTCCCATGGTGCTGCTCATCTTTCAGTGGGATGGGTAGAACTTCTCTTTCCGATATCTTGCTGGATGAGCATTGTATGTGCTTTGTATTGTCACTGTTTTAATTTTTTCTGCTTTTAAATTAATTTAAAATTTTGTGTTGCAGTTAATTTTATCAAGTTGCTTTGAGACTTTTTATTGTACAAATTAGCTTTAAAATGAATTAATTGATTTATTAATTATTATTATTAATAATAATAATCCAAATTTATTCCAATACGATACAG
The DNA here is from genome assembly GCF_965207765.1 of Zootoca vivipara. Taxonomy (NCBI): domain Eukaryota; kingdom Metazoa; phylum Chordata; class Lepidosauria; order Squamata; family Lacertidae; genus Zootoca; species Zootoca vivipara. The sequence continues at coordinate 33,560,741 of NC_142589.1, forward strand.
GCTGGGCTAAAAATCTCCAATCAGAAGACTTGTTCCTTAAGTCTGCAGTTCCATGGTCCACAAACTGGTAAGAGAATGAGATAGATCACAGAACCACAGGGTCTGAGCAGAGAGGGAGGTCACACACAGAGCAGAAGGGAGTCATCGTTCTTGCAGTTGTAATCCTTTTTTCTCTTGGTGTTCCAATGACACAAGGGAGCAAAAAGAAAGCATGTTGGGTGAGACATGAGAGGTGCTTCTTCCTTGACATTTCCCTTGAATGTTCGGGTGGGGTGTGGGTTACATCATTTGTTGCAAGATCACTTGCAAGATCTCCTCCCCCCATGCCTGCCCTATCAACTTCTTTCATCTTCAGATCTGACTCTGTTAGAGGTGCTGCATTATACTCATTTCACACTGGTAAGACCTCAATATTTTAGTATGGCGCCACCTACCCTTTGGTACCTTTTGGCACCTGCTAAAAATAGGGACCCAGGTGGCGCTGTGGGTTAAACCACAGAGTCTAGGGCTTGCTGATCAGAAGGTCGGCAGTTCGAATCCCTGCAACGGGGTGAGCTCCCGTTGCTCGGTCCCAGCTCCTGCCACCTAGCGGATAAATAGGGACCACTCCGGCGGGAAGGTAAACGGCGTTTCCGTGCGCTGGTCTGCTTCGCCAGAAGCAGCTTTGTCATGCTGGCCACATGACCCGGAAGCTGTCTGCGGACAAACGCTGGCTCCCTCGGCCTATAGAGTGAGATGGGCGCTGCAACCCCAGAGTCGGACACGACTGGACCTGATGGTCAGGGGACCCTTTACCTTTACCTAAAAATACTTTTTTGTTTAGGCACGCCTATCCAGACATCTAGAATGCTGGCATGAGCTTTTATCTAGTTTTTAGCTTATCGTTGGTTTTAATTATTGTTTTGAATGTTTTTTGAATGTTTTAAATAGTTTTATCTTTTCAATAACCTGCTCTGAGGTTTAATTACAGTCAAGCAATGTATGAATTTTGGGACAGAACACCCTTATCAAATTTGCTTAACAGAGTTTGGCAATTGGTCGCAATACAAAAATTGACCAACAGAATATGACTCTCAAACGGACAGAGACACAAAGACTCATTTACTACTGAATGGCTGCTGTTTTGTTGATCATGTGAATAAGAGAAACAGTCCTGAACTCTCATAAACTCCGAGAGTTTCTTGGTTGTTCTTGGATAAATCATATTCTATGCATTACACAGCTGACTGTGTGTTCTTATGCTGCACTTTCACTGTATGCCTTGAGATTTTTGTTGTTGAGGAACCTGCATGTTATTTTCAAAAAATAAAATAAAAAAATTCCTTCAGTAGCACCTTAAAGACCAACTAAGTTTTTATTTTGGTATGAGCTTTCGTGTGCATGCACACTTCATCTTTAAGGTGCTACTGAAGGAATTTTTTTTATTTTGTTTCGACTCAGACCAACACGGCTACCTACCTGTAATCAAAAAATAAAGTTCTCGAAAAGGAATAAATAAATGAAATAAATAAATAAAATAAATCAGCATGGAACTGGTGTACTTCCCCCTCCCCCAACTGGATCCCTATCTCTATGGGGAATTGTTAAAAACAATATGGGAGGGAGAATCACAAAGCTGATGGAGAAGGACTGGAAACAAAATTTACCATCCCAATCTTCCAATGTGCCAGCACAAACCCTGGATGACTTTGGATCTGGCCATTCATTTGCTTTCAGTTCTCTCTGGGTATTCCTCATTTTTGGAATGCTCTATATATCTCTTTTAACTAGATAGCATCCTTGGCAAAGGTCCTGAGCATGGCCAGGTTTTTGTTTTTTCCCCCTCTCCCACCCACACCTCTTGGAGTCAGAATGCACAGTCCTTAGCAAACAAACAAAAGATGAAAAGTCACTTTTTAAAAAATATCCCCCTCAAACACAGCCTTTCCAAACAAGGGGAGGGAAGGGGAAAACAAAGAACACTAATCAAGCAGCCTTTTATCAAGATGCTCTTTTAAAATGCTGTGATCGTTCCTTCCTACCGAAATCCTACATGTGTAATTTTTAATGGCTATTTAAACAAACTCTTTAGCTTGGCAGATGCTACGCAACCTGGATTGTTTCATAGGTTGTCCTTTTAAAAAGTATGTTTGTTTGGGTTTATTTTTTCACCACAAAGTGCCAGGATTTCCCAGGTCTCCCCTCTTCTAATTTAATGCAAATATGTTTCCAGTTCCCATCAAGAGCCAAGTGAAAGCTCTGCCTATTGTGGCTGCTCAGAGCTACATGCAATCGTATACCTAATAACCTTGCCCCTAAGCAGATGAGTATTTATTTCAGTCAGTTACCCTTTATAATTACTATATTGAACCTAGTTGTCTATAAAATGGATGGTTTGCTTATACAGTTTACCCAAATAGTTCATTAGGGGTTAAACAAAATGAAATCCCATTTGCGGGGCGTATAATAAATTGTTTCATCTGTGAATTTAGCTGTTCTCCCTAATGCAGACATGGATGTTACAGTGGTTCTCCCTTGATAGGGTTATGGGTTAATGAAATGCTTTTTCTGTTGCTTATTTTCTTCTCTTCTGTGCTGAGTGATAAGTAGCTAACCAACGAAGCTTGTAATTGCAATCTTACAGAAACCGGCCCGATCTGTATATAAATCTCACCATCCAATTACAAGATGTAATAATTTTGCACTCAAGCTGGTAATGAGGTCTAATACTCGCGCACGTGATAATCCCCTCTGGATGCTGGCTTGATCAGATGTTGGCTTTGTAATTAGACGGGCAGAAAATCATTATTTCATGTTCAGGAAAAAAAATTAGGTTGGTGGGAAGTTAATTTTCTCTCCACTCTCTGAAGCGTAGACAAGAATTTAATGATTTAATCATGATTGTTAGCTCTTTTGCAATCAATTTGTAATGATTGTGTAGGAACTCTCTTCAAGGGAGGCTGCATTGGGGAGGGGCAGGCAAACAGCCCACTTGGAGGGTTGATTATAAACAGTATCGCATGGCTCCCAAGCCCATTAAAATGATCTTTGTGATGACGTACCACGCGTCTCACTGCAGCTGAATAAGCTGGAGAAGTGACCTGAGCTGTGATAATCTGTTAGATTTCCCCCCACCGCACTTCATTTAAATAAACTGCAGGATTCTCTCGAAAAGTTTGATAATTCCACTAATGCTCTAACATTAAAGAGGACGGATCTCTTCAGAGCATCCCTTGGTCACAAGTCTTTACTGTGCTGCCTCCCTAAATTCATTCTTTTGAGTTGCGATTATCAAATCAAATGCTTATTGATATTGTTGGCGGATGTTCTAAACTGAAGATGGGGATTTGATGTTGCAGAAAGATTTACATTAGCAAAACTATTTGCGGAAACCTGAGCAGAGAATGTGTTTTATGCTGCTCAGGTTCCACCTTGTTCAATTTGTGCATTTGATTCTGTTGTTGTTTTGAACATCAATGATATTTCCCTCTCATATTTATTTATTTTGTATAATGTATATACAGTTTGGTTGTGTTTTTTTAAACACGACAACTGAGCACAGATCTCAGTTTATATGCTGACAAGGTCTCATTTCTGTCAGTAATAGTGTGGCAGCAAACTGCACCAACTACAGCTTCTACATTAAGTACAAGGAGAGCCCCACATAGAGTGCATTATAGTAATCCAGTCTTGAAGTAATTTTTCATGACCATGTCAGCGTCTGTGTGGTACACTTACTTTTGACTGCCTCATCGTTTGAATAAGCAACACCACTGGACATGGCTATTTTTTCATTTCCCATCGCCCTAAAGACTCAAACAGCATAAGTTCTTGATTATTTTTACCTGTGTTTGCAATTATTTAATAGGTCATGATGAAGTAATGGTGGATTTTGGCAACCCATGTAAAACTATGGCAATTGAAAGAACACTTGACAGATAAATGCTCTCAAATTGACTGAAAACTGGAGGTGTCAGTTAGCTATTTCAGAAATTTGTTCAGCTTTCATGCAGCCCCAGTGGAACTTGGTAAGAAAGCAAAATAAAAAAAATTCCTTCAGTAGCACCTTAAAGACCAACTAAGTTTTTATTTTGGTATGAGCTTTCGTGTGCATGCACACTTCTTCAGATACAGATGTGTGTATCTGAAGAAGTGTGCATGCACACGAAAGCTCATACCAAAATAAAAACTTAGTTGGTCTTTAAGGTGCTACTGAAGGATTTTTTTTATTTTGCTTCGACTCAGACCAACACGGCTACCTACCTGTAATTGGTAAGAAAGGTTAGTTAGGATTGTGAATCGTGCCCAGTTGAAAAATGTCAAGATCTCATACTCCCAGTTTCTTTTTTTTTTTTTAAAAAAGACATTTTATTAAATTTTCCAATTAAACACAATAACATAACAAACAAAACAAGCAACAACAAACACAACATAAACATACTAAACACAAAAATTTTCTTCTAAGCATCTTATCAATTATTACAATTTTCTTTGCTCTGCCGAGCTTTGACTTCCCTCCCTCCCCCCAAGATTCCTGTCTTGCAGTTTCTTTATTCCTTCTATTTAAAGTCAATTCGTAGGATTTATTTTTGTCCTGCAAGTGTCTTTAAACTTCTACACTTCTTTTCCATATAGTCCACAAATTTACTCCAGTCCTTTTGGAACTTTGACTCTCCCTGGTTTCGGATCCTGCTAGTCAGTCTTGCTGATTCCGCATAGTCCATCATTTTTCTCTGCCACTCTTCAATCGTTGGTAACTCCTGAGTTTTCCATTTGGGGGCTAACAAAGTCCTAGCCGCGGTTGTCGCATACATGAATAATACTTGATCTTCTTTCACTATCTCCTGTCCTATAAGTCCTAGTAAAAAAAGCTTCCGGTTTTTTGGGAAAGGTATATTTGAAAATCCTTTTCAATTCCATACTCCCAGTTTCAAGTCTGGTGTTTGATTTGAACATACCTTGATCAACGTTTCCACTTATAAGATATATTTAGGCTTTGGTGCTCTTGTGTGCCTGGGCTCAGATTTTCAGAGCGCAAAGTATACACTTGAGACTCATGGATTTCATTTCCCTGTGTTTACACAGCTCCTTTGCAGGGTTTCCATAGTAAAACAATAATGGACTTGATCCAGGTTAAGTTAGTCAAGCTCACTCAGTGGGAGCTAAGTTCAACTAACTTCAAGCCCTCTTCTTCTTCTTCTTCCTCTTCTTCTTCTTCTTCCTCTTCTTCTTCTTCTTCTTCTTCTTCTTCTTCTTCTTCTTCTTCTTCTTCTTCTTCTTCTTCTTCTTTCCTATTGTGAACGATAAGTCTTAAAAAACCCTCTAATTCGGCAGAGTTTTGGGTGATGCAAATTTCCCTAAAATGTTTAGAGGTTAGATTGGTGCCATCTTTTTGTGTTGTCAAGTGAGAATTTTACACAGAAGCAACACCTTTAGCCAGCTTTTCCTAAGCTGGTTCCCTCCATATGTTTTGGACTACAACTCCAATCAGCCTCAGCCAGCAGAGCCAATGACCATGCATGATGGGAGTTGTAGTCCAACATATCTGGACTACAGGTTGGGGAAAGCTACCCATACATACAGATAGGTCTTACTCTGCTTTATAAAAATGATTAGTTTGGATGCACAGGGCTATAGGAAGCTGCCTTAGACTGAGTTATTTATCTATTCAGCTCACTATTGTCTACTCTAACATTCAGTGGCTCTCAATGATTTAAGGCAAGGGGTCTTTTCCAGCCCAGCATTTGAAGCTGGGACCTTCTGCATGCAATGCAATTGCTCCCCCATTCAGCTATGACCCTTCCCCACTGAGATCCGGCCTTTCTACAGAGATGTATAGGGTCAGCTATGTGTTATAGCACATAACTGGAAGAATCCCAGGTAAACAGCACTGGGCTAATAAAATCTTGGAGATCATGTTTATGTGTAAAGTTAGTGCAGAATAAAAAGTCATGACACCATGTTTCCATTTATCTCTGATGTAGAAGCCCTTCAACTTTCTGGTCATGTTCTAATCAAATGCAGACACCCATATTTTGTTCTTCTTTTTATTCGAGCTATCAGCTCTTAGTTATTGGATCACCTTTCATAGAATCTCTGGGGAACTCATTCCTTTGCCTGCCTTAAATGGGTAGGCCTCTCTCTCTCTCTCTCTCTCTCTCTCTCTCTCTCTCTATATATATATATATATATATATATGAATGAAGAATATATATATATGAGAATAACAAAATCCCTGTCCTTGTTTGCTGGTTACCACCTTGAGTCAAACCTCTGAGCTGCCTAATCGGTCCATTCTGGCATCGTCCCATTGCTTCTAAAGCCTCTTTTTCATGCCTATTTAGTGCCTCAGAAGTGCTTTCAAGTGGTCTTTGATAAATCATTGTAAGTGTTATCCCAGGCGCTCAATAGCTGTACCTGCTCGGGAGTCTCTTTCTCTGTTCCCAAGGTAGCTGTTCCTTCTTCCCTTATTTTACCAGTGACAGTAATTCATTCCACTTGAGCTGACGAGCTTATTTCACATTTATTTGCACATGATGAGCAATGTCACTCTCCTTACCCTCTAGACATTAAATGGTTTTGGGTGTGTGTGTGTGTGTGTGTGTGTGTGTGCAGTCTTAACACATATTAGGCAAAAGGGGTGGCAAAGATTTTAAAAAGAAAAAAGAAATGAAATGGGAAAAAAGGAAAAGGAGAAATCGAAGCTTTGCATTTGGAGCCCAAATAAACACATCATGAATAAATAACAGCTCAGAATTATCTCAGTCATTTGGTATATGCAAAAATAAAAGGTGCACATAAACTAGTGGTGTTCCTTTGAGAATACACTGCCTCTTTCTTTCTCTCTCTCTCTCTCAGTTCCCTGCCAGCCAGTTTAGCTTCCTCCATGCAGAGTTAAATAAAATATTACCCCATCAGGTCAAGAAAATAATTAGTCCTGCATTATTGCCTTCTTCCTCAGCAATCAAACTTGACCCATATGCATTATGCATGCCTGGTACCTTATACCTCTGGAAAATAAAATAAAAGATGGAAGCTGCATATAGAATAGGACGTGGCTGGCTAAGTTTGGCCTAAACACACAATACCTCCAGAGGGAGAGAAAGCAGTCAATTTGCTCACTTTCCTTGAAACGTGAGTTGTGACTTCACCATGGCAATTAAAGGGAAAAAGAAAAGGGGTTTAGCAATCGAAAATGAACTGGAGTGCAAAATGGAGGGGTGTGAATGGCAGCTGGTGGGAAGGACAAATCTCTGCTTTCAGAGCAGAATGAGAGAGAATATGAAGCAGTTTGCATACTCCCGCCTACAACTCCTGCATCAGGAGTGGGGAAGCTTCCTCAGCCCAAGGACTTCATTCCCTTTGGAGCAACTGTCTGGGGGGGGTCAGAGGTCAGTGCTGGGAGGAGCCAGAGGTAAAAGCTGGTGGAGCAATGTGGCCATGCTTGCCGGGGCTGATGAGAGTTGGGATCCAACAGCATTTGGAGGACCATAGGTTTGCCACCCCTGTCTCCGATTTAGCAACATGACATCATTTAGGGTTGTCATATGCCTGGGAATTCCCGGACATGTCCTCTTTGGGGGTGGGGTGGGTTCTATATGCCCCTCCGGGGGAAATTTTACATTTTAAAGCAAATGTCCTGAATTTTGAATTTGTGTGTGTGTATGCGCAGGAGGATCTAGTTCAGGCTCTGACTCTGGCATGGGCGGTTCAGGCTCAACAACTTTTTGTTTCTGGATTTTTGCGTCTTCAGACCCAGAGACCTTCCCCCTAAATAAATTCACACTTGACTCAAATTTTAATTTGGTTTTTGGCAGATTTTAGGCCACAACTTTATTGATTACAGAAAGTGAGTGGTTACATAGGCTCTGGTTCAACTAGCTCCCTGCACCCTTGCAGGCAGCGCTGACCCAGGGCACTAGCATAGGTCAGCCAAGGGTGAACACCTGGAAAGGTGGAAAGCTGGGAACAAGCTATGTCTGCCACCCAGATGTCCCCGTGGACTCAGGCATGGGCACAACCACCTCTCAGGGGTTGACCAAACCATTTGAGTCCCTGGATTCCTTTAATGGAATACCCTTCACATAGGGATGGTGAGAGCGTTCTCCCATCCCTATCACCTGAACCAGAGCCTATCCGCAACATTACAACTTGTGACGATTTGCTACACGGCAGGTGAAACCCAAATGGCAACAGCCAATCAGCCAAGTGGGGGAAATTCCTGCCATGTTCCTGTCCCAACGACAGACGATGGCATAGCAAGGTGAAGCGCAACAAAGCCCTAAAAGTAGACAGAGGTGAGCAGGTGTTCTGAATGTGCACGCACCGAAAGAGGAAGCTCTGGGGCACGTGCATGGGTATATATAGGTCCCTCAATCAGTTTTGGACTGCGCCCCATTGGCCAGATTGAACCAAACATCGAGGGACCTACCAATCGGGTGTTGTGGCTGATCAATCTTACCCACCCACAACACAGGGGGTCGGTCTCCAGGTCTCACCGCAACACGTGCCCTCTTTTAGGGAGGACACGATTTACCTCTCAAAATATGGCAACCCTAATGTAGTCTAAACATGGGCAACCGAGAGAGAGCGCATGGCAGGACAATGCACAGGAACAGGCATACAATTCGGAACAGAGGAAGCTGCCTTACAGCAAGTTAGACCTTTGATCCACCTAATTCCGTATTGTCTACACCAGGCTTCCTCAACCTCGGCCTTCCAGATGTTTTTGGCCCTCAACTCCCATGATCCATAGCTAGCAGGACTAGTGGTCAGGGATGATGGGAATTGTAGTCTCAAAACATCTGGAGGGCCGAGGTTGAGGAAGCTTGGTCTACACTGACTGGCAGCAGCCCTAACTGGAAACGCCAGGGATTGAATCTGCATGCAAAGCTATCCCTGAGCTATGGCCCTTCCTAATAATTGTTGCCATTTCCTGAAATTAGTTGAAAGAAGGGGGTTTTTTTTGACAAAAACAAGTTGTTGACAAATTGAGTAATTTCAACAGAGCTCTAAAAATTTATGGATCTGTTCCAGAGAGTATGCCTCTCGACATCAGTTGCTGGAAATCACAAGTGAGGAGAGTGCACTTCTGCTTGGATCCTGCTTTCAAGCTCTCCACTGGCATCTGATTGACCACTGTGAGAACAGGATGCTGGACTAGATGGGCCATTGGCCTAATCCAGCAGGCTCTACTTACATTTTTATGTTGTATATCTCTACTACCCTGGTCCAGACAATAATTCATATACACTAATGCTTGCTCTTGGCATGATGAGATCGCATTATCCAAGACCTTGTGATATCTTTTTGCCCATGTGTAAAAAAGCACTCCTGATGATCTATGGCAAGTAGATCTTTTTAGCTGGACTTGAACCATGTGGCAGCTTTGAGAGGTCAATAAAAATGCCCATTAAAGGGGGATGGGAATGGAAAAGACCACTGACCTTTAAAAAAACACACCAACTTGTGACATGATATCAGTTCAGACCCTTCCATTACATTATCCCAGCAAGCCACTAAAGGAACATTAATGCTCTCTTACCCAGTGCTGTTCCATATTACCTATTCATCAAAAATGTGGCTTTTGTGCATTTTTTATTACAAGAATCAACATTGCCCATGTTAATAAAGGGAGAGCTGATTTTTTCCCCCACTTGGAAATAAAATATGTAGAGACATCTTCTCTTTGATGTTTCAGAGGCAAAACAATATATATTTGAATGTAGATAAAAGCTGTTCTTTTAACAGAAGATCCTCCAAGTCGTTTCTGATGAAATTCAAGAGCAACCATTTGGAAAAGATAAAAAAGTGAGCAGGAATGAGAGGGAGCTGTCTTTGAGGGAGGGGTATTAACTCAAGATGTTGTTGGCATGCCTTTCCCATGAACCCTGGCCATTGGCCATGCTGGCTAGTGCTGATGGATATTGGAGTCCCACAACATCTGGAGGGGTTGGGTTCCCCATCCCTGAATTAGGGGTGCTTCAAATGTCAGTTAGCTGTTTATACATACCGGACATCATAGCAAGCAAATGGATGTTCATAACCAGAGTTTCTAGACCGCTTTTCGGTAGGGTTAGATGAACTTCACTGAGACTCGCCTTGGTTTTGGATTTTTCTGTGTCCCCCCCTCCACACACACACACACACACACACACACACACAAACAAACAAACTGAGAGAACATCCTCAAGACATATTAGGGGTCAGGCCACTCTGTCTCCTGTCTGTGTCCTGTGCCACCCTCAAGCCACCTTGTCTCACCCCAGTGCCAATGCAGACCTAACTTCCCTTCCCTTCTTTCCTGCTTCTTATGACAACAGGCAAAAAATGAGAGGTTTCCCCCTCACATCCAACATCACCCAGCATTTCTGATGGAGTTGCTGGAGCTATTAAACTACAACTCCCAGAATCCACTGTGCGGCATCTCGCTTGGAGCCAGGGCACTGCTGCTGTTCCTGCTTTTCTTAGAAGCAGATAAGGAAGGAGTCTGTGACTACACTGGAGTGGGTGGGCAGGGGAGCTTGGGGGTGGTGCAGAGGGGGTGGAGCCTTCTCAAATGAGAGGTTGAATGTAGGGGGAATCTGCCAATTTCTGTTTCTTTCATTGGGGTTTCCAATCGTAGGTTCAAGGAGCTTACAAAAAGAATAAAGCAATAACATACTAAGTTTAAAACATTTAAAACATTCAGGAAATTAAAACCAGCAACAAACTAAAAACACATCAGCATTCTATATATCTGGGTAGGCTTGTCTAAACAAAAATGTTTTTAGCAAGCGTCAATAATAGTACCGTGAAGATGCCTGCCTGACATAGCTGCCAACCCTCCCTTTTTTTTTGCGGGAAACTCCCTTATTCCAAGCCACAGCTGTCAACTTTCCTTTTTTTTTTTTTTTGCTGGAAAATTCTCTTATTCCAATGCCGTTTCCCGCTGCTATCCTGGATTGTTAGATATACCGTAGAGTCCAGGCATAGGCAACCTTGGCTCTCCGGATGTTTTGGAACTACAATTCCCATGATCCCTAGCTAACAGGGCCAGTGGTCAGGGATCATGGGAGTTGCAGTTCCAAAACATCTGGAGAGCCAAGGTTGCCTATGCCTGCTATAGACTGTCCCTGGGACAGGTGAGGCTGCTGATCCCTTATTTTCAAATCCGAAAGTAGACAGCTATGCTGCCTGATGTCAGTAGGCAGGGAGTGTAGGTGCCACCACACATTTTTGCAAAGCAGTTTCCCTAATATTATGCATTATTGTCTGTATTTCCACTATGCACTTTGATGCACACTTTACCTTAGGATATGTGTTTTTGTACACTTTACTTGGCTGGAGAACTGCATTGCAAAATTCAGAGAAGTGCAAATTTCAGAGGATAACTGCATCTCAGTTTGCATATTGTTCACATATCTGGTAGGTACACCAAATTCCCCCCCCCCTAACAAAAAATAGTTGGAAGGCTCATATCCTGTTTGCCCTTGAGTCCTCTGGGTTCAAAAGCAAGCCTGAAATGAACTTCTGCATCATTCCTACTCCTGAAGATGCTCATGTCTGCATGGGTGTTCCATTGATTTCTTTAGCTGAGTCTCCTGTATTAATGGCTGCATTGTTTTAATGGAATTGTTATAGATTTTAATTATGGATGTGGATTTTTTAATGGGATTCTTTTATTGTGTCTTTTAATTATGGATGCTTATATTTTAATGGCATTGAAGCTGGTTTTCACACTTTGCAAACTGCATAGAAAACTATATTGGCATTAAGATGTACATAATTAATAACAATAATTTTCAATGATGACTCTCCTACCACAGAGCAATTCCATTAAACTTCTTAAAATTGGCCATAAAAATTAACTGAACAACAAACCAGCAGTGCAGCTAAAATCATCACTGGTATTGGAAACATACAAACAGAAACTACACCCACTTAGCTGGGCCTACATTTGACAATCAGGATAAAATGATGTCATCTTGACCTACTTTGAGCATGACATGAGGGAGGGAACAAATGAGTTTGTGGGAGAGAATCCAAGCTCCACCTTCTATTCCTTCCACTCCTGAATGCAGAGACACTTTCTGTTTTGTTCTGTTTTTACAAACTTAAATTCATTTTGCCACATTTCTGCATTGGTTTCACATTTTAATGCAAAGCGTTCTAATTTGCAAATCTCCCTAATGCTTCCTGCAGCAATACAGGAACCGGAACACAGCTATCCTTTGAACCTTGCTTTGTTTTGTTTTCTTTAAAAGCACAGCATCTTGTTCTCACAGCAGCGATTCCATAGATGCCTATGGAAAGCCCACAAGCAGCACCTGCACACAACAGAACTCTCCCCTCCTGTGGTTTCCAGAAACTGGTATTCAGAGGCAAACTGCCTACAACACAGGAGGTAGATAGCCATAGCTAGAAGCCATCAATAGCCATATCCAGTATGAATTTATCTAATCCTCTTTTAAAGTCATCTAGATTGAAGAACAACTCTACCCATGGAAGCAAGTTCCATAGTTTTTACAGTTCCATAGTTTAATTATATGCTATTGTATGGTTTTATCTTATTTTTACTGTTGTAAAACCACTTTGTTATATATTTATGTGATATAGCAATATATAACCATTTTAATAAATAAAAGTGATATAAAAATATATACAGTGGTACCTCGGTTTAAGAACAGTCCAGTTCAAGAATAATTTAGTTTACAAACTCCGCAAAACTGGAAATAGTGTCTTGGTTTGAGAACTTTACATCGGTCTAAGAACGGAAGCTGAATGGTGGAAGGGCACTGGTGGCAGGAGGCCTCATTAGGGAAAGCACGCCTCAGTTTAAGAATGGTTTCAGTTTAAGAACGAACTTCCAGAACGGATTAAGTTCATAAACCAAGGTACCACTGTATACTAATAATGATAATCACATGCTATGTGATGATGTATTTCACCACACTAAGCCACACCGAGCCAGATGAAACTATGGTCTGCTTGTTTCTAAAGTCTACACTTTGCGAATTTTTAAAAGTAAAATCTTAACTTCCTAGATATTTATTCTAACATTTTTTGCAATGGGGTGGGTAAAATGGAGCTGAAAGGATGCCGAAGTTGCCATGGTACGGTACTATTGAAAAGGCCAGAGACTCATTAAATTCACCAAATGAGATCAGACATGAAGCCATAGACAGTTCTGGAAACCCTGTGTGAAACCTTTTTGTGTTCTTCTACTGTGTTGGTCCAGTTATTTCCTTTCTGTCAGAGAGGCTAGCACAGAGGGTCGCCATAAATCCAACATGCCTGCAGTGTCAAATTATTACATTACAAACCCTGTTGTAATTACACAACTTTATTTGTTTCATTTATGATCTGCCAAGTTTATTATGGCATTCTGGATTGGGCAAGATGAGGATTTATAAAGGTGCCTTCAAACTGTTATCATCTCCCACTGCCTTGCTCAGGCTGCTCCAATGGCTAAATCAATGGCAAAGGCAATGCCAATGGGACTGGGATCAATAAGCATGTAAAATTTATCACCTGCTTTCGCTGGCCAGCATTAGATTGTGGAGTTTATGAATGCTTCTTCTTCTGGGGCTTTGAGTTCCCTTTGGCCTGAAATATGCATCCTAATATAGCGGTCTCTCTGCATGATATTAAAATTTCAAGAGCTGTAAACTGAATAAGTTCCAGTTTCCATATTTGAAAACATTGATACCAAGTGTGTGCTTGATTTTACTGTTTTATTAACAACCGGTAATGGTTATCAGAGGGATCTTTCTCTCTCTCCAAATATTGATTTTGTAATGTTCCTCTAGATCTTTGCATTTAATCAGATGCTTAAGCTTAATTAATTATAGCAAAATTTAAGTCTTGTGGTCTGGAGCCTCCCCTATCCAATTCAATGGTGTTTGCAAAGGAGAAAATCTCCAGAGCAATCTTAAGCAATCTCCCACACAGATTCACACTGCATTTAGAGTCGGGCAGCAATTTATTCTTGACATTTCCTCACCTGATCACTTCCGCATTTCACATCACGGAACAGCCACTTTTGGAAATCTAGTGGAATCCATAGCCGGAGTTTAGCATGTATTTATGTACTGTTGCCAGGAAGAAAAAAACAAAATCACTTGCAACAACATTAACTTGGAAAATCGCTGTTTTGTCATGGGACAAAATCTGGGTACTGTTCTGGCATACACTCCTTTCCTGCCATTTGAAATATGGCATGAGGTGGTGGTATATTGATAATAAAAGCCACAGTCCCATAGCACAACAGGTACTACATTGTGAATGGAACATTAGAAATTGGGACACAGGTGCTAGGATTATGACCACTAAAACTAAGCAATAAATGCAACTCAATGTAAGCCATGAACCTTAAACCAGGGAAATGGAACCTGTTCTCCCATCCTGCCCTAAATGTTTTAAAGCAACAAAATCTGCAATTAGGACTTTTGTAAAATAAGAATAAGAATAAGAATAAGAAGAATTTGATATTCATAAAGTGCAAGTAGATGAAAACAGTTGGATAATTAATTATTGGACCATGGATGCATAGATATCACAAGTCACTCAATGCTGATGCAATTCCAAAGAGAACCTCCCTTCGTTATATCAGAAAACCAGTCCAGTCTTCAGTGTGGGCTGATGGAGTCATTCACACACTATGTGAGTTCTGTGTCCCATGGCTGACCTCAAATTGGAAGGCTTATTTTCTCAGTATGCTTCAATTTCATTCCACTTCTGCGTAACAATTCCATTTATGTCGGACAACCTAACCCTGAGGAGACATTGTTCAAACAAAAGGCGGGTATGTATAACACAGTAAAGATTAGTCTATTGATGGAGCCTAGCTCTGGAACAATAGGGATCTCCTGTCCAGGATGTACCAGTAAGCATTCTACAAAGTAATAATTTAGAAACATTAGTGGTATGCTGTTGTCATCTTTCATCTTCATATTGCCCTGGCTCCCAACTCCATGCATTTTAGCCCTGGCACATATGCCAGTTTTTAAAGAGCCTTTTGTGGGATATTTGTCACAACCAACCAGCACTAAAAAGCTTGAGGGGATGCATTTGCATTAAAAAATAATTGCAGAGGAATTTCAAACTCTCCCCCACTCCTGTCTTAGAGGAAAACACAAAGTTTGTGTAGCTTCTGAATTAGGAACAGTAAATGAATGAGGATGTGTATCTTTGGGGACACGGATGAAACAGCTACTTGAAATGTCAAGAGTAATGCCAAGTTCTTATGCCCTCATTACACGTGTGTGTGTGTGTGTGTGTGTGTGTGTGTGTGTGTGTGTGTGTGTGTGTGTGGAGCACACACATTTCTCCACCACTCCCATCTAGACAGGAAAAGCAAACATTTTGGAACAATAACTCTTTGCTTCAGCAGCCTGACATATGGTACCACATAATCTCTGTTTCATTTTGACAGCTCTAAAAGCCAGCAGCCTCCAACAGCAGCTTTGCAATGCAAAGGGATGAATACACAGCTTTGCAAGGAAACAGTTGCACCAGCTGTATATAAACTGGAGACATACATTATCTCCTTTATCTGATCATTAGCTATTTCTTAGGGGTGGCCCTCCACCCCATCTACCTGTTGCTTCCCCCTAAGTTATTTATTTATTTACTCCACTCATGTCTCATGGGCACATGATTAGGGCCATTAAAAAAGCTCTGCTGGATCAGGCCAAAGACCCACCTAGCCCAGCACCCTATTTCCCCAGGATCCCACCAGATGCCCACGGGAAGCCTGAAAGCAAGACCTGAGCGCAACAGCACTCTCCCCACTTGTGATTGCCAGCAACTGGCATTCAAAGGCTACACTCCCCCCAGCGGTGGATGTTGCTCATAACCATTGAGATAGCTCATAGCTTTTCCTCCATGAATTTGCCTAAACCTCTCTGGAAGCCATGCAAGTGGGTGGCCATCTGTACGTCTTGGTATCCTATGCCATACCAAGTCGGATCCTTGGTGCATCTAGCCTAGTGTTGCCTGTTCTGATTGACTGAGGCTCTCCAGGAGTTCAGGAAGATGTATTTCCAGACACTTGCTCCCTGAGATCCTTTTAACAGGAAAGACCAGAGAATGGGATTTGATCAAGAATCTTCTGATCAAGAACCCTCCTGTGACAATCCATTACATCTACCCCTGCTCTCCACCAGCTGCATGTGAAAATGGACTGCATGCATATAGTGTTTTCCCATGTGAAGTGCCATCCTGACTGCCCCAGCATCTCCTTGGCACGGAAGGGAGGGAATTCAAAAGAAACCACAAATGCTTTTTGTGCTCTAACCCTTGAATCATTTTAGTCATGAGACTACAATTTGGTCTTGAAGTGATCATTAGCCCAGGGGTGGGATTCACATGGGTCCTCCTGATGAGGTTGATATTCATTTATCTGGTTTCATCCTAATTGCAAAAGTCTGACCTGGTCGCAAGCTGTCTGGCCACTAGCGTGGGGCGGACTTCTCTGCCTGGCTGACCTCCTGGCTCCTTCCATCCTGTAGCACGGTAGCAGCATTTTAACAGGAAGATTACAGTAAATTTGTTCTCTGGTAAACTTACACCAAGCGGAGGGAGCAGAAGGCACTTCCCCGAAACCCATAATGACTGTGTGTCTCTCCAGTGCGGCTCACGTATCACTGGAAATGACAAAGTGGTTTTGAAGCTTGCGAGAACATCAAAGGCTTTCTGTTTGTTCAAGGTCTCAAATATATGGGAGCTGGTGTACAGGGAGCCTTTATGAAAGTCATGGTTCCTTGCCAACTGGAATGGATGAAACCAAAATTGGATCAAGATGCTGACGGAAAGACAGAATGTTGCATGAAACGAAAGATTAAATTGGATTGCTGTGATTCAGCTTTTTTTTTACTTCTTCAAGGGAAGTTGGTGGGGAGGAGTATGTTTTTTAAAGCCCTCAGAAATTGATTTTTTTAAAAAAAATTCATAAGTTGCCAATTATATTAATAGGGACTATCACTCGCGTTTGACACTGATTAAGTTCCCGCTTAAATAAATTTAAGTTCTGGTGGAACTAATGGAATTTGGGGAGGACTTGCACCTTACATTATGACTGTGATCCTCATCTCCAGCTGCCTGCCACAATGCCCATCAGCCCAAGCCAGCACGGCCACATGATCATGGGGCTGATGGGCGTTATAGTCCCCTGTGACAGCTGAGCACTTCATTTTCCAAATATTTACAGAAAGCGTCCAATGGAAAAGGGGATCATTACTCTTCTTTTTAAAAAACACAGTCTTATTTAAAGAAGATGTCTCCATAGGGCTAAGAAATCCTGTGTTGCTTCCCAAGGGTGGCCACAGCCCACGGCACCGTTAAGTCGGGCTCAGTCAATCAAAGCTGAAAAGGTTCCCTGGCACATATTTTACCATATTAATTCCAAATGCTTTTTTATTGCAATATAACAGGATTTACTTTAATTGAAATGGCCAGATGGAGTGTTTTATTTTTAGTCACTTTAGTATTGGTTCAGAACCCACTAAATTATTACACTGTCATTACTTTAATTTATGAAGACTATTTAACCAACCCGTGAATCTCTAAGAGTGATTTAATTTTATGATGGAAGATTCCTAGAATATATATTTATCTCTCATGTGTGCGTCTTAACATCTCTTAAATTAAATACACTAAATATCTCATTTTTAAAAAAGAAATAAAGGATTTAAAGTCAGCTGTGAATTTTCTCAGCAGGAGTTTTTAATATTAATGCCTAAACTTTGCAAATGACACAGGACATGAGTGGGTTGGGTTTTTAAATCCAGTAATATATCTGGCATACTTAACATTGATATTTGTACACTATGGATGGGCGAATCTGTCTGTGTGGGTTTGCCTCGCTTTCTAATTTTTCCAATCCTAAATTCATTTCTCCACATATGCACATAAATTTGCATTTTTTAAAAAGTCCTCGTGAAAATTCACTAGTATTTTAATGTGATTTTCCCCCCTAACACACACATCATTTGTGTTCAGTGTTACCTAATATACACATTTTTTCAAAGCATTTTTTGAATAACACAATGCATTTTATCACACTTAATCCTAGGATGTGCATTTCTGTTCACATTACTTGGCTGGAGAACTGCATTGCAAGATTTGGTGGAGTGCGAATTTTCCAGGATAGCTGTGTTTGGGTCTGCATATTGTTTCAGAAAGTGTGAATTAAGTGGATTATCCTTTAAAGACAAACTGAATTAGTTGTGGTGGGGTTTAAACAGAGCACACTGACTATCAGTGAGAAGCCTTATTAGGCACATCAGTCTGGCTTCTTGGATCCTCACACTTCTGTTCTGCTGGGGCTTTTTGGCACTGAATGACTCACCAAGCAATCTCACTGGATAACTCATGTTTGTAGTGTTATGAGACAAGGAGACAGCGACCTCTCTATCTCCTTCTGGCTTGACGGAAGCAGATCCAAGGGTTCTTCTCTTCCACACGCAGGTGACATTTTCTGGCATTGCAAGGAGGCACAGGACCTGAAGGGAAAATAAGGCAGCACCTCTCCTTCCATTAGGAAGTTGTAGCAATGTTCTTTTTATTACTGTGATAAAAGTTCTCAAACATAAATGGAATGGTAGTGAAGGGCATTATTTCAGGCGCCTGGTGAAAACAAGGCTGTTGGCTGTATAAATAACTGTTGTGTTGGCTCAGGTTGTGCTTATTTTATTGACTGCTAGGTAATTTGTTAATTGGTTGGGCTTCATTATTTCTTTCATAACGTGTTTGCTGTTATATCTGGGGCAGAGCAATCCCAGTAATGGGGAGCCAGGGATGTGTGGGGTCTTGGACCCTTCATGCCATCTGAGGTCCTGCCAGTTCCTGTCAACCAGGGCAGGAAGCGGGGGGGGGGGCATCTTTTTTCAGTAATGCCAACTCCAGACTGTCATGAGGATTTCCTTGGGGGGAATTCATGGGGCTTTGACTCCAGCAAATCCAAAGCTGCTGGTACCTAACCACTTTCAGAAACCTTCTTCTAGTTTCCACCAGTGGTAGCTCAGGGCCCACTTGGGTAGAGCTGGAGTCAGCAGGGAGGTGATTGTGTGCAAGCATGCCAACACCATCAACTTTAATGGATTGACATTCTCTATTACTATGTTTCCTTGAAAAATGGGAAGGGTACTCCCCCCTCCAAAGACTATTGTGAGCCTATCAATTGTTTGCATTAAGTGGCCGTGGTGATGAACAAACATAAATTATGACCCAAAGTTTAAAGTCGCTGATAAGCCCATTTTATCAGCTATATTTGGACACATCACACACACACACACACACACACACACACACACACACACACACACACTTTCCAATTCTGGGGTGTATGGGTAATAGGGGAGGGGCAGTATCTCTGGTGGGAGACATGACATGCTCCTTCAGGACATGACATGGTCCAAAGGCTCATCCACCTTTGGTACACCCCCCCCCCTGAACTCAGTTCTTACCTGTGGCTCCCAGAAGCCGTCAGTATGTGACAGCAGCCACACTCCCAATATGGTTTTGTCTGGCCAGCTAAACCAACTGAGGGTAGCTGATGATTCTCAAACCCTTGGTGGGTTCAGGACGTGCCCTGCATGCGAAGACAGGCTCCTGTGGACTGAGTGGATGAGACCCACTGTGGGTCTAATGGTCAAGAAGGCAGATTCTGCACATTTAGAGGGAGATGAAAGGCAGATGGGGCTCATGAACCTGGGAAGGAAGCCCATCTAGGAGAAGGAAAACTCTGATCCTAATCCTCTGCTGCCTTGTGTAAGCCCTACACAAATCCGGAGTGGAGCTCCTAAGGTGTTTGGATGGCTTCTTGTATGCCTCCTTCCAGCAATTCCTTCAGCCAAATGTATTGCTCTGCTTTCCTTTGGACCATATGAGCGAGGCTGAGAGGCAGGTCTTGTCATCTGGGCAGTTCAGGACTTCCATACACACTGCCCAGGCTTGCACTCCAGGGAAGTCCATTTCTAAAATCCACTCACCCAGCCACTCACACATCTCCATTACATTTATTAGTCCTTCTGTGTGCAAAATTGGAGTGAATTTCAAATCCATCTCAAGTCAAGAGTCAATTTTGATCCAATCTGTTGTAATTATCTGGTGGCTGGAGGGTTACATTAGCCTAAAGTAGCTGAAAAGCTGCCTGAAGGAATCAGGTGGTTTTTATGGTTTGTGGCTGAGATTTATCACAGGCTTTGTGGCCTTTCTTCCGTTCTTCTCATATAACTCAATTAAAAGCATTTAATAGTTATGATGATTAATTCCCTGTGGATAAGAAGAAAAGCAACTTTGGTTGGGACAGCAACCCCATCTTACTCTGATATATTCACTGGAAGCTGTGTAAAGGGGACCACTTATCCCTCCACAGTGGAGGCTGGCCCTTAGGGTAATGGGGCACTGCCCTGCCAACCTCATTTTGCCCTCATCCTACCCCTACATATTTCCCTTGTAGAGCAGGGAGGAGGATGGGGACAAAACTAGAATCAACCAGCTCAGTCTGTAATTGGCTCTTTGGCTCCACCTACTGTTCCGCTCCCTGCTTTCCGCCCTACCAGTGGCAGTGGGCAGTAGCCACCCTTATCCCTACATATCAAGGTTGGTGATAAACGCTCTGGGAAGGGATAGTGGATGGCCAAGATGTCCACTTAGGCCTAATGGTTAGACTCAGCTTATGTCGGGTATAGCCTTCTGCAGGCATTAAATGCACTGTCAGCATCATGCTAAGGGGACTTCCTTGCGCCATGTGGGAAAGGGGGCGGCGGCACAGGGGAACCATTTTGAATGTGACCACACCATTTTAACATGCTTTGTCATCTTTTCCTGTAAGCACTGTTCATATTTCTGTACAGCACCCGGTCATTATGGGTTTGTGGCTCTGCCTTGCGTTAATCTTTCTTGTTGTATGTTAACTAAGAAAACAGAATGCAAAATGAAATGGAATGTTTGTGCTGCATAATCATTTGGATGGATGGCTTCGTATTGCTCAGGAAAAGATAACTTCAGTTTTTGGTGGCTTTTCCAAGAGATGCTGGGCTTGCTTGTTAGCTAACTAGAGCCCTTTGTAGACATTTTTCTCCATGCATAGGGTGACTGCGTGGAGGAGGAGGAAAGCCTCACTCCTCATTACCCAGAAGCAATATCCACAAAAGGATAGCCCTCGCTAACTATAGGATACATTTATAGGCAGTGCAAACTATCAGGAATCCTGCACAATTGGGATTCCCTGATTGCATGGAGAGCCTCCATAATAAGCTGTTCAATTTGCCTGGTTCAATTTGCCTGTTCTGGGAGGCAGGTGAGGGCACATGACATTGGAGGCAGTGCCTCCCGCCATGTGCTTACTTAAACTTCCCACTGCATCTAAGGATCTCAGGGCAGGCGATGATAAAATAAATGTTAAAATATATAATCCATAACAGTTATGAGAAGAATAAAATATGCCTAACAATTAAACATAAAAACAAAGAGGGAAAATACTACACTTCCAGCTGAACATGAATAACTTCCAAAAGCCTGAGTGAAGAGCCAGGTTTTGAGTTGGCATCTGAGTGAAAAAAGAAGTGCCTGCTGAATTTCAGAGGCAGGAAGAGTTTCCCAATCAGGGAGCCACCACAGAGAAGGCCCTCTGTCAAGTTCCCGTCACAATGTACAATCCCTAGTTGATAGACAAACAGAAGTGGATTCTGGAAGATCTAAAAACCTGGGCAGGTCGGTGTAGAGATAAGCACTCCTTCAGATATGTTAAGTCCCCAAAAATTCAGGATTTTATAGGCCAGTGACAAAACTTTAATTCAGACAGGGATTGCTTTCTAAGTCAATCAAATTGTTTAAAGAACTGGTGAAACCTGGCTCCAACTGGTCACCCCATTCAGTAACTGAACCATTGCATTTCCTACCAGCTGCAATTTCTGAGTTGTCTTCAAGGGCAGCCCTCCATAGAGCACATTGCAGTAATCCAACCAGAATGAACCACAGAATGTGGATTCAGCAAAGGAAGCAGGCTTGCAGGTGCTAATGAAGATTGTCAGCACCTGCAACCCCCACCCCAAACCTTTGTCCACAGGGTTGATTTCAAACCATGTAGGCAGAAGAAAATACTTCACCTGATGTCATGGTGACATCAGGGGGGGTGTTGACAAGTGGGTGGCACCACCTGTTGAACTGGCATGCAGGAGTTAGGGATGTCAGAATCTTGTCTACCTGAAGGAGCCTCTCCACCCCCGTCTTTCTGCCTGGACACTGAGGTCCAGGGCCGAGGGCCTTCTGGCGGTTCCCTCACTGCAAGAAGCCAAGTTACAGGGAACCAGGCAGAGGGCCTTCTCAGTAGTGGTATCCGCCCTGTGGAACGCCTTCCCACCAGATGTCAAAGAGAAAAACAACTACCAGACTTTTAGAAGACATCTGAAGGCAGCCCTGTTTAGGGAAGCTTTTAATGTTTAACAGACTATTGTATTTTAATATTTTGTTGGAAGCTGCCCAGAGTGGCTGGGGAAACCCAGCCATATGGATGGGGTATAAATAATAAATTATTGTTATTGTTGCTATCCACTGGACAGATCCAGTTCTCTTGCCCTGCTATACACTGACTAGTGCAGGTTTCCAGGATTTTGGAGTGGAGTCTTTCCCACCCCTACCTGGAGATTGATACTGATATCTTTTGCCTGCAAAGCAGATGTTCTACCACTGAGCTATGGTCTTTCCCCATCACCTACATCTTACGTTGCTGCATCTTGCGTTGTTACCTGAGGTTCAGGTAGCTGAGTATCGTAGAAATGTCATGACATGGCGTCACATGTGTGCTATGTTCCAGTTTAAAATGTCAGCCTGGCTCTCAGTTACTGGAAAGAGGCAGGTAAACTATCCTTTGACAGATGGTATGAAAAACAGTGGAATGTAGCCTTACTTGAGAATTTTTTATATATATAATGCCTGCCTGGGATATATGAAGCAAATCAAATCCAGGAAACTACTTTGCAATTGGGTATCCTCTTCGTGGCATGTGTTCTGACTCTCTGAAACACCCTCAAACACCCTCAGACTCTTAGCTCTTCCAGTCAGAAGATGATTGCTGATCTGCCTTTGGTTGGGAAACATCCCCCCCCCCCTAACCTTACCTATGCTGTATATCCTGATTCATAAGAATTTTATTCTGTTTTTGTTATACAGTAGCCAATTCTTTTTCTACTTTGATAGGCATGTAATGTTCCAGTGTTGGTGTGTATGTGTGTTTAAAAATGTGAGCTAGAGGTAGCTCGTCCTCTTCTGATTGCAAAGGCTTTTCAGAAATGCTGGAAATGAAGTACTCCATCTGACACAATACCACTCTACTTATGTATGTGTGTGCTAAGAATACTTTAAACATTACAACTTCAACCAACACCCCAATTTTTATTTCAGCACCAAACTGAGCAGCTCTGCATTATAATTACTAAGCTGCTGGAATGAAATGAATAGTTGGGGTTATCAGCAAATTGTCAAATGAGAGGGGGTGAATATCGTTTCAGACCCATCTGCTGCGATGGATCCAGACCTGCTATTTACTTAATTATTTGCTTTTCCTGTCAGTGTCATCCAGACCACTGAAAAAACCCACAAAGAGTTATGGAAGGAAATTCAAACCGTTTTCATGTGGTCACAGAGCTAGAGGAATCATTTCCTCTGCATCCACATGTTCAGCACATTTGTCATGTTCTATCTTTGGGAAGATTGTGGTGTGGCTTTAAGGGAGCAAATATAGCTACCGCTTCAATGTTTCTGAGGTAAAGAAAAAGGGGGCGGGCAAGCTTGTGTACTTGTAACATCCCCATTCTCATATAAAAGACTAGCAAGAGAGAGAGAGGGAGAGAGAGAGAGAGAGAGAGATCCTAGGTGTGGGGAATCATCAACCCCACCACTCCCAAAGGGCATCACTAGCTCACAACCTGGAGCAGATGAATAAGCCAGGAGGTGAACTTGGAGAAATGGAGCTACATCAAAGTTCTCTGTTGATGCCTCTGAGAAGTTCCCATGGCTCTCCCTAAATCAGGGGTGGTGGTGGTGGCTAACAGTTGTTGTTGTTGTTGTTGTTGTTGTTGTTGTTGTTGTTGTTGTATTTTCAGTTCTTGACCTGCCTGTTGTGAGCAACAAGTGCAGCGCATATCAACAATTTTGATTTTTTTTTTTTAAAAAAACCCTCAATAGGAAAGCTTATCTCTATGCCCCTGGTTGTTTGTTTGTTTGTTTGTTTGTTTGTTGTGCATCATGGCTTTTTTTTAAGGAGAAAAAAGTTTTATTCTGCTAAACATTTCCCTTTGTCAGTTATTCATATGCACGAAGAAAGACAATCCTTTACATCAGGTACCTCCTAAGACAAATGTTTTAAAAAACTACATTAGTTGACAGGGATCTCCCCTCCCTCGCCCAATGAACTTTTCCAGCTACATAACTAGGGAAATTGACAGCAGAGAACATCTGAGAATGGTTTAATGGTCCTAATTAACTCGTGATGTTTTGTGGATTTCCAAACAAGGAACAACTTCTTGTATTATAATCCAATCTCCTGCCTTGTTTTCCATGTTATTGGCAGACTCGTATTTTCTAACCACGCTTTCACCCATTTTCATCTTCGTGTCAGATGTAAGATGAGACAAACTATATACAATGAGACAAATGTCTCCAAGCTTTATGTGAAGGGTGGACTATTTGCAACAGGTGGGGAATTGATGTGTGGGAAAAGGGAGTTTAATCCTTTCACAGCTAACTGATTCTCCCCGGCAAATTCCCAGGACATTTCAACTAATGATATCACCAGAAATCATAATTACCTGGTTTCACTTAAGAAATCGACTGGTTCATAACTCTTGGGCACAATACAAATTGGACATTATTTCCACAGATGCTCTTCCACAACAGGGGTAGCTGACTTAGTGTGCTCCAATGTTGTTGAACTACAATTCCCATTAGCCCTAGTTAGCATGGCCAATGGATGATGGGTGTTGTAGTCCAACAAATATCCGAATGGCACCATGTTGGCTATCTCTGTTCTACAATATAATACAATTCATCCAGCATTCTCAATTTAGGATTTTATGCTGAGTGGTGGTGTCGTGTGTGCGATTTTTCAGAGGTCATCAAAGAGGGTCAGACCTATTGACTTGAGATGAGGGGAGCTCACTCATCATTAATTCTAAGATCCCCACCTAGCTTTAGAGATGGAAAATAGCTTGGAAGGTATATTCCGCAAGTGGAATATCCTGTTGAAAAATTGTATGTCCAGGGACAGTAAATTAAGCACCTCCGCCAACAGATTATCTTCTAAAGGTATTCTTGACCTTGTTTTCAACCTTGGTCTTAGGCCTCATCTGTACTATACACGTAAAGCAGTACCACATTACTTGAAACAGTTGTGGCTTCCCCCAAATAATCATGGGAAGTGTAGTTTTCACATTGTTACAATTACCAGAATTCCCTTCAAAGATGGGCTGACTGTTAAACCACTCTGAGAACTGTAGCTGTCGGTGGGAAGGGGGTCTGCTAACAACTTGCAGAGCTCTTAACAAACTATACTTCTCATGATTCTTTCGGGGAAGCCATGCCTGTTTCAAGTGGTATGATACTGCTTTGAATGTATAGTGCAGATGGGATCTTAATGCAGAAACCATGTACAGTTAAAAACTGAACCATTAAAAAACATTGAGGTTTCCCAGACAATCATATCTTTTTATTATTAGAAATACTCATGAAACCAAAATGTAAAGGTTTGGTGACCTCATGATTTTAAATGTTTAACTGGAAATTAGACTTTTTTACAGCAACAAAATGGATTAATTGTTCCGGAATGAATCTTCCACCTGAAAACGGCTTTATTTTCATTTTCTTTAGAATGTGTAGCCATGTTGCAACTGAGCTGAGGATTACATTTTACATGTAATCTCTTTGTAAACTCACTCAAGCAAAATGGCAATCAACAAGTTGGGGAGTCAGATATAGTTGTTCGTTTCTACTGAAAAGTTATCACCTCTCTTTACAAGTCAAAGGCCAGGTTTTGGATATTAAATTAACATGGATCCCTTTTACAATTTTTTTTTGCCCTTCATCTTACATTAAAAGGCTAAAAAGCAGTAGGCACCCAGAAAAAAATAATGAAGAAGATATTTAATCTACGGGATTGTGGCTGCTGCTTCTGTGTCCCTTGATGTGAGGAGAAATCAAGAAATTGGGGACAGTGAACCTGTAACTCCCTTCTGCTTTTTGCCTCAGACGAAGGAGCATAGGAAGCTGCCTTATACTGAGTCAGACCCCATGGCTCCATCTAGCACAATATTGTCTACACTAACTGTCAGTGACTCTCCAGGATTTCCGACAGGGGACACTCCCAGTCCACCCTGGAGTTGCCTCTACCTAGAGATGCCCTTGGTCTACTGAATATGGAGTCCAATCGTGCATTCTGCAGACTTCAGGCCACAGGTTAATTACCCCTACTCTAGAATAATCTAGGCTTGTTCTTGGTTATTGCTGTTGATCTTCATCTACATTAATGATGCAACAGATGTATGAACAGATCGAACAAAGGAAAACAACCCATTATATACAATTGTGACCTTTGGTTATACAGCGTGCCAAAAAGTCTATAATACACTTTCTGTGATCAGCTGCAATTGATTCTGAAGGACAACTAACACCAAAGGTAATTACTGTGACAGACAGAAATGTTACATCCTCACTGTACTGTACTTTAATGTGCGGAAATAACCTAGCCTGTACTTTCATCATCTAATTAACGTTCACAGTAAGTAGACAAAGGGGCCTTTTATGGTTATTATTTGTGCCTTAATAATGCGACAGGAAAATCATTTGTTCAGGGTCACTTCAACATTGTTCCACTGACCTGGAAGCTGTGAAACAAGGGGGTTAAAGTGTTCTCCTAAGTTGAAACTACAATCCTTTTCATCTGAGAGGGCATGGTGAGCGTCTGTTTGGATTTTCTTAATTTGGTGATGTTCTTAGCATAGATTAATATACATAAACAGGGCTGGCCCAAGACATTTTGGCACCTGAAGCAAACCAAAAAAGGGAGCCTCCCCCACACCAGGGAAGGAGGGCTGATTGAAGATCTACATCAGGAACAAGGATGGAATAAAGTTCTACTTGAAGATTTGCTGCCTCTTTGGATGGGCTGGCCCCATTCACAAATTCAGTACTCGATGACTGCAAATATCAAGTGAGGACCCTGGTTGGCCAAATACATTTTGCCTCCTTAAGAGGTACCCCTGCATTATCCATGAGGTATGCCCCAGAATCCCTTGCACTCTCACTGGACCCACTTTTTGAGACGGGCTCATTGCCAATCTTTCCTTTGTTTTGTTCTGTTTTCCCTAGTCTGAAGGGGTCCTCTTTGAACAAAATGCCAAGTGACTGAAATTTGACAAGCAACACTACTCTAAATAGTTGATGTCATCTCTTCATTCTGATTGAGCTTTGATACACCTCTCAAAAAGTCAGCCTGAAATCTGTATCATTCTGAATACATAATGGGATCTTCTTTTCACTTGCACTTAGATTACAGACAGGATGTGTGGTGCCCAATAGAGGCAAGGAGAAAAAAGAGAGAGTGGGCTCCTAACAGCACAATGCTATCAGTTAGTCTACCAAGAATGTGGGTGGTCACTTGCAGAATGGGTGCTGGAAATAGCATAAAAAATAGAGAGTGTCATTTACCCAGTGGCATAGCATAGGTTGCTGGTGCCCAGGACAGGGTAAGTGTTGTGCCCACCTAGTGGACTGGGCAGCTGGAGTGAAGGTGCACAACAGGAGGATGCGTGCAGAGCCTGCACAGGTGAACAGAGCCCACCTCCAACAGGCTCCTCGCCTGCTGCTTCCATCCACCTCTCATGGGAGCACCTGATTGCACCCCTCAAAAATGTGTTACTGGGGCCATGCCCCTCCTCCCACTATGCCTCTGCATTTACCTAACAAAAGGAGGAGCTTCTGGAAGCTTGCCAAGGGCATAGAGCGGGGTTAATGAACCTGTAGCCCTCCAGATGTTGTTAGGCAACATCAGCCAGTCAATGGTCAGGGATGATGGAACTTGTAGTCAGACAACATCTGAAGGGCCACAGGTTCCCCCAGCCCATGGCATAGAGTGAGTCTCATACTTCTGCTTGCTATGAAGGAGGGAATTATGATTGCCACACTGGACTGTCCCAAATGGGGAGAAAAAAAGGGGGAAAGAGTTGCCATTCACTTGTGGTTGACTTGTTTTCAAGCTCTCTCCTAGCACCTTTTCCCTGCTGGGCTTTGGCTCATCTAGAACTCCAGTCTGGCCCTCTCTGCCCACCCCCTTCATCCTTAGATACAAGGAACTCTGAAGCCTCACTGTCAACAGCCCCATCTCTCTCTCCAGCTGTTCCTTATTTGCCTTAATAGGTTGCACTGCAGGAGGAGGACCAGGATGTCTTATCTAGCTGCAGGCTTGCCTCCCAGCTATTCCCCACCAGCAAGCTCAGCTGACCGGGTGCCTGATCCTGCAACCATGCAAGAAGGAAACACAGTGGGCCATGATGGATTGGTCCATGGCAGTCCTTCACAATTGGCAACACTAGCATTGGTGCATCGGCCTTTGAAGAGGTCTAATTTATTAGCTAATGTATTTGCCATTGTTGTATGACAGTGCACTGTGGAAAACAGTTTTAGGCATCATCACCTTAAGAGCTTAAAGTTATGGGGAAATAGACAGTGGAACAGGAGATTGCAAGGAGAAGTGCATTGATTGCTGAGTTCCCTGGTATTTCTCCCACTGGATAATGCATGCCCATCTCAAAACCTCTCTTGGCATTGATGTTCTAGGCACTCACACTGGAGCTGACCCATTTTTATTGTTTTAACAAAATTACAGGAAGACAATATATTTGACTGTATATATTTGTCAAACAGGGTTGCTGCAGTTTCCCTGCAAATGAGCCCCTCAAGCGTGTTGTGGGGCAAGTGAGGGGAAAGTTTATTGGAAATTATTATATTTGAAAGAGCTTCAGCTATTCCCCAGAAAGTCCAGGCTCAGATGCAGGGTTGATTTCCAGGTTGACCTGAAACCACAAAGTTGATAATCACCTGCCATTGCTTATCATATCTTGAAGCTGATTTGTCAAAAAGCTCAATAAATCTGCTATTAGAAGGGAGGGAAAGTGCTTACATGCCTTTTTTCCCCTTTAAAAAAATTAGACAACAAAATAAAAAGATTGATTGACAAGACATCAATAAAGCTTCTAGCATACTCTGCTGACCTTTCTACTTCGCACCACAATCTGTGTTTATTAGAATTCTGGTTCTATAAATAGGTTTCTGTGGATAAAGGAATTTGGTGGGGGGGGGATGGTGGCAAACAGCATCTTATAGACCTTTTGCTCAATAATTTTCCTAACTGTTTAATACACAGCTTCCCTTTGAATTCAGCCTGTCCCTCCTTCTTAAAAAATAGGTGCAGCTCCAAAAAGAAACAGATCTAAACACAATTTTACTTTGAAATGGTGCTTTTGCGTGTTTAGACCTTTAAACCTCCCCCTATGAATAAATTTAGGCAAGACTCAAATTTTAGTTTCGTTTTTGGCAGAATTTAGGCCACAACTTTATTGATTACATCAGGTGAGTGGTTGCATAGGCTCTGGTTCGAGTAGCTCCCTGCACCGTTGCAGCTAGCTCTGACCCAGGGTGAACACCTGGAATGGTGGAAAGCTGGGGACATGCTATGTGCACCACCCAAATGTCCCCCTGGACTCAGGCACAGGCACAACCCCTCGCAGGGTTAACCAAACCATTGAGACCCTGGATTCCTTTAATGGAATACCCTTCAGATACGGGTGGCAAGAGCGTTCCCCCATCCCTATCACCTGAACCAGAGCCTATCTGCAACCTTACAAGTTGTGACAATTTGCTACGTGGCAGGCGAAACCCAAATGGCACCAGCCAATCAGCCAAGTGGGGAAAATTCCTGCCGTGCTCCTGTCCCAACGACAGATGACACACAACGGCATAGCAAGGTCAAGCACACAAGCCCTAAAAGTAGGGAGAGGTGGGCAGGTGTTCCAATGCACTGACCAAAAGAGGAAGCTCTGAGTCACGTGCATAGGTCCCTTGATCCGTTTAGCTAGTGTCCCATTGGTCTGATTCAACCCAGCATCAAGGGACCGACCAATAGGGTGTTGTGGCTATCCAACTTCACCCACCCACAACACAGGGTTCGGTTGCCAGGTTGCAACCGAATGAGGCCATCTAGTGTAAAACTGAGTGAGGCCATCTAGTGTTTAAAATGAGGCCATCTAGTGTAAACAGAACCTATTTAATTCTGAACTTGCTATTATGCAGAAAGGGCACACACAACCCTCAGTTTTCTCCTTGTATCTTTGTGCTCTTCAAAATTCCCACCTATTCTGAGTCGTTTTGTGCTAATTCCATTCCAATCTCTGTTTCAGGTTCTTCTCCTCTCTGTTGAGAGCTGTTAGGAGATGATTACAATGTGTTGCACATCTAAAGTAGCATCATACGCCTTTAAGGAATCATGGCTTCCCTCGAAGATTCCTGGGGACTGTACAGTAGTTTGTTTAAGGGTTCTGAGAGTTGTTAGGAGGCCCCTGCTCCCCACATAAAGCTACAATTTTTAGAGTGAAAGGTGTTCAAAGTCTGGGACCGTCCTGACAGCCTGGTCTAGTTCCTCATAGAACTTGTCCTTGGCTTGTATGTCAGAGCACATAGTGGGGAGTGTAGACACTACAGATGTTAACTGGACTGGAGGCGGTGTTCTGAGGGAAAGAAAGTGTTCTGAGGCCTTGATTGGCGGCTCTATCACAGACCATAGCTGCCAAGTTATCCCTTTTTTAAAGGGATTTTCCCTTATGCTGAATAGGCTTCCTCGCGAGAAAAGGGAAAACTTGGCAGCTATGTCACAGACAGAAGGGATTTCCTTACTGTGAAACCTGCGCTGTGAATATGTGGTTCTTCTGGTTGCCCTCCTTGACAGAAAAAGGTGCAGTTCTTCTCTCGGAGGCAGCTATTTAAATTATCATATGCAACTCCTCCTCCTTTCAGGTGATAGTTAAGTGCCCACTTTATGAAGAAACAGCCTCCCCTGCTATAAGGTAGCTTCTTACCGATATCTGCAGTCCTTCACTATGCTACAACTACACCACGCACACATACATGTAGTGCAGGCATCCCCAAACTTCGGCCCTCCAGATGTTTTGGACTACAATTCCCATCTTCCCCGACCACTGGTCCTGTTAGCTAGGGATCATGGGAGTTGTAGGCCAAAACATCTGGAGGGCCGCAGTTTGGGGATGCCTGATGTAGTGTCTAGTTATTCATTTTAAAATGGCAATTTGTGATCCAGCTCCTGACACATTGAGAGAGCCAGGGTAGTGTAATAGAGTATCGAGTAAGAACCTGGGAGACCAGGATTCAAATCCCCACTCAGCCGTAAAGTTCACTGGGTAATCTTGGGCCAGCCACTCCCCAAGGATGAGGAGAACCTAGTGCTACACCCTGAGCTGCTCAGAAAAAATGCATAATGATAAATACAAGAAACTCTTGATAAATGATAAATACAAGAAACTCCACTTACTTTACCCCAAATTTGGCAGCGCTCCGGGAGAATTATCTCTGATGTCAGAATCAGAAATACAGTGGTACCTCAGGTTAAGAACTTAATTCATTCTGGAGGTTCGTTCTTAACCTGAAACTGTTCTCAACCTGAAGCACCACTTTAGCTAATGGGGGCCTCCCGCTGCCGCTGCACCACCAGAGCACGATTTCTGTTCTCATCCTGAGGTAAAGTTCTTAACCCGAGGTACTATTTCTGAGTTAGCGGAGTTTGTAATCTGAAGTGTTTGTAACCCGAGGAACCACTGTACACAGAAAGATGGGCCAGTTTCAAGTGCAGAATAATGTCTTCCTAAATAATACCTACAAAAAACAATCTTGCATGATAAATGTTTCTGGTAATTAGAATGAATGAGCCTTTTGGGGCTCATGGGACTGTCTTGGCAAAGTTCACATGCACAAAGGAAGGTCTTTGTTGTAAATGCAATCTTTCCAAAATCTTTAAACCCACCCAAGATTCTGGTAAAAACTGGAGCATGGGCCAGGGGTTAGTTACTGCATAAAGAGTTGTAGTGTTGAGATCATAAATAGATCTGGAGGGCTTTTAGTTAAAGTAATAAAGGTGTTCTCTCTCTCTCTCTCTTTCTCTTGCCTCGGGAAGCACTCTGTCTGAAGTGTGACCTTTGCTTGACATCAGAGATCAAATTGTTATGAAGTGAAGCAGCCATTTTATTTATTTTCTTTTTTTAAGAGAGAGAATTTGATTTTAATACAATATGCTCCCCCATCCTTTTTCCTGTAAAGCTGCTGTATTTTTGTGGGGAAGCAAAACACTTAAAAGAAAATCTATAAAATTTGGAAGCGATAAACATATTGGATATTTAAATGTGATTTGATGAAACCAGGAGGCCTTAACAATTGTTTGATTATAGTTTGATTGTCCCATTCATGGTGGGGTGAGGATTTCTATTACAGGGCGCTGAGGGGATATAGAATGTGCATTGTGTATGGCGGGGGGTGGGGGGAATCAGCCGTCTCATCCAACTGACCCTGCTTTGTGCTGCTATTCTTGCATTGCTGATGCCCCACCCCCTGCCCTCATCCAGCCTCTGCTACAATCTCCCCACCGCCACTGCCTCAGCTCCTATGGGAGGCATTTGCCTTCTGAACAGAGGGATTGGGCAGCCTATGCTCAGGTGCTCATGGTGCTAAGACCCTTCTGGCCCAGCCGAGGAGACATCCAGTCAGGTGGTTCAGACCACAGAGGTGATGGGAACCGAACCTGGCATAGATCTTAGCAAAGAAAAGAGGGAGAACATTCCCCCAGTCAGAAGCAGGATGCTAGATTAGATTGGTGTTGGTCTTATTATACTCCAAGACAGTTATTTTGTCAAGGTTGGGTCAAGGTTGGGGAAGATGTAGTCCTCCAGATGTTGTTGGACCACAGTTCCCATCTTCCCTGACCATTGGCTATAGTTGCTGAGGCTGATGGGAGTTGGAGTCCAACAGCATCAGGAAAGCCACAGTTTCCTCAATGATAAAATCAGGTTTGTGTTGAGAAGCAAGTCACATGTTTTAGCCACAGCTTCCCCATCTCTGTCTTAAGTCCTTGTATGCAAGGTGCCCATTAGCATTTGAAAGTTAAGATGTCCAGCGATGGTCAACAGCTGGAGTGGTCTATGGCCTGTACTGTAAATTAGAGTATAGCAGTGCATAGTTAAGTTATACTGTAGAACTTGCTCCCACAGGAAGCAGTGATGGCCACCGACTTGAATGGTGGTAGAAGAAGATTGGACAAATTCATGAAGGATAAGGCTACCAATGGCCGCTCACCGTGGTGGTTATGCTCTGCCTGTCAGAGGCATTAATTCTTCTGAATATCAGTTGCTAGAAACCACAGGAGGGGGGGAGAGCTCTTGTGGTCAAATCCTGCCCGAGAGTGTCCTTGTGGCCATTTTGAGAACAGGATGCTGGACAAGCTAGGCCATTGGCCTGATCCATGAAGCTCTTCTTACTGGGGCACTTCTAAAACTTTTGCCCACACTCTTTTTCCATTCTTCAAAAGTCTGATGCATCAAAGTCAAATTGGTTTTCTTAATTTGTCCAGAGATATGAATAGTATATATGTGTATATATGTATGTATACCCAGGAGACTTGGTGGAGGGCACATTTAGAGCAGGGTATCTTACCCACCCATCTGCAATCATGACATGAAGTGTAAAGCTAAGCGGACCATTTCCATTTCAAAGGATCATTTAATATCTTTTCTGCCAATTTTCTAATTTGTTTAATTAAAACTTACCACTCCATTCCACTTCATTAGATCTATTTAATTTTTCATATATCTAAGCACTTTTCCAAGTATCTAATTAAAAGAATAGTTTTATAACATCAGTACTCTCCCCCCCCCCCACCCCACTGTTTTACATTTAACATGCATAAGAACAGGAACTCTATTTTGCTGTTTATTAGCATTTGATGGGGGAAGCTTCGTCTAACTTACTAGGAAGGAAACAAGGACAATGTCAAGCTCTTTGGCAGCACTGGGCATCATAAAATAAATTACAGGATGCAAGAGTGAGAGGCTATATCGGGGAAAGCCAATTTGGTGCCTTTTAGATGCTACTGGAGTTCAACTCTTCTCAGTTCCAACCAGCATGCCCAATGATGAAATATAAGAACATAAAAAGAATCTGCTGGACCAAGCCAATGACCCATATAGTCTAGCATCCTGTACTCACAGTGGCCAATCATAAGCCCTTGTGCAGTACCTGAGCACAAGAGCATTCTCCCCTCCTGTGGTTTTCATCACCTGGTATTCAGAAGTATCACTATCTTTAATCCTGGAGGCAGAGCATAGCCACCATCTATGTCAACTAAGATCATCTCTGCAGGAGCAACATTGGTCATTCCTTCAGTTGGCAAGGCTCGTTTGATAACAACAAGAAACCAAGCCTTTAGTGTCATTGTTCCAGACCTGTGGAACAGGGGTTCAATAGGTGTTGTTTTCAGTCCGCAAACAATATGTCAGAATTGATGACTCCATCCCAATTTGCATTGCATTTCCTTTGCATTGAAATAAATGGTGTAGAATGACATAAAGATAACTTCACTAACTGCATACAGCAAGACGAATAATGTTGTTTTTGTCAGAAGCCAAGCTGCAGTGGAATGGAAGCAGTGCTGCATGTGACCAGTAACAGGGCAGAATGGAAATCCAGAGCCTTGATGCATCCCTACCACGTGGCAAATGCTTTTCTGTATTCACCCTCCAGCTTGGATGCAAACCCAAAATTACATAGCCGACAACTGCAGTAAGGAATCCTTGATGTAGACTATTATTAACAGTGACACTCTCAATGTATGCCTTGCATTAGAATTCTTTAACACAATGAGCTCTTTTAAAAAAAAGTATCTCAGAGTAACGTCTAGCTCTCCTGGGATTCTTGAAATAATTCAGAAGTGTTAAGGTAATTCACCACTAGTGAACACGGTTAAACAAAGATTAATCATAGATAATGAGGTTACCATGTACTATTATCTATTTATTTAACGCTCTATAGAGAATCTGATCAAAAGCCTGTTAATGTCAATGGGAGTCTTTTCATTGTTCTTCAGGAGACTTTGGAACACGCCATAAATTATTTTTTTCCTCCTTTCTTCTGTAGAAGAAGTGATTCAGGGATTTGTCATGCTATGTACTAGCACTCTACTTGGAGTCTCCATGGTCTCTTTGTAACAAAAGTTCAACATTTTCCTGCCTTTAGAGAGGCAGATTTCAAAATCTCCCTCCCTCCCTCTCTTTTCCAGCTACTTAACTGCAAAGTCTTGGATCCCCCACTGGACAATGTATTTGACTAACACAAAAATATGGTCTTTGTCTGTTAAATATTAAAATTTTAAGTAAGAGGTTGCAACATTGTTCTTTCCGAAAGCGATTTATCTTTAGCGTTCTGCTGGAAACCACTGTTATGAAATTTTGTGTTTAATTTGCATGGCTGCCATCAACTCATCTATTTAATGTTTGAATGACAGGTCATTTCAGAAACCCGGTGCAAGGGAATTATGAACAAATTCAATTAGCCAGGTAACCCCCCAGGGATTCACTAATGTAAGCAGAGACGAGAAATCTCATCTTCAAACTATCTTCTCCCTTTGACATCCTCAGCCATTTCAAGCACCAAAGAACAAGGCCTACATAATGAGCCATCTCTGGTGAATGTGTGGCAACAGAAACATCTCAAGGGCAGGCTTGACTTCTCTGCAAAAATAGCAGCCTCCTGCTGGCTGGTTTATATGACTGTTTTGGAGTACAGCTGTGTGCAAATGGCCTCTGAAAATTCTCCACTCTGTTTGTAGACAGAGAAATTTGGGGAGGGCATTGGATCAAATTTCTCCTGGGGGAAGAGAAACTCTTCAATGGCTTCTCAGGGCTGGGTCTCACCCTTGACAGTGGCATAGTTCATTCTCCCCCCACTCCCCAGGCCATATATATATATATATATATATATATATATATATATATATATATATATATTTGTGGCCACTGTAAAATGGCTACCATTTTGGATACTGCACAGTGCCCCAGACCAAGCATCATTGTGGAGCATTTGTGGGTAGAATTGTGGTAATATATCAATCAAAATGGTGGAGAATAATTTGATAAGTGGCCTTTTAAAAAAGAAAGAAAATTAACATATATTTATGGGATGATGTAAAAGAAATAAGATGTGAGGATATCCATTTGTACACTAATAAGTGGCTACACACTTATATCTTAATACTTTGCCGGTTTGCTTAATTTGAAAGGTATCATTGTAGCCTCTTTAGTGGGGTGGGATTTGTTATTCCTGTGTTTTAATTGTACAGCTCTGTTTTAGGATTGTGATTGTTGTTAATCATTTTAAATGTAAGACACTTTGCATCACTTGATGAGAAAAGTGATGTCACCATCATCATCATGAGCTCTAACACCATCATGGGCAATCTGATGTTCGATCCGCCATAGAAACCTTAAATGCCCTGATCCTACTGACATCCAGTGTCAGTAGGGCCAAAAGGCAGGGGTGAGGCTGGGGACACAAAGGACCTCCAAACAGATTAACAGATTCCATCTGAAGAACTTACAAACCTTCACAGCCATTCAACGTATCCCCAAACAAGCAGAGATTTAGAGCAGTTCAGAAGTCAAGCTGGCATAAACCTTTCCTAGTAATTTTCTGTGCACTGTTCCCAAGCACATAGTTAAACACTGGAATTTGCTCCCATGAGAAGTAGTGATGGCTTCAAGAGAGGATTAAGCAAATTCATAGAGGATAAGGTGGTCCATCACTACTAGCCATGAGGTTCTACCTCTAATGCCAGCGGCTGGGAACTGCAAGTGGGGAGATAACTGTTGTGGGCTTCTCATTGGGACATATACTTAGCCACGCTGTGAACAGGATGCCAGACTAGAAGGGTCATTGGCTTGATCCAGCAGGGCTTTTCTTATGTTTAATCTACTATGGTTTGTTGGTAAAGGTAAAGGGACCCCTGACCATTAGGTCCAGTCATGACCAACTCTGGGGTTGCAGCACTCATCTCGCATTATTGGCTGAGGGAGCTGGTGTACAGCTTCCAGATCATGTGGCCAGCATGACAAAGCTACTTCTGGCGATCCAGAGCAGTGCACGGAAATGCTTTTTACCTTCCCGCTTGGAGCGGTACCTATTTACCTACTTGCACTTTGACGTGCTTTCGAACTGCTAGGTTGGCAGGAGCTGGGACCAAACAACGGGAGCTCACCCCATCGCAGGGATTCGTACCGCCGACCTTCTGATCAGCAAGCCCTAGGCTCTGTGGCTTAACCCACAGCCACCTGCACCACCTACCACCTTTTGAATGAGCCCCAAACATCATTTATTTCTCATCAGATACTAAGAGTTGAGGGATGTTTTTTAGCCATGGAAAAATGAGATACACCCCTTCTTAACTTGATTGTATGTACAGAGCAGAATTGTTTGACAAGATGCTTTTAATCTTCACTCTCCCAGCTTTGGGACCAAGAATGGCATAAAGTAGGGTGTTTTTGTCTATGAAAAAGAAAAAGAAAGAAAGTGGGGAAGCACAGCTCTAATTGCAAAAGGAGCTGCCTATTTATAATTAACACATATTCCTTCAAAAGGAGGGAAAGTAGAACAAATTCCCAGCCACATTTTATCTGAATGCATTGCCAAGAGTATAAAGCACACCAAACAATGCTATAAATAAAGATGTTGATGCTAAGTTGCCAGGTGGTAGGCATCACGTTTAATTATAAGGTTCCCAAGAAGTTTGGAAACTTACAAGAATCTGCAGGCTTTTCTGTAAGCATCTCATTGTCGTGTTAAATACGGAGGAGAGGATTGTTGCAATCATAAAAGTGAGATATTGGGCAAGATAAACCTTGCACTGAAACATGGCACAGTTCTATGTAAGAGGCAGGATGACAAATTCCAAATTAAAACCATTTGTCTGAGAGCCTATTTTCATCCTTTCAAAGCACTTGATCACAGCAGAAGGAAACTGCAGAACAAGACTATGAAACTTGGCAGTTTGTTGTTTTTTTCATCTCAAGCTCCCCCTTTGGTAGCTGCATACATTTCTTAGCATCACTAACCAATTCAATGTGGAGCTTGATTTCAACATTCACGAGTATTTGCTTGGCACGCCTGTTTCCACAAACGCTGCAATGTGTGAGCTCTGAACTCATAGCATTTGGGCATTTGGAAACTTCTGGCCTGCCTTTTGGTCCTCAACAGGTGTCTCAAAGTGGTTTCCACATTCAATAACACAAAAACCCAATGCTGTATATCAGTTGTATCACTAATGCACCATCCTCTCAGGATGATTGAGGGGGCCTGATGCGATGTCCTGACATCACACACATGACATCATGAGGAGCCAGGGGGCAGATCCAAATGCCCTCTAAACATTGAGGGGACCTGGCTCCCTCAAAAAATAAATGGGGGGGGAGTGTCTTGGCCCCTAGAAGTTGGCGCCTATGCTAACAGCACACCAAAGAGGCATAAAACAACTGATAATAATAATAATAATAATAATAATAATAATAATAATAATAATAATAATTTATTATTCATACCCCGCCCATCTGGCTGGGTTCCTCCAGCCACTCTGGGCGGCTTCCAACAAAACATTAAAATACAGAAATCCATCAAACATTAAAAGCTTCCCTAAACAAGGCTGCCTTAAGATGCCTTCTAAAGGTCTGGTAATTGTTGTTTTCTTTGACCTCTGGTGGGAGGGCATTCCACAGGGTGGGTGCCACTACCGACAAGGCCCTCTGCCTTGTTCCCTGCAACTTGGCTTCTCGTAGCGAGGGAACCGCCAGAAGGCCCTCGGCGCTGGACCTCAGTGTCTGGGTAGAACAATGGGGGTGGAGACGCTCCTTCAGGTATACTGGACCGAGGCCATTTAGGGCTTTAAAGGTCAGCACCAACACTTTGAATTGTGCTCGGAAACATACTGGGAGCCAGTGTAGGTCTTTCAGGACTGGTGCTATGTGGTCTCGGTGGCCGCTCCCAGTCACCAGTCTAGCTGCCGCATTCTGGATTAGTTGTAGTTTCCGGGTCACCTTCAAAGGTAGCCCCACATAGAGTGCATTGCAGTAGTCCAAGCAAGAGATAGCTAGAGCATGCACCACTCTGGCGAGACAGTCTGCAGGCAGGTAGGGTATCAGCCTGCATACCAGATGGAGCTGATAAACAGCTGCCCTGGACACAGAATTGACCTGAAACACATTCCAGCCAGGCAAAACTATTCAATCCTGGAGAATGCCAGTGAGGGGTGTAGCCTGGAGGTGTGAGTGGCCTGGAGAGAGTTCCAGGGGGGCAGACAGAATTACCTGGAGGACCACATTCCTGAGCCTGAGGTTCCCTGTCCCAGAGATAGGCCTCAGATGCAGCAGTGCTCTCCTAGGCTGCATTCAGACATGGAGAATATTCTGTTTGTTGGTTGACAAAGAGGTCACCTTGGACGCCAAGTTATGTTTCTTATCCATTTTTGATGGTGCTGACTTTACTTCTTAACAATTAGTTCTATATCTGGTGGCTGCCATTCACCCAGTAATCTCTCAAGGGTGGAAGGGCACATCTTGTTATTTTATGTATCTGTGGTTGTAAAAAGCCATGCTTATTTCCACTTCCAAAAAACTAACTCATAAAATACATGCTGCCAGGGGTGATGCAGACCCCTCCAACTTTGCTTCTCCTTGGGGGCCGTTTGTGATTTTATATGACCAATCTCAGGGTTGGCACCGTCCCACTAAACATGAGTTTATTTGACAACAGTCATGATTATTTGATATGTTTGGTATAAATATGAACCTGGTATTCAACTATGGAATATATTTTATGCCATTCATTCTTTTTTAAGCTTCCTTTAATTATTATGAGTATTCTTTTATTTAATTTTAATTTTATTCCTTCTGCTCTTCTTGCTATTATTATTATTATTATTATTATTATTATTATTATTATTATTATTAGTTTGGGCAAGAAGAAGATTCCCTGATTGTAATGCTGGTGCTTTTGCCCTGTCTCCTAGCATTCCTTTCACACTTCAGTACCTGTTTCATTGTGGAACTGTGGCTTTTTTGGGGATGTGCCTTTGCAGATGCTTCCTAGTCCATTCTCCGGCACTCTCCAGCTCTGTGTAAACCCTGGGCTGGAACTGCTCCAGGCTCCACTGAACCGGAACACACAATATGGGGACTGAATCCCCTTAACAATATGCCAGCAACAGATGTTTGGGACTACAACTCCCATCATCCCCAGCCAGTACAGCTGGAGAGCCCCAGGTTGGTGAAGGATGGCTTAGTCCACTGTGTTTAGAAAGCAGCTACATTTTACCCATGAAAGAGCATGGGGAGTGGAAAGCTTCCTTCCTTCTTACTTTTGATTTGATGTGCATATTCTTCTTCTCAAGAGAACTTAGGATGGTGGCAGGTCGCTGTGGTAGGGTTATAAAATTCTAATTATCTAAGGTGTTTTGTGTTTTTCATGTTGTTTTGATTTATATTGAAGATTTTAATGAACAACTGTGGGGAAGAGATTATGTGATTTTGTAGCATTTATATCCTTTTATTCTTTCTGATGTGCCTCGTTATAATTTATGAAATTGTTTAAGTGTGCCTTTGCTTTGAACTAGCAGGAGACTGGCAGCGTTTTTCCCCTTCTCACTTTCACTCATCTTCTCTTTTTGTGTTTGCTGTGTAAACTCAATGCACAGGGAGGTGCTGGCTTGGAATCTTTTCAGCACGAGATGCAGGTAGATAGGGGCAAAGTCTGTCCATTTTAATTGCTCTCCATTTGTCACATTTCTTCACCAGCTTGCATTACCAATAATAATAATAATAATTCATCAGCATTATAGTGAGCTTTCCTAATATACCAGTTTGCATATAAGTCTTCCTAACAGCCAGTGTGGTGTAATGGTTAGAGTGTCTAGGACCTTAGGAGACTAGGCTTCAAATGTCCACTCCTCCATGAAGCTCACTGGGTGACTTCAGGCCTGTCACTGCCTCTCGGTGTAACCCATCTCACAGGGCTGTTGTGGGGATTAAATTATGAGGAGGAGAACCATGTTTACCACCTTGAGTTCCTTGGAGAGAAAGGAGTGGTATAAATGCAATAATAAATAAGTTATATACACATTTTTGCAATCACTTTCCATTAACATAATGCATTTTTGAATGTTCTTTTCATTAATACACACATTTTTAGAAACACTTACCCACAGTATATGGTTTTTATTTCGGGTTTTTTGTACACATCATTTGGTAAGCGAATCACATCACAAAATTCAGAGAAGTGTGAATTTCAAAATACAGCTGTGCTTTGGTTGCCATTTCGTTTCAGGAAGGGTAAATCAGGGTAGATTCACTTGAAAACTGGATGTGTTCCTTCATTCCTAACTGTGGATATTGCCCGGAAGTGTCTTGTCAACACTAATTTGGGTCAGAAGATCATTTGAGTCTTCCATTTGAAGGTTTTGTCCAGCCTCCAAAGACTTCAAAAGCTCCCCTGCCTGCCCATCAGGATCACAGCATCTGCCCCACCTTCATTCACTGTATGTTTTCCCCTATCAGACCTGAGTCCTGGGCTGCAGCTTGAAGTAATCCAGGAGCTAATAGTCATGGGACCAACCAGAAAGAGCTATAGTGGTACTTCCTGTTACATACTTAATTCGTTCCAGAGGTCCCTTCTTAACCCGAAACCGTTCTTAACATGAGGCGTGCTTTCGCTATTGGGGCCTTCCGCTGCCAGCGCGCAACTTCCGCTCACATCCAGGGCAAAGTTCGCAACCAGGAGCATCTACTTCTGAGTTAGCGGAGCTCATTACCCGAAGCGTTCGTAAGGAGGATGGTACGTAACCTGAGGTTCCACTGTAATCAGAACTTCAGAAT
This sequence comes from Zootoca vivipara, assembly GCF_965207765.1. Classification (NCBI taxonomy): domain Eukaryota; kingdom Metazoa; phylum Chordata; class Lepidosauria; order Squamata; family Lacertidae; genus Zootoca; species Zootoca vivipara. The sequence continues at coordinate 33,602,722 of NC_142589.1, forward strand.
CAATCAGGATGCAGGGTCAGAGAGCAAACAGGATCATAATAGAACCTGGGAATGCTTTGCTGCTCATGCTTGGCTCGGCAGGAATAAAAAACTTTTGGTTTTTTACTCCTTTCTGTGCAGGAAGGTCATGGTCAGCCTAGATGAGCAGAGTCAGTCCAAGGCCTAAAGGTACTTCACTGAGAAGCTGCAGTTCAAAAGTTCACCACATGGGGGAGGTGCACGTGGGGATCCTACTGTTTCAGATACCTTCCCATCAACTTTCTAGGCAAATACAACAAATCATTTCTTGATTATGCTGGTCCTAGTATTTCTGTACTGCAGTAAATTCTGAAACTGCTAAATGATGGCATTCCTTCTTTGTAGTGAAAGCATTTGCTCTGGCTTAATATATCAGCTTCCCTCCTCCCTAAACCTATGATACCTGGGCACGCTCCTGAGAGCTGGTACTCACTCACAGAGGAGGCTGCCCAGAGTGCCTCTACATGATCCACTACACTGGGCTTGCTTCCCTATAGTTTGCATCTGCTTGGGTGTGGGCCATGCTCCCACATCTCAGCTCCAGGAGTGCTAGGATCTTTCAATCGTTCCCAATGCAGAATTGCACATGACTTCCATCTCTTTGAGGAATTTTAGCATTGACTCTAAATGGGCCACTGTTCTGTGCTCTTTGCAGTCAAAGGACCCATTCAGGTCAATCACAGACCCATGAGAACACGAGAAATCCATCTAAGCCAGCATTGTGCTTCCCACAGTGATCTAGGATGCCTCGCTGAATCCCACAAACAAGGTGTAAAGACTATAGCCCTAGACCACTGTGTAGGAGCGCATGCTTTCCATGCAGAAAGTATCAGGTTCAATCCCTGATGTCTCCAAATAGGGCCGGAGGGGAATTCCTGGCAGAAATCCTGGAGCGCCCCTACCCTTCTGTATTGTCAAAAGTGAGCTAGGTCACTGGTCTTCAACTGGTGGGTTGGGACCCCCTAGTAGGTCACTGCCTGATCCAAAGTGGGTCGCAACAGGAATATGACCACCATACAAATGTGTGACACAAGACTAAGAAATTGGATTAAAAGTGGGTCCTGGGTCTGAAAAGGTTGAAGACTGCTGAGTTAGATGGACCTGACTTGGTACACGTTTATTCAGTGAGGGGACTTGAAATCTGTTTTGGGGTGTGAGGAGTTCAAATCTGCAATTATTTTTGTGATTAGACAACTTTTAGCTTGGTAAGTCTACATCTGATGAAGAAGCACACAAACCGCTATCGGAAAATGGAGGATTTTAATTTTACCTTCTGATAATGTCAGGTAATGCTAAATAATATTAATATATATAATATAACAGCAAGCATTTGGCAATCATTTTTAATGATTTCTATGCAATTTCACACACATTTTATTTACCAAGAAAAATTATATTGTATTAACATATTCTGAATTCCCAAGTCATGTTGCAACTTTTTAGCACCTCTCATTTTCGGAATTTGAATGTTGACAATTTCAGCATGCCCTAATATAGCGGGTAGGGGAAGAAACCATTCCTCACATGGCCTGTACTCAGGGAAGGAAGCAGCCTCCCCATCCCTCTCCTGCTCCCCTTCCACCATCCCATCAGAGCAACACGAATCATGCCCCTTCCCCTTCTCTTTCTTCTGCTCCTCCATTTCAATGTCCCTTCTCAGCTTTGCCCACAACCATGGTGGCAAATCCATGCTCCAGTTAGCAGAAGCATTTGTCGGTACGCCCACTGAAACTGCTTCTACAGTGATGCGAACACAATGCTGACAACAAGCTCTAATTAACGTGGCAGTCTTGCTCCCGAATCTTTTCAGATCAAAAGTGAGGAAGTCACCCAAGACGTTGCAATTTCTCTCCTCCTTTGTTTGTTTGTAATAGCAACTCACTTTGTGTCAGGCCCTTTCGGAATACCTGGTACCATGTTTAAAAATATATAGGAAATTCTCTATCTAAGCTGAACTAATGTAACCTATTTGGCTTCATCATAAATTTAGCACTCTTCTGGGAATCTTTATTTTATTTCTTTTGTTATATTTACCCCAAAAGTGATGAGAGGAGATATAATCTTGATGGGAAGGTAAACAGAGTTTTGTTCAAAGGCAGTTGAATGAAGTTTGTCAGTTCGATGGTAGCCTGATGTTGGGAAAGGGGTGGGGGTGGGGACAATGATCCATAAAAAAACAAACTGTAATGAGAAGAACTCACATTCGTGGGGGAATTTCATGAATCATGTAAAGGTATGCATAAAAAATTGAATATGTACACTTTAGATCTCAGATCCGATAAATATTGCATTAGATTAAAAAATGCACTCTTGAAGCTTACCTGTGTATAAAACATAAGGCTGCATTATGGAGTTAATAAAGGTGCTCTGTCAAATTAACACACTTGAGACCTTGCATTTGTGTCTGTCAAACATAATAGTTCTAAGAAGAAATTTAAGGGTGGATATATAGACCCATATCATCAAACAACCAAGCCTCCTAAAAACAAAGGGCTGTTTCAAGAAGGTAACAAATGAAATCTACATTATGCAATACCGCTCTTTATAAATGGATGCTCCCAGGGGGACTGCAGTAAAACTCTCTTTATCTGTAGGGTTCTCTTAAGTGGAGTTTGCCATCATGCATGCTATGCAAACAAGGGCATCATCAAAAGACATTCCCCATTGACTGCCATGCAACCATGTAATAATTCCCATTTCTCTGGAGCTTCTCCCTGAATTCTTTTAGAGTCGAGGTGGTCAAAGGGTCAGCTGGGATCTACTGGGAGATCTCCAGGTGGTTTTCAGTAGATCTGCAGGTGTTTCTGAATTCCAGCAGTTTAACAATAGCAAGAACTAAAAGTCTTCCCCTCATTCCTAAGTTAGGATATCAAGTATGCTCAGATTTGGAAAGTAAGGATCTACATGTACTAAAGAAGGATCTGCAAGGTACTAAAGAAAAATTCCTGGGTTGGCCATTCGCTCAGAAGCCCCTTGTCTCTCAATCCTCCATTCCCTTTCCTGAACCACTATTTTATGAGCAGATCCTATACAGGCTTACATGGGAGTAAGCCCCATTGAACATTGAGGTTGATTTCTGAGCAGACTTGCATCAGATTGTATTGTTAATTCAGTGGATAGCACTGAGCAGATAGAGAGAAGTTTCTTGACCCTCTCTCATAACACTTGCACTCATAGACATCCAATGAAGCTGAATGAATTCAGGACAGACAAAAGAAAGTACTTCTTCACACAGTGCATAGTTCAACTGTGGAACTCACTCCCATAGGATGCAGTGATGGCCACCATCTCAAATGGTTTCAAAAGTGAATTGGGCAAAATCATTAAGGATAAGGCCATCAGTGGTAACCGGCCATGATGGTCACGTTCTTACCTCCATTGCACTGTACTCTTGCACCCAGGCTTTGCTTGCAGACTTCCATAGGAATCTGGTGAGAACAGCATGTAGGGCCAGATGGGCCATTGGCCTAATCAAGCAGGATCTTACGTTCATTCAATAAGGTTGCCAGATGGCAAGCTGGAGAATGTCCATAACCTTCTAAATTCCAAAAACAGTAAAAAAATCAAGGCAGCTGCAGCTTCTCCAATGCATTTGCTCTCCAGTTTTGTCACTCCCTACTCTCCTCCACCTGCTGTGAGGCATATCTGGAATTACAGATGAGCGGATTCCTCTCACACTCACCCATTCCATGCCATTATCATCCTTTAAGTTTGTTTTGCCCCACATTCAGCTCTGCCTGCCTTCCATTTTAACATGGAGAACTTCCAAAACGAATTATCTAATTGGCACACATGCAGTTCGAAACAGTTATAGGAAGAATATAAGAAGAGTGCTGCTGAATCAGGCCAATGGGTCATTTAGATCATTGCCCTGTTCTCACAGTGGGCAATCAGATCCTAATAGGAGTTTGCATCTCCCCACATCCCCCCTGATCTCTATAATTTACGAAAGCACACCAGCACATATGTGCATTGACAACCTCATAAAACCAGTCTTTGATGTTTAGCCATTGGCCCTTAGAAACAAAATCAGATTTCAGACAAAGACAGGCATTTAAAAAGCATCTATACAGCTGTAACACAAACAATTGATTACATCAGCATATAAAGGAGCCTTGTGGTGATTGCACAGTCATATCAAGACCCCTTTCTTGTGTAGTAATGTAATGAATACACATGTGTTGGTGTGTGCTTTGATTATCTTTAAGGGGAAGGGGAAAGGGTTCACCAAAAACTGCTGCAAACTGTGCACAGATAGGAATTTGAACAAAATTTGGAAACGATATATGAACCACACCGGGGAGCATAAAGGTATGATAGCCAACTTCAAATATCAGAAGGGTTGTCCCATGGATTATAGAGCAAATTTATTTTCTGCTGCTCCTGAGAATAAGGCCCAAACCAATGGACTCAAATTACAAGAAAGAAGATTCAGACTTAACATTATGAACTTCCTGATCGTAGGTACTAAGAGCAAGCTGTTCAACAGTGGCATGGAACACCTTGGAAGGTGGTGAACTCTCCTTCATTGGAGGTCTTTAAACAGAGAATGGATGGTCATCTGCCAGGGGTCCTTTAGTTGTGATTCCTGCATTGCAGGAGGTTGGACTATATGCCGCTGGATGGAGATCCCCTCCAACTCTATGATACAATTCAGGCGATGGCTATGGTTAAGCCCCAACCATGTTGCAGGCCAAATGACGAGGCCAAGCAAGCCTAATTAGGGTTGTGTGTGTGTGAGGTTCCCCAAAACAGCCCTAGATCATGTGACGGTTTCAGAACCTCAGCAATATGGCTTCAGGACATTCGACCTTTCTCTTCAGATCTTAGGACATTCCTCAAGCCACACCTCCTCCGACACCATAACTCTTCTGCCCATGCCACAGCTCTCACTGACTGTGCTATATGTGTCCTGCCCCACACCGGTCAATATAGTACTCAGACTCCAAATTCAGTTTTTGCAAAAGATTTTAATGCATAGGCTGGTATGGTACAGAAGCCAGCTTGCAAAGCTTTCGGTGTCACACCAGTCAAGGGACATGGCTAGGTGTAAGCTAAGATGTTGTTCCAACACTTGACATGCCCCCTAAGCTCTCTTTTGAGGAGCGGGGCAGGCACAATTATTTGCTCAGCTGGCATCCTGAGCCACAGGACTAGGCACAGGGGCGTACCCAGGATCAAAACCAGGAGTGGGGGGCAAGCCATGGACGTTCAGCTTGTGACATTTCAGCACAGAAAAGGCGAATGAAACCAAAATTTAAAGAAAATTATATATAATTATAGCAGTGCTTTATTACGGTAGTTATTACAATTATTTGCTTATACTAATATCATTTTTCTTGGGTTTGAAGAAAACTTGTTCAAAACTTTTGTTTCAATCCAGTCCTGATTTTCCTTGAAGAATTTCTGATGGACGCTCATCAAACACAACCCAGTCTGTCCTCTCCCATTGTACTTCTGAGCCAGGTCTTTACCCTTTAAAATTTAATTTTCTACAGAAATTACTCAACTTACCTTTTTGAAACCAGTTTCTTATATCCATTTAGGCAGCCTCAATGTCTTCTAAATGTAAATAAGAAGGTAAACTAATAGCGGGCGGCTCAGTTTAGCGGCGGGTGGCTCAGTTTAGTGACGTGGAACTCACTACACCCCTCTAGAAGATTCCCTCTTCTCTCTGCTAGAGCCTGCTAGAGGCCTCTCCCTCCCTTGAATCCCAATGGCTGGCTTACATAGATTCCTCTACCAGTCGCTAGGTGGCTCTAGATACTTCTCGGTTTTTACACCATTTCAGTGTGGTAAACAACTTATTATTCGCCATCAACCTACCTAATTTTGTTTCGTTTCATCACTTTATAACCATTTTATTTTTGCTTCGGGGGGGGCAGCTGCCCCCCGCCCCTCGCTGGGTACGCCTATGACTAGGCAAGCAAACAGGCACTCTTTCAAGTAGGCTGGATCTGCTGGGTCTCTTTGCACTGGTGCAGTTGTCTCTGCACCCTTGGCAATTCTCATCTTTGAGGTGAGACTAGCTCATTGTCTGATCTACGCTCAGACAACTCTTAACTGATGGGAAGCAATTTTGGAAGCATGTGAGCTTTCCTTTTCAGTAATATCCTTTCAAAATAAGCATTTCCCTCTCCCCACCCCATGATGGGAAATCAGTTCTCTTATATAAGTCAAAACTTACACATGTTACTGAGTGTTCTGAGTTTAGAAGATGAAAGGGGGCACACCAACAATTGTGAAATAAGAGGACAATGTAAATAATAACATGACCTTTGCTGTGATGCTTGCCATATTCCGATGATTAAATTGAGTTCATGTTTAACATCCAGATAGCATTCCTGGCAGAAGGAGAAACTTGCCATATTAAATATTCCAATCAGAAATGTTCAATCCCGATTCAATTAAGTTTGGATTGTAAGACAGCAAATTTAAAATAAAGAACACGTGGCAATATTTGACTCAACAAAGTTTTTGAAGGAGGGGAATCAGTTTTCCTTCTATAACTTTTAAATGAATAAACATCCACACGCTGGAACTGAGTGCCAGGAACATCAACTGGTTTTGATCTCCTTGCTTAGATATTAATACTCTGCTCCATCTCCTTTGTTGGCATCCTTAGGGGTTTTCCAACCAATAAAGAGCCAAAGAAATGCAGCCTCTACTTCTGCTCCTTCCACTTGTTTTCATTGCATGATGCAATCCAGACCCCATTGAGTTATACCAGATTCAACCTCACTGTCCTGGATGTTGCATTATTTGAGGGCCAAATTTAGAAAGGCTTCATCAGGATCAGGCACTTCCCAATGATCTCTCAGACAATGTTTCAAGGAAGTCAAGCAACTAATCATTTGACAGGTGCTGAGGGGTGGAGGACCTACCAGACTTGCAATTTTCAAAACAATATTTGAACCAAAACACCAGGGCCGTCTTAAGCACATCCAGCGCCGTGGCTCAAATATCCCTCCAGGGCCCCCTCCCTTTCCCAAAATTTAGAGCTCCGGGGGCAACGCCTCCAGCCCCCCCCCCGGAACCCCGGCTTGGTGTCTGCGGAGTTGAGCCCCGGCTTTGCAGGCTCCCGCCGGCAGCTTTAGGGATTGCGGCGGCAGCCAGGAGCATCTCCAGAGCTTGAAGGGGCAGGGTAGGGCACCTGCTCGGAGTAGCTGGGCTTTTGGGGGACACCTGTCAGTGGGCTAGCCGGCGCAGCCCTAGAGGAGCGGGGCCAAGGTGGCTCCTGCCCTCAGGGTGCCCCATGCAGCAGCCACCAGGGGGCATCCCAAGGGAAGTTCACCAGGAGGGCAAAGAATCCGCACGGGGCAGCGGAAAGGGCGTCGTCGTGGCACGCCGGGTTTCCTCCGCACTCGCCTCTCAGCCATAGCCAGATCTCGGCCAGCAGCTGCTCAGGGCTCAGGCCAGCCTTCTCCACCACGCCAATGCCGGTGGAGCCTTTCCTCGGGTGTCTCTTGTGCCCGCTGCTGCCGCCGCTCCCGCTTCCCCAGTCCCGATTCCCTCCACCCAGTTCAATGAGTGCATTGAGCTCCTTGCGCTTCTTCATCCTTTTCTGCTGGGCCGGGGCAGGAGCCGGGGAAGTCGGGAAGCAGTGCAACCCGGGAGAGGCTTCCAACTCCGGACCATGGCTCACTAGCTTCAGCATCTTGGAGGTTTCCCCGACTGCCCTAGAACAGCCTCAGAGGGGCTGGCGCGGTGCTCTCAGACACCGGCAGTGCCGTTGCTCAGGGCTTAGTGGTTGGTTGTGCCCCGCCAGCTCCCCTGAGAGGCTGGCGCCCTGGCGCAATGAGCCACTAGACCCTATGGGAAGGACGCCTCTGCAAAACACAACACCTGGAATACTCTTTTCCTCTCAAATGGACCCAGGGTGTCAAAGGAATAGCAATATCCTCCTCATCACTTGGAAGATTATGCAGATGGACATTATGTCCAGTGATGACACACCTGTATGGCTTTAAAAGAGGATTGGACTTGAGAGTTTCCCATGGGCATCTGGGCAGCCACTGTGAGAACAGGATGCTGGATTAGATGAGCCATTGGTGTGATCCAGCAGGCTCTTCTTTTGTTCTCATCATGTTCCTGATTATGGCAGCTACATGTGCCCCCATTCTGCCCCATCACCTCAGTACACTCAATCCAGAAATATCAACAAATGACTTATTAAAATGTTAGCCTTAAAAGGGGGGGGCACTGTCAAAAATGTCAAGGGAGCTTGAAATCTTTACAGGTCGAAGAGCTGTCATTATACAGAGACCTTTTGAATCCGTAAGCCGCAGCCTGCAATGTTCCAGTTCAATGAGTGACAAGTTAATGTTTCCCTTTTGTAAATGTTTTTCTGACATTAAAAATGTTCGCAGACATTTTGATTTAATTACATATGGAGGCCACTGTGTCAATGGACTATAGTGACAACTCATTGTCCAATTACCCTTCACAAGGGTTGCCACAACATTGGCTCATACAGGAGTACATTTTTTAAAAAATGTATACTGTATCTTATTTTGCAGAGTGCAGAGAAGCAGATTTCCTGGGAGTCAGAATCGAAAAAGGGAGACACGGAGTCTTGAGTGTGTGCCTAGATTCAGTGGTGGAGGGTGGATCTTTTGTTTTTAATTTGTACAGAAATAGGTAGCTGCTTTAGTTGAGGGTATCCCGTCATGTTTGAATGGGACACAGTCCCACCAACCCCAGTCTCCCCTCAGCCAGCACCCACCTGTCTGCCTTCCTACTTAATAAGGAGTCTGGGTGATGGTGCTGCCTGTCAGTTTCCTCCTCTAATGACGTCCTTGTAGAACTTTGCTGGAAAGTGGATGGGGACAAAACTAGAATGAATTGGTTCTGTCACACATTAGTTCTGGCTCCGCGTATTGTCTGGGTTCCCAGCGTTCTGTCCTGCCACTCCCAATGGGCAAGAGCCACCACTGTCCATTTAGTCCAGTATTTCTTCTAATCAGACCAGTGGTGACCAGTTGTTGCACATCAAAGACTCCCCCCCCCTTAAATTCAGATGGGATCAGAGTTATTGTGTTGACTTGAAGAAAGGCATTGTGGCTACATATTGGGACCACTGATCTGTTCAGCTCAGGGTTTTTGACAACTTTTTATTTTATCATTACACACACACACACACACACACACACACACACACACACACACCAATTTCCTGGAAAGCTTTATCAACTGAATCTGATCTGATTTTTATTTTGCTTTGTTTTAAGTGAAATGTGAAACCCAACAATCTTGATCTGGCCTTTATTTTCGAAAGCTTGCTGCCTTGCCCTATCTCAGAGAAGAATCTTGCCTGCTATGTTGAATTTAAAGTACTGCCTAAAAGGAGCAAAATCAACAGAACAAGTGAGACAAGAGGGAGTAGAGCTACCTCACCTCTGCCAGCAATGCGAGGAATTTGCCAGCATGTTCCAGATGTTAGGGCTGTAGGCTTTGGACAAACATGAATATTCTCACTTTCTCAATGTGCAATCATTTTTGCAAATGATTATTTGCTTGGAGATCTGAAATTCTGTTCATTTCCTCATTGAAGACTAATTCATGTGGTGCTGGGGTGATATTGTCATGTCATGGGAGTTGGATTCCATGCACGTATTAACATAAGAAGACCCTGCTGGATCAGGCCAATGGGTCATCTAGTCCAGCATCCTTTTCTTACAGTAGCCACCCAGAAGCGTGTGGGAAAATCATAAGTAGGATTCGTGCACAATAGCACTCTCCTCTCTTGCAGTTTTCAGCAATTGGTATTTAGAAGCATTACTGCCTTTGATTGTGGAGGCAGGGCACAAACATCACGGCTGGTAGTCACTGATAGCCTTACAATTCAGGGGCGGCCCTACGGCCAGGCTGTGTGACTCAGGGTGCCAGGGCGCTGGGCCGCCAAGGGGGCGCCGCACAGCTGCAGCCACCCGCCGTGCTGGGAAACGGGGCGGGGCGGGGGGGCGCTGGAGAGATCCGTCACACCACGGCGCCAGGGTGCCAGATATACTTAAGACGGCCCTGTTACTATTGATAGCCATGAGTATTTAAAGTGGTGTCATAGTGCTCTAAATGTAAGGTGTGAATGTGGCCTAGGTCCTCCTCAGATTAGACCCATTGAAATTAATGGACCTAAATTGGTCATGTCCATTAAGTTCAGAACATCTAATCTGAGCAGAACTAGTGCTGAATACCAGCCAGTATGTTCATGCCATAAGCTTTGCAGACATCAAACAGTATTGAAAGTGGGACCACATATTATTGCACTGGTACCATCATGAGCACGAATGATTATGGATGAACAATAAAAAGGATGTCCAGAGGAGATCAGGCCACTGAGAAGCTGAATGTCTCTCCTGTGAGATAACCAGCCTTATATAACCAACATACTTAAGTCTAATTAATACATGAAAGGGTTAAAACCATAGCATGAACTATGCAATCAAGCTAGGCAATCAAGCCTTTGTTCTCCCCCAGTCTACCTGAGAAGCTTGGCATGTGAATGGACTAAGCTGGTTGCTCCAGTTTAGCCGCATGGTTCTCACAAACCACTCTTGAGTTCCTATACCAATAATTTAGGAAATTTAACCACTGTAACTAAATCAAGAAATGAATTTTACAGGAATTTAGAAGAGAAATTATGGGACTATGTTGGTGAAAATACAGTAATTGTGGGGGGGAGGGGTTTAAACTGGGTGACATCCATAGAAATGGATAGAACACAAAGAGACAGAACATCTAATTCAGGTAGACTACCACTCTCCTTTTTTCATTTAATTGAAATTTTTAATTTATATGATGCCTGGAGAACAAAAAACCCCAGTGTAAAGGACATTACTTACTACTCAGATGCGAAAAAATCAGGGGAATGAATAGGTGCAATTTGGCTATCAAAGAAATTGAGGTTGAATTTAGATAATGTGGAAATATTGAATAGATCCATATCAGATCATAATCCAGTAACGGTTCATCACATGGAATTCAAAAACCACACCAAGGGGAGGTGGAGAATGAACGATGAGGTGTGTCGAGGTGAACAAAGGGTAATAAAAATGAAATAAACATTGAAAGAATTCTTTGAAATAAATGAAAGCCAAGGTACGGACAGGAAAACAATCTGGGAGGTGGGTAAGGCTTACATGAGAGGATATGGAAGAATGGGGAGGATTAAGAGAAACAAAGAAAATAGTATTATGGAAATAAACAAATAAAAGAAAAAGAAAAAAATAGTAAAAAAAAACCTCCAAGAAATGAAGAAATACTCCAGCACATAAAAATTTACAATTCCACCTATCTAATTTAATAAATAGAGAAGTTGGGAAAAAATATATATGGGCAAAACAAAGATACACTGAACAGCCGAATGAACCCGGTAGAATGCTGGCCTGGCTTATCAAGGAAAGGCAAATAGAAAGAGTAATAAATAAAATTATAGATGAAGAAAAAGAAATTACCGAACCGGAGCAGATTAAAGATAAATTTATAAAATATTATAAAAAATTGTATAAAGTGGAAAAGAGAAAAAGGAAATCCAAAAATACCTAATAGAGAATAGACTGCCAGAAGTCAATGAAATGGAATATGCTAGTTCAAATTCAAATATTGAATTAGAAGAAATTAAAGAAGTAATAAGAAACATGAAGGAAGAATTTCGGTAACATATTATAAAAAATTAGAAGAAATAATTGCACCTAAACTTAAATTAATTATGGATGAAATATTACAAAAAGGGGTAAATCCCAGAATCCTGGCAGGAAGCTCTAATAACTGTACTCCCAAAACAAGGAACAGATTTGAAATTAATTAAAAATTATAGGCCAATTTCCCTATTAAATATAGATTATAAAATCTTTACAGGAGTCTTAGCAAATAGAATGAAAATATTTCTAAAAAGAATAACAGGAAAGGATCGGACCGGCTTCCTACCAGGAAGACAAATTAAAGATAATGCCAGGATAATTATTGATTTATTGGAATACGCGGAAATGAAACCAAGCAAGAAAAGCAATGCTGTTGGTGGATGCCGAAAAGGCATTTGATAGTGTTTTGTGGAACTTTCTAATCAATACATGTGAAAGTTTGAGAATAGGAAATAAAATTATGAATGGAATTCAAGCAATTTATAAAAAAACAAAAAGCTAAATTAATTAGAAATAATGGAATCATGGAAGAATTCAACATGGAAAGAGGGACATGACAATGTTGCCCCTTGTCCCCACTCTTATTTATTACAGTATTGGAAACATTACTAATAACATTAAGGAAAGACAAGGAAATAAGGGGTATAAATTTGGGGACACAATGCTACAAAGTAAAAGCATTTGCAGATGACGTGATTATAACAACCGAAACACCAGCAGAAAGTATCCAGAAAGCATTAATAAAAATGAAAAGAATTTGGTGACGTTTTGGGATTTAAATTGAATAAAGACAAGTCAAAATTGCTTTAAAAATATGGGAGAGAAAGATGGAAAAGAATTAGAAAGAATAACAGGATTAAAAATAGAGAATAAAGTAAATTATTTAGGTGTCTGGATTACAAATAAAAATACGAATTTATTTAAAGACAACTATATTAAAAAAACGGAAAGAAATTAAAGGAAGTTTAGAAAAATGGAACAGATTAAAACTATCACTATGGGGAAAAGTGTCAATGATTAAAATGGTGATATTACCAAAAATCCTATTTTTATTCCAAACCATCCCAATAGTAATCAGGACAAAACATTTTAAAGACTGGCAAAAAGACATTTGCCAATTTTATATGGCAAGGGCAAAAAGCCAGAATAAAATCAGAAATAATGATGAGACCAAAAGAATTTGGGGGATTTGCAGCTCCAGATTTAAGAAGATATTTTGAAGCTGCGTGCTGGAGCTGGCTGAAAGAGTGGATGTTATTTAAAAATACTGAAGTCTTGGAATTAGAGGGGTTGTTTTGCTTTTTTTAATGATATAATGTATTTGTATTAAGGCCATAGTTCTCCCTTTTTTTTAAGGGAAATTCCCTTATGCTGAATAGGCTTCCTTGCGAGAAAAGGGAAAACTTGGCAGCTATGATTAAGGCTTTTAGGTGTGTTGTAAGTCACTTGGAGACATTTGCTTAACAAGTGGCTAGCAAAATATAATAATAATAATAATAATAATAATACAATAAAGAAGAAAATCTTTTTAAAAATACAACTCCTCATCAACAAGTAATGAGATTAGCAGCTTTTATTATACGGTACTATGCACTCCAGTGGCTGGGGGCAGAGGTCCTCAATACGATATCAGTATTGTTGGAATAACACTATTTTTAATGTGTTTATCTGAAGAAGTTGGTATATCTTCAGGGGTAGTAGTTTGCCTGTTCTTCAGTGCTTATAAACCTTTGTTCTTTTCTGATGCATATTAAGCACCCGATGAAAAATCCTGTTTGTCTGTGGCGTTACAATGAAATACCTTGTAGGAAATGAAAAGGTCAAGCATTGCTTGTCAGTGATTTATTATAAACACAGCCTCCTCCTCCTCCTCCTTTTTTATTTCCTGATGCTTTGCATTGGGATTAGCAGTGATACATCACCCAGCTGCTAGATAAAATATGAAGTTGTGAAACTCTGGTCAAACATTGCTGCTAAGGAATGACCCTGTAATCAGCTCCCGGCACACGCAGGTCTCACTTGATTTATCAACCCAAACCTTGTGGGTTCTAAAGGGATGAATTAGTTTAAAAGATATCCACGGGATAATAGCAACAGCAAAAAGGCTATAGGAGGACCGTTTGTCAACTGCCCCAGCCTGCCCTCCTTAATTGCAGAAAAATTGAGAGTGGCTACCTCAGGCACCTGACATATAAATCATCGGCCCAACAACAAACGATGTATCAAGCAGGATGCAGTGTGCCTAGAGCCAGCTCAGGTTGCATAAGCCAGGACCAGCCTTGCACTGGCAAAATGAGCAATGCCAGCAGAGTTCAAACCCAAAGGAAAACTGATGCCTGAGTGCAGCGGCTCACATGCTTTAGGAGCTGGGATGGTGGGAGAAATTCAAACCCGGTTGCATTTCAACACAAATCTCTCTAATTTGCACTTTATAAAACAATATGCAAACTGAAACACAGCCCTCTTTCAAACTGTGTATTCCTCCAGATTTTGCAATGTGGTTCTTCTGCCAAGTGTTGGGGACATAAAATGCACATCTTCGGGTAAAATGTAAATAAAAGGGCATGCTTTGTGTTAGGGGAAATTGCTCATTTGAACAAAATTGCTTAGAAAAATAGGTATGCTAGGAGACATTCACACTAGAATACAGATTAGGACCCTTTGAAATAAAATCAAAAACGGATGTGGAGATGTCGGGTGCTGAATTTAAGATCAGAAATATTAGAAGTGAAGTGAAGTGTGTGTGTGTGTGTGTGTTTGATTTGCTGGTGGTTGTATCCAATTAAATCCTACTCCAAGTAGGCCCACTGAAATTAATGGGCCTAATTTAGCTGTATCCGTTAATTTCAATTGGGTCTACTTAGAGTAGAACTAATATTGGATGCAAGCCAGTTTAATCCAAATTGTACATTTTTAGGCAATGAAAAATTATTCTCATCAATTAATCTAATTGATTAATTTGCTTAATAAGGGTGCTGTAGTCCCACCGCTTCTTGAGGTATGCATGTGATCCTCTGCTGTCAATCACAGTACCTCCTACAAGTTGTTTCTCTGCACTCAGTTTGTTATCTTGCTCAGCCCCTAAACATGTATTGACAAACCATTCTGCCCAGCCACTTATCACCATCGTATGCTCATCCTTCTTTTTCCACTATGTGAGATTATTCCTCACATCCCCACCATACATTTAGGAACCACTCTCCTTCCACTTTAAGAGTAAAGGCTTCTCACAAAAGGAGGCTGGGAGCTGCAATTTGTTAAGGCTGCTGAGAACAGAGCTACAACTCCCAGCACCCTTAACAAACTACACTTCCCAGGATTCTTTGCAGGAAGCCACGCCTGTTAGAATGGTATAAGAGTGCTTTAAATGTATGGTATGGATGTGGCCATTTTTGTGGTGCTCAGCTGTTTCTGTTATTGGCTGTCTTCAGGCAGAGAAGAATACATGAGACAGATTGTTCCACTGATGATGAAAAATCTCTTCAAATGAATCTCAGGTGTATGTCTTAATTTTTTGGCAAATGATCTGTCGGAATCTGTAAATAACAAATGAGCGTAGATTATGATTCTAGGTAGCTCCCTCCAGATTCATGGTATCTCAGAGTGCCTTCATCACTGGTGGCGCAAGGGGAATAAAAATGCCACTGGTAAATGTGATGCCTTTTAAGCTTAGTTATAGCTTCCCATACAGCTGTGGACAATAGAAACCATTCTCTGCCCCCCCCTCTCTCTCTCATGATTGAGGGTCACCAGATTGGCCCTTCCACTTCTTCTTCTTTTTTTTTTTTTAAAAAAAAATGCTCTGGGATTTCTAATTTCCACCTGGATGATCAACGGCGACAGACAGAAAAGACCACAGTTGAATGTCTCAGGGAAAGAATGGATGAATGATTGTTAGATGATTAATGGATCACCTTGTGCTGAAAGATGACAGCTTCTTTATAATGGAGATGGCTAATGTGTAATTTTCTCGATACTGCCATTTCACAGCCTTAATGCGGACATATCTATTGGGCTGTTTGCACCAGGTTTTTGTTGTTGTTGTTTTTAAAAAGGGCAGCCACATGCTTCATTTTATACAGGGAGTAATGCAAGCAGTATGTGAAAAAGGTTACCGGTTCTATCCTTGCATTTTCTTTATTTAAAAAAATCCACAAAAGATGGGGCAGAATTGACCTACAGTTGAGCACATGCCATACTGACACAGAATGGGAATAAGCTGATGTGTCCATCTCTCTGTCTACACCAGGCATCCCCAAACTGCGGCCCTCCAGATGTTTTGGCCTACAACTCCCATGATCCCTAGCTAACAGGGCCAATGGTTGGGGAAGATGGGAATTGTAGTCCAAAACATCTGGAGGGCCGAAGTTTGGGGATGCCTGGTCTACACCCTCCTCCTGCCCCATATAGGTCTACTGATATTGCTTGCAACCAGTGCCACCTTTGTAGTTTAGTGGACATTTCAATTTCTAGGATGATCATAAGGAAACAAATGATTGCTTAATGAATTTCCATTATTTATTTATTTATGTATTTTTAAATGTTTTTGGGAAATCTTGTGCGCCAATTTGTGAGCAACCTGACGGGACCTCATGATCTCAAGTGCTTCACTTTCTCTTTCCCTATGGCCTGGGTTCTTCAGCTTGGTAGCAATAAAATCTGCACTCTCCTTGACTGTTTTCTCACCTTTGGTGGTAATGTGTTTCATTCTCTTTGTTAGGGCTATAAATGTTTCATGATGCTTAAAAATGTTTTCACTTCATTATTCATGGTGGAAAAGGCCATTACTTTCTCCATAACTTGCATGTTCTTCTCTAAGCTATTTAGTTAGACAAGAACTAGAAATTTTTCTATCTAAGTTACGCATTTTGTGGGGTTGGTGTATGATAGTAGCGTGGCAAACCCGCTAATCCTTAGGCTTAGCTAGAGTAATACTGGCAAACCAGTACAGTGTGAGAGATAGGAAGGTGAGGTATGGGTCAACTCTGCTGGGGGAGGCTGGATGCACCTGGAAAGGTTTGGTTCAAACTGGTTGGATCTAGCCTGACAGGGAAAGATCGGGATGGGTCATGCTGAGGTGAGAAGAGCACAATGAATCCTTATGGGGAGTTTGGAAAGTTACTGAGGATCACAAGACTGAGAGGAGGGGGATGTTTGATGAGAGGGACATGTGACAGGTACTTGATGTGTGGGATGTGCAGTCCACCACTTCCTCTATGGCGGAGAAGTTAGGGTGTTGGCAGGAAGTGACCTGTACCTGTACATGTTTATGCATGAGGTTTGCTCTGTGATTGGCTGGAAGTTACATCGTGAGTTAATGTTTACCTGTCAAAGCTGCTGCTAATAAATACAGACCCCCGAGCTTTGCCTGGGGTTGTTCTTTGTGGAACTCAGCCTTGTCTTATGTCTCATTGTTGGATCTAACCATTGCTACATAATGGTGACTTCCAGACGTGATCCAGCCCTACTCATAAGAAGACTCGAAGCAGTCTAGGTACCACCGGCCACGGCCCTCTTTTCGTGAGTATGGGTTCTCTTGAGTCAGTTCAGGAAGGGAGTGCACACCCGCAGGAACTGAGAGAAATTCTGAGGGATTTCAGTCAGACAGGTGCTAGTTTGGCAGAGCTAGAAGAGTTAGTTGAAGAGATATTGTTTCAGTGCCCGTGGTACTCTCAAGAGGGGTCCCTGGATTTAAAAGTATGGGACAGGATAGGGAAGCAGTTGCTTTCCTCCCCACGGGCTCCTGCCAGATTTTTAAGGCTTTGGCGGAAGTGCAGGGACGCAATTGAGTTGGTAGGGGTCTATATAAGTGAAAAGGCAACCCCCCTTTCTGTATCTCATTGCTCAGTGGAGGCTGCTGCCACAGACCTCCCAATCTCAGTTCCAGAGGCTCTGGCTTTACCATTGCCTTTGGAATCCTCTAGTTTACTGGCCACCTCTCCATTGTCCCAGAAAAAGACGGTGGGGGGTGCTGTTCGGCTCGGGTTTAAGAGAGAGCTGGAGTCAGGAACATTAACTAGAGAAGAACTGGAAGAAGGGCTTGCTTCCTTTCCAGTCACACAGGGCTTGAATGCCCAGGGATCTCCTAGCCTATCTGACTCTCTATTGCCTCGTATTCAGGCAAGGGGAGTTCAGATGAGGTTTAGGAAGGAGCAGGAAGAAGGAAAACAGAGAGGAATGTTAATAGGTGAGGGGATGAGGCGAACTACGGTGGCTGCCTCTCTGTGGAAAGGACTGGTTGGTGTTGGACTTTTTGCCCTGGTGCTTGTGGCTTTCTCTGCTGCACAGCATGGCGAAGAGGAAAATGACACCTTGCCAATAGATACAGTCCTGCAAACACTGCTGGCCCTTCTGGTTATTTGTTTTTGTATAGTGCGTCTTGCAGGAGAAGTACAGGCAGTCAAGCCTCGAAAGGTCTGTTTTAAGTGACAAAAAGATTTCCATTGGGCAGAAACCTAGCTTAAACAGTGCTAGTGCTTTGCATTTTCTGTCTCTGAAGTTTGACTCCTTTTCAGCTTTGCGAAGGCTTCACAGAAGCACTGCGTTAAGCTTAAAGGGCCTGAGTAAATGTTTTCTTTTGATCCAGGAAGGTGAGAAGCTTTGATCTGCATTCTTTTCCTTGAGGTAGTTTAAATGGTTAACAGATTTTGGCTGTTCAAGTTGCTCAAGGCTTTCCTTAAAAAAGAGGAACCTTCCTATTGTCATTTGGCAGTTTTTCAGTCTGCTTAAAATAGCCAGTTCAGACTGAAAACTTAAAATATCTGCAACTGATTGTTTCTGAAGAAAGTACCTTTTTCTCCTCACTAATGTAAATGAAGGCTTATGTTTTCTCTCCCCATGTCAGCTTTATTGTCTTTTCTTAAGGGTTCAGTGAAAATATTCTGCTTGCTTATTATCTGTATTACAAATTCTTTCCCCTTCTTTTCAAATGCAGGGTTGTCCTATATCCACTTAGGTATTAACAGGATTAGATTTGGTTAAAGAATGGGGAATGCTGGAAAACTCACTGTTTACATTTGTTTTCAAGAGCTACCCAGTTCATCGCCAGTAGCCCAACTCCAAAAGATTTCACTGTTTGCATTAAAATGAGTCTCCAATTGTAGAATTGGCAATTGATTTTTGCTTTGTGTATTTTATTTCCCATTTACAGGTGTGAGCATGGGAGTCTTACCTCTTCTCTATATAGTCTGGTTAAATCTGATTTCAATCTTTGTGTAAGAAATTTACTTCTGATTACTCTTTATAGAATTTTTCCTTTTCAGAATTGACTAGAATGACTAGAATTCATTTTCAGAAGGAGTTCCAGTATTTCTTAGATTAATGTTTTTTTCCCTCCAAGACTTAATTCTTTCTTTTAGCATTGGAAAGGTGTTTAAATCCTACTTCTTTGTGTGTGAGAGTTGGCTCATTGTTTTCCTTTCACAGATTTGTCCTCTGCACATGCTCAAGCGACTAATAATTAACTGTGATTTTTTTTTTCTCTGAAGGAAGTTCCAGGAACAAGCTTGTTTGATTAATAATATTCCTTACCTACAGGAGTCATTGTCTCTTGATTTAAAGTGTTTATTTCTTTTTGATTGTATGATTCTTCTTTTATCAGCTATGGTGTAAAGTTCAAATACTTATTGTATGTTGTCTTCTTTCTAAGATGAGTGGATTTTTCTTAGCTACAGTAGGTTCTAGGTTTTTACATGAACAATCTTAATTCGGTTGTAGTTTGGGACTAAATTTGGTGCAAATAGTTGGATTTTCTATGTTGGCTGCTACACCATCTTGGCAGTATTCATTCTTTTCCTTATTTGCTGAAGTATATAGATGCAGCTTAACCAAACAGTTTGCAGAGTATTTTTTAGTTTATTTCTGTGGGGTATGTGAATGCATAGCAGTCTATTAGTATTTTTCTTCATTTTAGCATTTTTTACAAGTCTTATTTGCATACTTTATTTTCTCAACATTTTGGAAGGCATGAGATCTCTTCTTTGATTTCTCTTTTGTGTGATTTCTTGGGATTATTTCTGCAGTAGTGCTTAGGTTTTATCTTTCTCTTAAATGTTAGATTCTTGGATTTTCCTGTGATCTTCTGGGTCTCTTTGTCAGAGAATACAATCCTATATCTATTACTAGCCTTAGATTTAATGTGTTGTGGCTGCAATTCTTTATATTTTATTCTTTATTTCTCATGCTTATTCATATTGCTGTTATTTCCTATGAAGATTTTGGTCTTTTTGTATTTGGCTCTCCTGGATATAGTATGTCAATCTATTTTCTTATTGTTAAGTCCTATTGCTGCTATTTCTTTCTTCAGTTTGCATTTTCTTTCCTCTAACACTTCTTGAAGTTGGCTTTCTTGGCTACACAAGTAGTTTATGGTGTATTTTGCTCTTGTGATCATAATTAAGAGGTGATCCATTCTTTGCCCTCTGTCACCAAAAAGCTTGCTGTGGGATTCTCTCAGATCTCAAATTCTATTGAAGATTAAAACAGTATTGTTTAATTTTTCTGCAAAGAGTGCATGTGCCATTCCAGCAATGGTTTTCTTATTTCTCTGACCTATATTGGTCCATTCAAAACCATGGATGCTCTCTATTTAAATACATTTTGTATTTTACTGCCTATTTCTTTGGCTCTGTTTTTAAGAAGGTGCCCAACAGGAAGTTTGATATTCTATAGCCAGGAACCTGTAATTGGAGTCTTTTCCGCATTTTAGAATGCTTATATTTTTCATAGCTTCTTTCCACATGATTAATGTGAAGAATTTGTCTTTTCCATATGATTCTATTATTTTTAATTATTAAATCTTAGTTTGCTTGCTGAACGCCAGGACTGAAGGTTTTCTGGTATATTTGCATTATAAGGTTTGTATCCAGTGTGAATTAGAATAGTAGATTTAACTTCTAACAGGTAGCACTGAGGTTCGCTACAATATTAATCCAAATTCTATCTCAACATATTAGCGTAAGATTCTGTGGGAGCTAAAAATGCAGGACCGTTATAGTAAGATGTGCCTGGCATCTCAAATGTGAACATATGATCAAATGCCATTGTTACTATTCAAGGTCTCAGAGTCTTTGCCACTTAGAGTAAGTCTCTTGCCAAACACAAACAAAAAAAGGAGGAATACCTATATACCTATGGGTCTTTGTTATTATTTGGGTCTTCAGTATTAGTTATATTGAACACATTAAAATTAAATCAAATTTATTAAATTAAATAATTTGAATATTTAGAAATATACGGGGGAGGGGTTTTCCAATTGTGTTTTTCCTCAGGTAAACCAATCCAGATATAGCAAGATGGGTGAAACCGTGGATCGATTGCATCAAGGGTTACAGCAGGAGTCGAGCCTACTACAGGAGTTGGCGAATCTGCGAATACAGGATCCACTGCCGCAGAGGGATCCACAGAGGGATCGGGACCGTGTGCCACTACAGCATCATTGAGTCACCTGGGGCCAAGTGAAAGCCTTATCCATGCAGGTTACTGAAATACTGAGAGTTCATGGCGTTGCGATGACACCTGAAAATCATCTCCTTGCTTCTTTTTCTTGTTTGACATCCAACTCTGCGAGGCCGCGTGACCATGACTACCATCGGCTACAGTAAAAGGGGACTGAAGGACACTGCTTGCCTGTTTCAGGGACACATCTCCTCCGTTGAGGAAATGGGTTATTTAGTTAAAGTTTGGAACATACGTTAAAGTTATTGGACCCTCACTTCTTGAGAGACTCAGTAATCTTATGGCGCTGATACAAAGTCTACCTGAAGAGACTGTTGCATTGTTTTCTATAATGCTTATTTATGTTTTGATACATAGTTCTATTTGTACCTGATGCTAAGTGGTTTGAAAGGTTACAAAGTTTATATATGTTTAAAAGCTTTGACAGCCTGTGCTCGTAAAAGCAGCAACAAAGTTTCTACACAAGGACTCAGTACCGTTACATTGTTTCTCTCCCTGTCAGCCTAGGTTCATTTTTAAACAAAAGAAAGGGGACATGTGGGGTTGGTGTATGATAGTAGCGTGGCAAACCCGCTAATCCTTAGGCTTAGCTAGAGTAATACTGGCAAACCAGTACAGTGTGAGAGATAGGAAGGTGAGGTATGGGTCAACTCTGCTGGGGGAGGCTGGATGCACCTGGAAAGGTTTGGTTCAAACTGGTTGGATCTAGCCTGACAGGGAAAGATCGGGATGGGTCATGCTGAGGTGAGAAGAGCACAATGAATCCTTATGGGGAGTTTGGAAAGTTACTGAGGATCACAAGACTGAGAGGAGGGGGATGTTTGATGAGAGGGACATGTGACAGGTACTTGATGTGTGGGATGTGCAGTCCACCACTTCCTCTATGGCGGAGAAGTTAGGGTGTTGGCAGGAAGTGACCTGTACCTGTACATGTTTATGCATGAGGTTTGCTCTGTGATTGGCTGGAAGTTACATCGTGAGTTAATGTTTACCTGTCAAAGCTGCTGCTAATAAATACAGACCCCCGAGCTTTGCCTGGGGTTGTTCTTTGTGGAACTCAGCCTTGTCTTATGTCTCATTGTTGGATCTAACCATTGCTACAGCATTTCCTACAATAAACAGCACTATCATTTTCTTACCTACAAACAATCTCTTTGTGTGTGGTTGCAACAGGTAAAGTCTAACCAAGATTCACTAGTTTAAACACTGCTCATTATGCATAGCGAAAGAGTTTCAATAAGTAATTATCCCTGTTATTTCGTTACTTGTGAAGAACAACCAGCCTCTTAAAATGGTTTAATATGGAAGATGTAATAGGAGCAGACAAAAAGCTTAACTAAACAACCTTCCTCTCCCAGCCAAAGAAACCCACCCCATCACCTCTGCACTGTTCCTGCCTTTAATAACTGATTTTTAGATGCTCCCCAAATTCAACCTCATTTATCTTACTTGGCTCACTTCCTAAGACTGCATTAGGGATTGTCTCTAAAATTAATGAGAGGAATTCTGCATCAAAGTGCATCTTTCCTTTTCTCTTTTAACTGTTATTGCAACGATGAGCTGAGTAATTAGAACATCCCCTTAATCAGTGCTTCCTTCTTTGCTTGAAAATTGCCCAGGTCTTATCACTTAAAGACAAATAAGTTCTTGAGAACTAGTTTTCTCAAAGTCAGCCAGGGCCCTTTCAAAGGCCAAGGAAGCTCCTTACCATTTAGTCGCATTGGATAGGCTTGGCGCCAACACTTGGTAACCTTGGGCAGCTACCAGGGTGCTGGGCCTGCAGCCAACTTGCCTGATGTCCGCTCTGGGCCTAAGTCAACTCGCCTGCTACACTTCCCCTAAAAGCAGCAGTAGACAGCTGTGACCCTCTTGAATTTCAAATTCCCCACATTCCCTACAGCTGACTTCTGGAGACTGCACTGTTGCCAGTAAGTTCATAGCAAGATGGGGTGGTCAATGCTGTCCCGGGTCTGCTGCTGTCAGAGGGACCTTTTGAATCACACTGTGATTTGACCTGGAGCCAGCCTTGACATCTGATATTCATTTCTATAACACATATAATGAATTAAAATGGGAGACCTCAGTATGTACACCCCCTTATTTTAAGAGTGTTTTTTGTGTGGAGGGGTGTTAGGTTGGATGAGGCCAGCATTCAGACAGGCACAACCACAATCCTACTTGAAGAAAACCCTGCTCTTGAATGCCAATGCTACTTCAAAGTAACACAATGTCAACCTACGTGCCATTTTGGTCAGAGCTGGTGTTTGGGTTTTGTGTGCAATTGTAGGGAATAGCGCTGAACTTTGTGACTGGCCAGTTTTGAATAAAAATGTGGGAATGCTCACCTCTGATGGTTCTTCTCTAGTGTAATCTGGCTCAGACTGAAGCCCTACCTCTGATAGATGGTGGCAACAGCAGCAGCAGCAGCAGAAGCAGCAGCAAGGAAAGGTCTGAACAGGAGATGGTGGTGGCAGAGTTAGAAGCAGAGGGGCAGGACACAGTCTTGTCACTGAGAACCAGGCTCCAACTCTATTGGTGGGATGAGACACATCTACCGAGATGAAGGGTATGCATGCACACTCAGAAGTCCCACAGAGCAAGAACGTCTCATGCATGAGCTCCCCCTGCCCCATCTTTAAAAGTTTGGTGGGATGGGTGTTCCTACTGTTGGGAAATTTTCATACAGTAGTTTGGATCTGAACCTCTTGTCTTGCTCATGTATCTTGGACTTGTGTGACTTTTGGACCTTGTGCTTGCTCCTGAGCCTGTACTCTCATCAGCCCAAATAAAGATCTCTTTCTTACTCTCAAGCAAAAGCCACTGTCGTCATCTTTGGGGAAGGGAGTGTGGCACACAGACACTAAAAGGGAAACAGCATTTTTGAAGGACTGCAGTAGTACTTATACCTGTGTTTCAGACCCACAGACTCCATCTGCATTAGGAGGAAGAGACAGTTCAAAATTGCCTTAGGACAATGACTTTCTCTAACTGCTGTGAATAAAGATGTCCACTGGAACCCATCCAGTAGGTACCAAGTGGCAGAAGGCAACGCTGCCATCTGCTGGATCCACCGCTAGCTATTGAGACAGCTTTATGCTTCCTGCTGTGGGGCAGGGAGGACAGAGTGTGAAACATTTGACATGGCCAAAATGTGAATAGAGAAATGGAATCTGCCTTTTGTTTTCAAAGCCTCTGCAAAGTAGGTTTGTCAAGGGATGTGTATCGTTTTATAAGGGGCTGTTTTTCTAACCTTTCTCTTGTCATTCTTTTAGAGTAGTATTGTGACATTTATTACTAAAAGAAAGGGTGAAATATGTACTAGTGAGAAATAGTATTGGAATGAATTAGGTACTATGTTTTACTCATTAAAAGCACAGATACTGTAGGATATTTTGGAGCCATTAGTGACATAAAATAACCAGCTTGCCTGAACTAAAGATATGAAAACTAGCCTTACTCTTGAAATAATAATGATGATGGATATGTGTGAAACTGTGCCTTTATTTCTGAGGATATTACCACCTGCTTGCATGTTCCATGTTTAGGACATTGATTCACTTGCTGAATTACACAATTTTTGCATTAGAGAACTGTTTCAATACCTTTACTTTCCAGAAACTTTTGAAGTTTCGACAAGCTTATTTTGTATCCTCCTCCAACCGTGTCTTAAGTTATTTTGTGTACTGTTTGAATAACCATTTGTAACTGCTTATATTATGTGTTTGCAAATTGTCTTGACACACATGTAACAAGGGCCATTCATTAAAAAATACAGTGTAGTCACATCACACATGCATTTAACTTTCAAGAATTCAATAATACATTGTCTGCCTCCCTCTTATTCCTTTCTGTCTTCTTCTTTCCCTCATCACCACTTGCCTGCTGGTTGCAGACAAGGAAGCCGGGTGTCACTCAGCATACTATAAAAGTCAGAGTTGTATCCATTGCTCCACTCACATGGCCCCCAGAGGGAAGATAGTCCTTCAGTTGCAAAGTGTCTGCACCCCCAGTGTAGGCTGGTGCCCAGTGGGACTGGGTGGAAGGTAGGGAAGCCAACAGTAGGTGGCACAATAGGCAACAGCTGATGGAGCCAGAGCCAATGGCAGGTGGAGCCAGCCATTTCTGGCTTTGTCCCCATCCTCCTCCTTGCTTAATTCTACACATACAACACAGAGGCTAAGGAGGAAGAGGCTGATATCCAGGGCCACCCCCTGGACCGGCTATGTGGGGTCAGCCAAGGGAAGACTGAACTCAGTGAGGCATCCCTGTTCTTCTCCCCTGCTCTGAAGCTCCCTTGCTTTGTTCCAGTTCTGGGTGATGCGCTTGGCCACAATCACTTACTGGTCATCCTCATCATCTAGTATAAGGGGAGCTCTTTGGGCTACAAGGGACGTGGGTGACGCTGTGGGTTAAACCACAGAGCCTAGGGCTTGCCGATCAGAAGGTCGGTGGTTCGAATCCCCACAACGAGGTGAGCTCCCATTGCTCGGTCCCAGCTCCTGCCAACCTAGCAGTTCGAAAGCACCTCAAAGTGCAAGTAGATAAATAGGTACCACTCCAGCGGGAAGGTAAACGACGTTTCCGTGCACTGCTCTGGTTTGCCAGAAGTGGCTTAGTCATGCTGGCAACATGACCTGGAAGCTGTACGCCGGCTCCCTCAGCCAATAACGCGAGATGAGCGCTGCAACCCCAGAGTCAGTCACGACTGGACCTAATGGTCAGGGGTCCCTTTATCTTTATGGGCTACAAACACAGTGGTTGGATTGTTGTTTCCATTCTTCATAGCCACAAAGTACTCTGCCCTCAACAACTTTAGTCCTCTATAGCTGCACGTCATATGATTGTGGTCACCGCAGTATCCTCTGGCATTGAACTCCATCTGTTTTCTGCAAAGAAGTCCTTCATTTTGAATTGCTTTTGATCGGCACCTTTCTGTCTGCAGAATTGTGTGTGTTTATTTTATTTTACTTTTTTTAAAAAAGAAGAAGCTGTGTTTGGCAACTCCAGTGAACAAGACTTTTTATTTTCTAAAGGTACATTATGGAGCCTTGCAGCCTATAATCACACGAATCCAAAAACATGAGAAGACGATCAGTTTATACTTAAATCTGGTCAGTGTTTTATTTTATGTGGTTGTACCCTGACTATTTTTTGACTTGTTTGTATCATACTAAATGAGCGTTTCTGTCCAATAATATTTCATTTCAGCCCAACCAGTTATTTAAACCTAGTAATGTGCTGTTTTTGCTATTGAATTGAGGGACTAGCTCCACCATTATGGTTAGTTGTTCTGTGGATTTTTGGTACCCACCCATTTATTTTGGTTTGTCCTAATTTATATTTATCTAGGGATGACAAGATGAACTTGGAAGCAAAGACCATGTTTAAAGTTGCATTCCAGCTCACAGGATATAAATCATTATGGGCTTCAAGTTCCTCCAACCTTTACTAAGCCTTTCTTGCCTAAAGACTGAAATTGGTGTGTGTCTGTGTGTTAACTGTCAACCTTTTTTGCAACAACTGTCTTTTGGGCTCCCACCGAGAACCTGTTTATTCAGCATTCATCCAGATTGACTTGCGCAAAGCTTATGTGGAAGTCAGACTATATCTGGTCTTGGGGTGCATTCAGATGCGGGGAATATTACATTAGTTTCCCCATCTTTAACTCTAGCACTTTTGCCCCATTTTCTAATGTTCCTTTCACACTGCAGGGTCTGTAATGCTATGGAACTGTGGCTATATGACTAATATACCAGCAGGTCGTGCTAAATTTCATTCACACAAATAGGCACAGTGTATGACACTTCAATGGACATCACTGGATGGTGTTTGCACATCTTCTCATCAACCATTCATTCACCCTACATTTTTCAGGATATTTCCCTGTCACTTTCTTAACAGCAAATAAAAAGTTTTAAAGATCTTTTTTTTAAAAAAAAAAAGTGGATTGGTTGTGACAGAATGCTTTAAAACAGGCTTCCTCAAACTCGGCCCTCCAGATGTTTTGAGACTACAATTCCCATCACCCCTGACCACTGGTCATGCTAGCTAGGTGTTATGTACTGAGCTGAATCCTAGAACAATAGGATTCAGAATCAGCGGGAGCTACCCAATCCAACTCCAGGTGGAAGTGAATCTGCAACCTGATTGGCCTGCTGGAGCAGCCAATCAGGCGGCTGGCAGAAGTGAATCTGCTACCTGATTGGCCTGTAGGAGCAGCCAATCAGGCTGCAGGCAGAAGTCAATCCACAATATAATTGGCCCACAGGTGTAGCCCTGAAGTAGCCAATCATGCAAGGCCCATTGTGTAAATAATGTATATAAGCAGATGGTTTGGGGAAAAGAGCCATTCTTCGTCTCCTCTTCTCCTTGATGACTATGAGCTGAATAAAGAGCATGAAATTCACTCTCGACTCCGAGTACATTTCACTAGGGATCATGGGAGTTGTAGGCCAAAAACATCTGGAGGGCCAAGTTTGAGGAAGCCTGCTTTAAAAGTTTTGGTCTTGGTGGTGACCTTTATCTTCAGTAAACAACTTCTGGCCCCTGAAATGAGAGGAAAACAAACTACTGAATAGTAAACCCAGAAAATGGAAGAAGTCCTGCAGCAAACAGTGGGGGGGGGAGGCCCTAAGGGAGTCACCCCTGATATGGAAAATGCTAGGGAGGGGGGATTTGAATCAGTTCACAATTAAAGGCAAAGCTACCAAATTTGCACGTTCCCCAAAAATGCAGAAACCATAACACAGCCATCCTTCAGAATTTTCACTTGTTCTAATTTTGCAATATAGTTCTCCAACCAAGTAATGTGTATAGAAATGCACATGCCAGCCTAACATGTACATACAGATGCATAGCAGTGAAGCTAACATGCAAAAAATGCATTGTATGAAGGAAAACTGCCTTGCAAAAAAATGCATTTAATAGGATAAACTTGCATAAAAATGCTGACACGCTTTTGTGATAATTTTTAAGGAAAAAAAATGATTTGCAAATTGCAGAAAGGTGGAGAAATAAATCTAAAATTGGGGGGAAATGATAAACTGGGAGAACTGAAATAGACAGACCTTGAGGTTATGCCAGGTGAAGCAGCTATAATGGACCTACAAGGGAAGAAGACTAAAGGAAGATAAAATGTCTCCCTTTCCAAAGGGAGAGTTGCACTTTATGGTTTCATTTGCCATAGGAATAATACAGTGTGGCCTATTTTATTTTTTCTTGAGAGCAAATGTTATGGAAAGCTGCTTTAAGTTCTAAATTTGATATCAGAGTGCTCTTTTGGAGTTGCTATAATTTCAGATAAAATGTCTTCCCACAGGGCAAGAGATAATTTTTCATAAGCTTTTTTTTTAAACCAATAAAGTAGTAATCTGCAGTATTTTATTATTTAAAACTCCAGGCGTTTGGGGACATGGTTAAGTAAGTTTCTGTGTGATACATGTGTCCCTCATAGGGAGACACACACACACACACACACACACACACAGAGAGAGAGAGAGAGAGAGAGAGAGAGAGAGAGAGAGAGAGAGAGAGAGAGAGAGAGTCTCACTTCTCATATATCGTGTGAGTATGAGTACAGCAGTCTTTGATATAGTTTTCTTTTCCCTTTGCCAAATGCTTTCTACAACATCCAGTGGAACACACGTCTACCTCTAAGTGGTAGTACTCCCAGTAGAGTTGTTTAGCCAGTAGGAAAAATGATTAGGGGTGATAATGTTAAATACTCCTTCTGTATCTGCTGGCCCAGTACGATAACCTTAGGGTTACAATGCATGTCTGACAAATACGATTCCATTGTCACTTGTGCCTTATGGCAATTTAGGAGGCTTATTCATCATTTTACAACAGAATTTTGTCGGGGATTTTGCTTACTTGCCCTTAACTGGGGTACAGTAGTTGTAGTTTATCTCTGGGACTCCAGCCCTAATAACCAATAACAAAGTGCTTAAGCTCTGAGCTTGCGAGAAATGGGCTTGTGTTATACTCCAACTGCACTTTCACTCTCCACTGATAAGACAATGTGTCTTTGAGCGAAGGAGGGATTTGCTCAAACTGATCCCGTCGCTGTGCCCTACATGAGTCAGTGTCAGATATTGAAGCTGAAAATGGGAGGTTTAAACTATTCAATGCCACCTGCCATTTCGAGCAGAGTGATACCAGTTAGCATGGAAATTTTTAAACCTGCTTTTAAAAATACGAAATATCACACAAACAAACAAACAAACAAACAAACAAACAAACAATGTTGTCACAGACTTCTTTTAAAAGTTGGGTCATTTATGGGGAAAGGACATGGAAATGACAAGATGGAGTTCCTTTATTTATTCGTTAAAAATACCATAAAACACACGCATTGATTGCCATTAACGATAATGGCTCTCGGTGGCTACTAGCCACGATGCCTTATGTTCTACCTCCCCTGTTAGAGGCACTATGTCTCTGAATACAAGTTGTTGAGAACCGCAAGTGGGGAGGGCACTGTTGTGCTCAGTTTCTGCTTTGTGGGCTTTCCATGGGCATCTGGTTGGCCACAGCAAGAACAGAATGCTGGACTAGATTAAATGGGAGACTCTCCTCTCTTACAGTAGGATATCTGGTCACCCCTGTGGCAAACTGGAGAGGAACAGGAAGGAAGGAGGGAGAGGAGAGGAGAGGAGAAGCAGGGTGTGGAAAGGGAGGCTGTCAGCAAGAACCAGGCAGACAACAGGGACAAGGGAGGGAGCGAAAGTGATCTGTGGAGGCTTGAGTGCTTGGCCAAGGGGCCACATGCTCATATCCTTGGTGAAGAACAGAGGTCCCAGGTCATGGGTGAGGAAACATTCACGGTTTGATGGCCACATATCCCTCTGGGTGACCTTCTGAGGGTCACATGTCAGTGGAGCTCCTGGGCCAAGTTCAAGGCATTACTATTAGTACTACAGTATCAGTATATTAAACCTGAAAGAGTTTGGGAGCAATTTATTTGATGAATTGTTTCACCCCATACGTGTCCACTTGATATGTGTAACTGACATTTTTACATCTACCATATAATGTTTGTTGTGGACTGCCACAAATGTGTCTGTGAGCACCTATTTTCTGGAATTCCCTATTTATATGAAGTGAGCAGCCAGAAGTGGCTTTGTCATGCTGGCCACATGACCTGGAAGCTGTATGCCGGCTCCCTCGGCCAATAAT
The DNA here is from genome assembly GCF_965207765.1 of Zootoca vivipara. Taxonomy (NCBI): domain Eukaryota; kingdom Metazoa; phylum Chordata; class Lepidosauria; order Squamata; family Lacertidae; genus Zootoca; species Zootoca vivipara. The sequence continues at coordinate 33,633,012 of NC_142589.1, forward strand.
GCGAGATGAGCACGCAACCCCAGAGTTGGTCACGACTGGACCTAATGGTCAGGGGTCCCTTTACCTTTACCTTTAAACAACATTGTATTGTTTTTGAAGCCTGCTAAAACTTTTCTGTTTAGGTAAACCTATCCAGACTTACAATATATTGTTTTTAAAACTGTTGACTATCCGTTTTGATAAATTTATGTCAGCTTATATTTAATGTTTCCTTAATAATATGTTAAATTATTCTAGGTAAATGGCATATTTTTTTTAAAAAAAATTTAGCTGTATATAAATCTTGTTAAATAAAGGAAGGAAAAGATCACATTTCCAAATAAATGACTTAAAGTTAATAGTGATGCCTTGGGAAGCTGTCGCTTGCCTCAGTGGGATCCGGAAGTCATGGCTGTACCTTAGTTTTACAAGGAACAAGAAGCAAACATTTTTAATACATTTCCTTTATGTTATCAAACTATCTCTTTATCTCTTATGAATAAATCTTTTTGAGCAGGTTTTCCCTGACCCATAAGATTGGACCTTGTTTCACATTTGGTAATCCCCTGAAATTTTCTTTTATGTATTTTTACATGGTTATATTGGACTGATTAGTTGGTTTTAAATTGTATTTTGGTTTTAATGGATACAATATATATCCTTCTACATTGATTCATATGCCTTCTGGATCCCCAAGTATTATTTATAAAGCAGTACCCACTCAGAGTTGCAGTGGTGGTGGGAGTATGCTGTTCCTGTTCTAATAAGGCAGAGAATGTGAAGTAGCTCTCACCATATTGTTTTCACCATATCAGTCTGCAGTGAAGAAGGGAAGCAGATGTATGCAGAGACAGACAGTGCAGATGAATGACACCCTCAACCCCCCACTCAAGGGCATTGTGTGCTCAGAGTTTAGAGCTTTAGAACCCAGCAGATTCAGAGCACGAGGGGTCAGCGCTTGAGAAGTGTGATGCAGAGAACAAAACACAAAGACTGGGCTGCTCCCCCCCACCTCCAGTTTTGAGAACATTAGTTATCCTCCCCAAGCCTTTGAAGCTTTCCCGTTCGGGGAGATCTTTTCAATATGTTTCTCCCCAATAATGATTTCTTTAAGCCATTTTAATCAGGTTTTCGATCAGAAAAGGTCATCCCTTGCTGGCACATGATCTTGATCAGGCAGTGTGTTTTTTGCTTTTCTGTTTTTTGGAAACATCATCTCTTTCTTATTTTATTTTATTTTATTGATTAAAAAACAATTTTCAAGTGCTTTATGTTATAATAGATGAGGAACAGGTTTTTATTTTATTTGCCATTCTTCTATTAGATAGAGAGGGAGGAGAGAGTTCAAGATGGTGATGACAGCTACATATTGATAGGATCTTTGGGTGGGGGTGGGCAACCCTTTATAGCCCAAGCACCACATTCCCTTCTGTACAACCTTCTGAGGGCAACATGTTGGTAATGGGAGGTGCCAAAGTGTACAAAGGTACCATTTTTACCTTTCTACAGTAGGGTAGTTTCTGCACATACTCACACACCCTCCTCTAGCATCTATCCAGATAAGCAAGAGACATGACCAGAACTCAAAGATGCATTCCAAATAGGCAAAGATTCTGAGAGCGGTGGAGAAAACAATAGGATCCTCTCTTCTGATTTTAACACGCAAGGTGCCCTGTAAAGGAGGTGGGAGATAGATGGCTAGATTGATAGAATCAGAGAGTTGGAAGGGACCCTGAGGATCATCTAGTCCAGGCTTCCTCAACCTCGACCCTCCAGAAGTTTTGAGACTACAGTTCCCATCATCCCTGACCACTGGTCCTGCTAACTAGGGATCATGGGAGGGCCAAGGTTGAGGAAGCCTGATCTAGTCCAACTCCCTGCAATGCAGGAATATGCAGTTGCCTCTTATGGAGATCGAACCTGCAACTTTGGCATTGTCAGCACCATGCTCTAACCAATTCAGGTATTTTAGTTGTGGGCTATGGAATAAATTACACTTCCTGACATACATTCAGCTTCATGCAGAGGGAATTCAATTGGGACGAAGAGTGGTTTGTTGCATGACCAGTTATTTTATTTTTATTGCATTGCATTGCATTGCATCTTATTGAAGTGGGGGAGTGGGGGTTATGTTGCAAGTCAGTTGCCTTCCCCTTGTGACAGACTTAGCTGTAGTCTCCAAGAGAGATGCATTTCAATCTGTGTGGCAATGCAACTCTGAAGTAGACCTGATCCGCTGCTATCCTGCCCTTCCCTTTTATAATTAAAATGACTCAGATGAGGTCCTTATTGGCAAGTCACTGGCATTGTTTGAACATTTATGGAATAAAAACTCCCTCAGCTCATATTTATTTCCTGTTATTAAAAGTATGCATTTGATTCTGGGATGTTTGTAAGCAGGAGCAGTGCTGTAAACTGCAGTTGGCTCAGAAAAGGGGCCTGGCATCACCATCACACTCTATAATTACCCATCTCTATAAGTGATGAAGCTTATGGCCTCCCCAGTGACCTTAATGCTTCCTCTCTCTGTCTTTCCAGTAATTTAAGATTGACTCGCCACACTGAGGTTGTGGTTTTCGTGCATCCTGAACAACAGAGGAGAACATACACCTTTTTATAAAAAGCCCCCATCTCGTCAGGGAAGGAAGGGGAAGATTTTGCAATTGCACTGGCTTTTAATGTGTTTGTTTAGTCTGTTACCTCTCCTAAAGGAGCTTGGTACATTTATCTGACTAGCTAACAAACTACCAAAAAACAATGGATTTGGGGCTATATGGTGTTGTTGCTTGCAGGAGTGGCTCCTTGGAATTCTTTGGAATAGAATAAAACTCACTTGGAGCCACATGGCTGTCCCCTATTGTTTTTGAGGCCAACCCCTGATCAAAGATTGACTACTGCAGTGCATTGTGTATGGGGCTTTCTTTGGAGACTGCTCAGAAACTGGAAGTGAGTTCTAAAAACACAGCTGCAAGGAAATTCAGGTAGCTGGCTGTGACACCCCCCTGCCCTGTCCACCCCACTCAGGCCAAGAAAGTGGCAGCTGTGCCTGTCAGGAGGGGAACTCTGCAATACCTCCACACTGACCACTCATGGCTACTGCAGAGATAACACTGGCTTGCCACCTCACTAAGAACTAGGCCACGCTTACTGAAGAACAATTTCATTTAACTTTTGTCTCCTTTCTTCTGTGCTGCCGGGAATCTGGACTTGAGCTCTTGAACTGCCACATGAGGTGACTGACATACAGTTAAGGCAGCACACCTGGTTGCGAGAGAGAACAGGAGTATAGAGCTGTGCTTGAATGGCTTCCTTGACCGAACAAAAAACAACCGGCGCTCCATTCTCCCCAGTTTACTAGTTCTAATTAGTGACATCAGTAAGCAACCAACAGCCTATTCTGTCTCTAGGTATTTCTCTGTTGCAAGGGGAGAAACAATAATATTGGGATCTCTATTAAGGAAACAAACAAATTTAAAAACAAATATTCTTGATTAACAGAATGCACCCTTTTATAGATGTATGACGATGTGTGTCAGGAAGCGCCTTCGAGTGCCTGTGCATGCATGGATCCCACATTGCCTAAGCATGCATGCTGTCCAAAGCCATCACCAAGTCTCATTAGCCGCAAACTCCCGCAGATTCTCTTCACCATAGAACCTTATTTGCAGTGTCCTTATACCTTAACTTGCAAGCCCCTTGATTCCGAGACACAAAGAACAAAGTTGGGTAGTTTTCTTTCTTTCTTTCTTTAAACAAAAAAACACGTTCTCGCAAAAGCATTAATAGAGAAGCCAGGAGGCCTGGATCATTTTTTAAATTCATGCAGATGGGGACATGTTCTTCTCCTTGTTGACAAGCAGTGTCCCAACCTGCTGCACCCCCCCCCCGCCCGTTCCCCACGGTATCTGTGAACTTCCCTGCCTAACTGACTGTTTCAACCAAAGCTGTGTAATTGCCAAACTATCATGCACACAAACGGCAGGGGAGCAGAGAAGTTCAGTCAGGACCCCCCGTTGTTTGTGTTTGCTGCGAAACATTCCATGTAAAAATAATGACTTTGGCTTTTGGACTTGCTTCTTCCCCAAACTCACTCTTTTTCTTATTTTTTAGGACAAAAAAGAAGAAGCTCTCACCAGTTGCTTGCTGTACTTTACACTTTAGTGCTGTGTGAAAATTCACACTGTCTGTTTAAAAAATGATGGTACTACTTTAAACAGTCGTGACTTCCCCCAAAGAATTATGGGAGCTGTTTTTTGTTAAGGGTGCTGAAAACCGCTTGGAGGCCCCTAGTTCCCCTCACAGGGCTACGATTCTCAGAGTGGTTTAACAACCAATCTCTTATTACTGGAAACTCTCAGAATTGTAGCTCTGTGGGGGGAATAGAGATATCCTAATAACTCTCAGCATCCTTATTAAGGATGACCCGGAAACTACAACTAATCCAGAATGCGGCAGCTAGACTGGTGACTGGGAGCGGCCGCCGAGACCACATAACACCGGCCTTGAAAGATCTACATTGGCTCCCAGTACGTTTTCGAGCACAGTTCAAAGTGTTGGTGCTGACCTTTAAAGCCCTAAATGGCCTCGGTCCAGTATACCTGAAGGAGCATCTCCACCCCCATAGTTCTGCCCGGACACTGAGGTCCAGTACCGAGGGCCTTCTGGCGGTTCCCTCGTTGTGAGAAGCCAAGTTGCAGGGAACCAGGCAGAGGGCCTTCTCGGTAGTGGCACCCGCCCTGTGGAACACCCTCCCATCAGATGTCAAAGAGAAAAACAGCTACCAGATTTTTAGAAGACATCTGAAGGCAGCCCTGTTTAGGGAGGCTTTTAATGTTTAATAGATTATTTTATTTCATTTTTCTGTTGGAAGCTGCCCAGAGTGGCTGGGGAAACCCGGCCAGATGGGCAGGGTATAAATATATTGTTGTTGTTGTTGTTGTTGTTGTTGTTGTTGTTGTTCCCAGGATTCTTTGGGGAAAGCCATGACTGTTTAAAGCAGTATGGTACTACTTTAAGTGTAGATAGTGCAGATAGGGCCTAAGAAACGTTCTCAGTAAGCAATGTATATCACACCAATAAATCAACTAAGATCCAAACCAAGATAAAAATAAATGAAAATGGATATTGCATGTAAATGGTGGAAAGAAATATGAAACTTGACAATCCTACATATTTTCAAAGGAACATAGCCTTCCTCTGAAGAGGGACTGATTGTTAAACCACCCCAAGAACTGTAGTTCTATGACGGAAATGGGGGTCTTCCAACTACTCTCACCTTCTTTAACAAATTACATTTCTTGGTGGGGAACCAAGACTGTATAAAGTTGCACCATAGTGTTTTAAATGTATGGTGTGAATGTGGCCATTGTTTGGTCAAAAGTTGGGGAGATTCATTTTTCTTCCCCCGAGAGAGAGAGAAACAAATTCTAATGGAAAACATTTAGACTCCCCCATTCATTCCATTTTAATGGATCTTTTAATTAGGCAATCACACCAACAGAAATACGGCCGTGGATTAAGCTGAGACTTTAAGCATCCAAGATCCCAATTCGCATTATTTTATTACAGCTGGAATGTATTGACTAAACACTTAAATGGAAGGGAGCAGGTGAGGACCAGTTGTGAGGCCAACTCATATAGTAGGGCTTGGAATTGAGTTTGGGTCAGTGGTGGCTGGTTTCCAATGGAACTGGTAGGGTGGAGGCCAACAGCAGGTGGAGCCAGGGACAATTACCAACTAGCTATAAACAAGAAAGCAGGCAGATGGGTTATGACTATGAGTACACTGGGGTTGGTGGGAGAGTGCTCCATTTGCCCTAACAGACTATTATCCCCATACCTGGTGATTAGGTCATGTTATAATAATTCAGCTCCATTTCATCCCCAACAATGTCACTGGGAGCATTACACAGTCTGGTTCCTCTTCCATGATGGGTCCAACCTTTAGTCTCAAGTCCCTACCAAATGTTGGCTAAAGCAACGCATTAGGCTTCCCCTGTAAGCATTTTGACAGCAGTGAAAATAAATAAAAATAAATCAAATCAATAAATAATAAATAATAAATCTGAATAAATCCCAAGTTCTTTCACAGCTGCTACTGAAAGGAGAGGTGGAATATGGTGGTCCTGCTCAGCTGAACTCAGCTGGCATTTTTAGGGCAGCTAAGAAATGTTCACTAAGATTAGTAACATTTCTGGGGGAAGAACGTTCACACATCTCTTAGGAACTGTGAGCTCTAAAAATTATATGCAGTCTAGTTTAACAAAAGTTGCATTGCTAAGGTGGGTCCCCCCCCCCTTTTCAAGATCCCAGTTCAAGTGAATGATGCCTTCTTGTCTACAAAGCTCTCAAGGACCCCCTGTGTACACTCAGGGACACCATTGTAAAAAAAGAAGCTCATTCCTTTAGAGAGAGGATTACTGAAAAATAAATAAAAAAGATTTACTTCTATTTAATTGGGACAGGCTTCCTTCATCTAAGGGGAGGTCTGCTTCTCTTGACCGCCTTACACCACCACATACCAGGAGAGCTTCGTTTGGCTGAAGCCAAATCTCATTAAGGGCAAGCTGCTGCCCATCTTTTAATTAGCCAAGAGCCTTGATCCTAGTGTTCACCATCCCAGCAATACTGAAGCAATACTAAGGGACATTGAAATGCACCAAGAAGGTACTGGAGATCTGAAAGCTTCATTAAAAAAAAAAGTACTGTGTTTTGTTCACTCAATCTTACATACAATCCCCGTCGCCACCTACATTTGATGTTGCCTAATCTTCATGGCTATGATACACCTTTTCCATAAATGGTTGAGTGTGACAAAAGAAATCATCGTCATTAAATTCATCACCCAGCCTTCAAGCAGGTCCCAGGGTGAGTTAGAGCAATGTTAAATGAAAAATGAAAAAACTTTTACAACATATTGCAATCACAGGTGGGTCCAGAAAACCTGAAAATGCACATCTCATCATGTGTCAAAGGCCAGGGCTGCTTTCACATGGCAGTTTATTCCATTTGTAGAACATTTCCCTATTTGTTTCTGCATTATACCTGTGCTTTTGCATTTCATGAAAGCCACTTCTGGGACTACAGTGGAATAGTCTTCCTTTGGTAAGATGTATGTGATAAAGATGTAATAAAAAATAAATAAGCTTAGTAAATAAATAGCCCTACAAACCTCATGGTTCATAATATTATGTGGCTGAGCAAGGCAAAATTAATAATTAACCTAAGTATACTACCAAACAGGGCATCAACCACATTGGTGCCAGTGTGGCGTAGTAGTTAGAGTGCCAGACTAGAACCAGGAGACCAGGTTTCAAATCCCCATTTGACCATGAAACTCACTCAGTGACCTTGGGTCAGTCACCGCCTCTCAGACTGACCTGCGTCACAACATTGTTGTGGGGATTAAATGAGGGGCAGGAGAAGCAAGTGTGCCACCCTAAGCTCCTTGAAGATGGAAATGCAATCTATCAATAATAATAAATTATTTCTTTATAGAAAGTGGATGGTTCACTGCACCCTGGCCCGGCAAAGCACTGAGCTTCTTTAATATTCCCCAACAGCTCAGCAACCTTGCCATGTTCATCTCAAGCAGAGCTACAAAATAAAGACTTTTAAAATGTCCTATTGGAATTTGCTTGCAAACAGCTTCCAAATGAGTTTCTGAGCAAAAAGAGCATACAAGGAAACTGGCATAATGAATCTACAGTATGCATTTCAGTAGTTCAACTATTAGCAAACCCTTCTTCACTTTTCAAGCCCCTAGTGTTCATTTTCACACAATCCCTTTGAACCGAGCTTTTTACACTTTATTAAAGTCAGCAAGAGTCAGTAGGCAAACTTTATACAGTATTGGGAAAGGCCTATAAAATCTAAAGGAGCACAGAGAAAATTGAATGAAAAAAGAAACGTCCTCTGCATCTTGAAAGTATTTTTATTTTATTTTTGTGATGCTGGGCTAAAAGCCATGGTTTTTCTTGGATAAATCCCAGTTCCCCATTTGCAACCAAACCATTGTTTTTGTTTAGTTCATTTTATTGGCAATATAGAGGAACTGGGTCTTGCTTATGAATGGCTCCCTCGAGAACTGCCAGCGTTGAAGGTCTTCCAATGGAAAAGAATCTTGATGGGTCAGCCAAAGGCTGCAAAAGACCAATCTCTGCAGCTCCTTGCAGAGCTGAATGGAAGTGTGGCAGACATCAGTATTGAGAAGCTTGGATGGAGAGGCACAGGGATGCTATAGTAACATTCTTTCAAAAGGTGTGCAATACACAGCTCCAAGAACTGTGAAGCCTTCTATGAGATGAAGAGGCAAGGGAATACATTGGCCATTTCCATTTTGACTCCTGCTGACTCTCCTGATCATATTTGTGGCTGAAAAGTACAAGCACAAAGAAACCATGGCACTGGACTTAGAACTGGGTAGCAGGCATGCAGATCTGAGGGAGATGCCCCTCTTCTCCAGTAGACCTCTTAATGCTGCCAACATATGAAGTGTGTCTGGTTATTGTGTCAACAGGTATGTTTAGTGGGAGGATGGAGTAGTTTTGCCCAAGGAAACCCAATGGTGTGATGGGTTGTGGCTCAAGTGGTAGAGCACCTGCTTTGCATGCAAAAGGTCTCAGGTTCAATTCTCAGCATCTCCAGGTAGAGCTGATAATGTCTCCTGCCTGAGATCCCAGAGAGCTACTGTTGGTCATTGTTGATATTACTGAGCTAATGGTAAAGGTAAAGGGACCCCTGACCATTAGGTCCAGTCGTGACCGACTCTGGGCTTGCGGCGCTCCTCTCATGTTATTGGCCAAGGGAGCCGGCGTACAGCTTCCCGGTCATGTGGCCAGCATGACAAAGCCGCTTCTGGTGAACCAGAGCAGCACACGGAAACACCGTTTACCTTCCTGGTGTAGCGGTACGGTACCTATTTATCTACTTGCACTTTGAGGTGCTTTCGAACTGCTAGGTTGGCAGGAGCTGGGACCAAGCAACGGGAGCTCACCCTGTCATGGGGATTCGAACTGCCGACCTTCTGATCAGCAAGCCCTAGGCTCTGTGGTTTAATCCACAGCGCCACCCGCGCTGTGGTAGATAGACCAAATTCAGTATAAGGCAGCTTCTTATGTTCCTAGACTCTCATGGCTGGCCTTCTACCGGGTAGAAGAGGCCTTGTTTTTCAGTCTGGCTTTCAACCTTCTAGGTTGACTGATTTATTCTGCCTCATAATTTCATCATGTTACGGTTGTTCCCACTGGCCACAGGTTTCATCTCCTCCACTTGTGGTATGCAAATTGTTGTTTCCACAGCTATTTTATTGCAATACTGCATGGCTGTTGTTAGCCACCTTGGGCATGAATTTGGAAATGTGGGGTAGAAATGTCTATTGTAAATAAAGCAAGAAACAAATTAATACCTGTGCACAATGCGTGACCTAGATAAGAAGAAGAAATAAGAAAGTTTATTGCAGAGTGATGCAATCCACCCACCAGTCTTAACTGGTAAAGCCCCTGTAAAGGCCACAGAAGGGAGGGTGGAGACTGGTGATAGTTTATATCAGGGGCAACTCCCTTTTTGGACCAGTGGGCACATTTTGAATTATGAGGGTGCTGTGGATGCCAGCCACAATATGGCTGTCATCATGGTGTATCACAAAGTGGGTGCCATAGGGGTGTGGCATAACAAAATATGAGAGACGATCACGCAACAACAACAACCTTATGCTTACCACGTCTTGTTGGTCTTGGTTGTGGAGATCACACAATACTGATTGCACACCCCCACACACCGATGCTGTTGCTGTCTAATAACAACATGGAACATTCCTTAATATCACAAAAAAATGCAAGGTGGCCACACCACACTCACTCTAACTCCACAGGAATATTTTCTGTTTTAAAAATGAGAGCTCAGGGTCTGAGGCACCTGGCCAGGAATACAAATAAAAGCTTTTGTGATTGGGTTGGCTACCCTGATACATAGACACTTTTATGTCTGCCATGGGATAGACAGCCACTCTGCAAAACAGGACATTTAGAAAGTAAAACAAGCTGGAGCCAAGAAAAATTTATTAACAAGCTGATTTCCAAGATTCTCATTGTAGTTCCAACATAAATGTTCTTCCTCAAAAGGAAACTATCAACATATAAATGAAGACATCAATATTTGGATTGGATTCAGTCTCCTTTAGACCACTCTACATTACCAAGGACTTTTTGCAAACAATTGTAGTGTGATTAGGCGAGGAAACATTCGGCCAGAAGCATAAAGCTTCAGGAAAAGTCCATTTACTCAGGAGTAAACTGGAAGAGATGAGATTCAATCAGAATATTGAAATCTTCTTTTGTACAATGCATCCTTATCTCTGAGGAAGAGCATTTGTGTTTGAGACATGGTGGTGAAAAGCTTATAAATAAAGCTTTCTTTCACCCATAGTTTCATGACTGTGTTATTCTCTCCTGTACGTGCCCAGTGAGACATCGGTAAAAGATGAATGAGGCCAATCAGAACCACATCCAGGTCTGCAGATGGCTAGCCGTGTCAATGCTCAGATTACTGGATGGGCGATTGTTGTTATGGCTTAAGTCATTTACCTCTGATGCCACCCCCCCTAGCTACTTTTATAGAAGGCTATAGGAGGGCATGACGGATAAAACTGGTGAGAACCAAGGGGTGGATAACATGGACATTGGAAGCCAGACCATTCCGAGTCAGACCTTCTAGTTCACTATTGCCAACTCAGTGTCTGGCCTTTCTAGGGTTTCAGACTGTGGGCTTTCTCCATTTTTCCTGGAGATGCTGCGGGGGGGGGGGGGAGTGTCAAACCTGGAGACTTCAGTACACAAAGCAGATGCTCTCCCACTGAACTACATGGGGCTTCAGGGCTTCAGGCAAGAGTCTTTTCCGGCCATAATAATGTGAGAGTTCATAACTTGAGCATTGCATTGTGCTCCATATAAGATGGCCACTTACACAATAAGAGGGGAGAGGAGAGGAGAGGAGAGGAGAGGAGAGGAGAGGAGAGGAGAGGAGAGGAGAGAAGGAAGGAAGGAAGGAAGGAAGGAAGGAAGGAAGGAAGGAAGGAAGGAAGGAAGGAAATGCATCCTTTAAAAAGAGAACATGGATCAAATGTGTCCATGCTGATTGATCTGCACATATACACATCTACAAATAAGTTTAATGGTAAGGCAATGCATCTTTACTGAGTTGGGAAGGGTGTGATCAGGTGACCTGGGTGTATCCTGTTCTGTGTGCAGTCCAGTTGCTAACTGTTGATAGGCAATTTCAAGGAAGGCCTCTGATCTCCATTTGTAGGGTGCTATTCAAGTAGAGGTCGCCTTCAAGTAGAGGATTGTCCTCTGAAGGCCCTTAGGAGAGAAGGCTGTCATCAAGAAAGCAGGACACATGGTCTGTACAAAAGTTCAGCTGAAAGTTATCAAATGCTATATGTAATCCAGTGATGCATATAAAGGTGTTGTTATGAACAAGGACATTGAGTGACCCTGGTTTTGCTTGGTCTATATACAGTATGAGCTTTCATTAACCAGCAGGTTTAGGCCTTTGATATACATCTGTTGTTGTTGTTGTTGTTGTTGTTGTTGTTGTTGTTGTTGTTGTTGTTTGTTGTTGTTGTTTACCTGCACTGGACCTCTGGGAAGCTTCAAGAAGAGCCTGGTTCCTGGAATGACTGGTTTAAAGTAATTAACATAAGGAACTTTGATGAGCTATGGTCCTCAACAGGAACTCTCCCATCTACCTTTCATCAGGTACAAAACACCAGCCCTGGCCCTTACCAGAGGCCAAAGGGGGAAATTGAGCTGAGCCACGCCTCTTGGCCTTGTCTCTCAGATCCTTGCTTCAGCATGGTATCATCTTCAAGAGTATTACCTTTGATGGGCAGGATGAAGGGAAATCCTTGTTTCTTTGGTGATTTTCAAACACTACTAAACAATGATGTGAGCTAAGAGTGAATTAATGAGAAGATTGAAACCCAGCAAGTAGAAAATGGCTTTAAAACAACCCTGATTAGTCTTTTCTCAGTTTCTTAGAGTGCAGGCAAGAGTTGAGCACCAACAAAGACCCCACACTCTTGCTTCTTATTAGTTGGTGGGGAGAAACACCATGCTTTTCAGAGGGTGTTAATTAAAAGCTTTAGAGTCCATTCACAAGGGTCACTTGTTTCATCTTTCCTTTCTCTTTCAATGTGGTTTGTTTGCAGTGGGAGACCTAGCGCTGCTTTGGTAGGCAGTGTTGACTTTTCAAGAGCAAGCCAGGATCTTCTTTGTGAGATTAAGGGTGATATCAAGTCATACTTGGAGTAGACCCACTGAAATTAATGGACTTAAGTTACTTAACTCCATTGTTTTCACTGCTTTTACTCTGTGTGTGGATGAGCAATGTTGGATATCTATATCTGTATATCTATAGTATTATATAGCATAATCCATCACACCCAAGATTTCTTCTTTATCTTTCTTTTCTTTTCTTTTTTGATTCTGCTGCAGATGGACAAATATGTCAGTTTTTCTCAGTTTCTCGTTGCAGTGTTAAGTTCAGACCTCCAGATCCTGCACCACTTTGAGATTCTTTTCTTTTTTTAAAAAAGTACTCATGAAAATCCATCAGTTTGGGTGCAAAATTCTTCCAATATATACATATTTGTGTATGCCATTTTGCCAGATGTGCACTCCTTTTTTGCAAGAAACACTCTGAAATATCAAGCATTTTATGTGTTATGTTCACCAATAGATGCACTTCTATACAAATCTCCCCCTAATATTCACATCTTTTTGTGCAGCCATGATGATTTTTCTCTACCTTCACAGTCAGAAACCAAAATGCTTCTGGGTGCCAGTTGCTGGAAACCACAGGAGGGAGGAGAGAACTTGTGCTTGAATGCTGCTTGCCGGTCTCTCACGGGCATCTGGCTGGCCACTGTGAGAACAGGTTGCTGCGCTAGATGGGCCATTGGCCTGATCCAGCAGGTTCTTTTTATGTTCTTATGTCTAGGAGAGACCTCTGTCTGAAAACCCCAGAGAGCTACTGGCAGTAAGTGTAAACAATGCTGAACTAGATGGACCCATGATCTGACATAGCCAGCTTCCTATGGTCCTATATTCCCGAAAGAAACATCTTTTTAAAATGAAAGGAAAATGATTAAAAAATACTGCTCTGATAGCTACTTCTATTGCTAGCTATTCTCATCAGCTAATGTCTACATTGCGCTAATAAAGAGAGGAGGAGGAGGATGGGGTATGGTTGCTTGTTAACAGATCATGCTATTTTGCCACACTGTGATGGAGCAACCACCTACAGTTCCTCCGTATGTTAATAGTAACATAACCCTTTTAAAAAAAGAATTCTGCCTTTTCCCCCTTCCACTCACTCCACCACCCCCTGTTGGAGCTAACAGCCTTAGGCATGTGCTGAGCTGCCTTTTACTTAATTGGTTCTTAAAGCGAACAGTGAATTACATTAAGTGTAATTTCATTGTCGTTGGATCTTGGTGAGTTTGAGGTGGCACATTTGCCATGGGAGTTCTGGTTCAGTGGCTACATCCGGGTGGGATGCATTTCTCCTCGAGTAATCCAGGAGAATCTCTTTTTTTCCCTCTCTCTCTCTCTTTCCTCCCCTCTCTTCCTCCCTTTGAAGAAGAACAGATGTGGATTTACATATCTGGAGGTCTCCAGCCTCTGATGAGATTAGTTGGTATTTTTAAAGCCTACTGGAAGGTGCATATTTAATAAATGCCTAAAGCAAGCCTGTGTGAAATGGTGAGGCCCAGAGAGACTTGGGAGGAGAGGCGAGGAGGGAATGTCAGACGGGATGTTGTGCTGCTCTCATAATTGTTGCTGAAAATAGGCCAACACTTCTTACAACACACGCACACCATTAAAAGACAATGAATGCTCCAATTGTTTCTGATTTCTAGTACAGGTGCGGAGATAATCACAGTCCTGATTCTAAATTGTTTTTATTAGGTATTTGTGATATGATCCATATATATTACCACCTGTAATATGTTACACAGAACCAGCATGCCAAATTACCCCCCTCCCAACTCTTTCACCCACCCATTACAACTAAGGTGCAGCCCAGTACAGGTAAGCATAGCAGACATGATGAGAGAGATAGAGAGAATCAGCATCCAAGGAATCAGAAGACAGGATATGTAGTCAAGCTACTGAATCAACCAAAATATATTATAAGCCACCCGAAAACCAGTATTGTCCACTGTATTCATATATGCAATAAAACAAAAGCAATCCATTGCAAAGGTGTCCTTTTGATATGAGGGATATGAGGCAGTCAGCATCTCTCAGCCTAGACTAACCACAGTTGTTGTGAGGATAAAATAGGGCGAAGGGAGCAGCCTGTATACCCCACTGAGTTCCCTGGAGAAAAGGCAGGGTATAAATGTAATAATAAAAGGAAGAGAGAAAGTGGCCTTATACTGCATTGGATGAACTAGCTCACTGTTCCGTAATGCAACAGGTACTTATAATATGAAACATTGGAAAATGCGACAACAATATAATCAGGAAAGCTAATGCAATATTTGCCACGTGTGAATACACCCATTGTCAGTCACAGTCACTGGAAGTAGATGGTGTCAATGGGTGCTGATTTTAGACTCTCTCCAGTGCTGACTTTACCACATTCTTGACACCTGAATTTCTCATTGCTTCACCCTGCTTTTTAACATACATTTACTTAGGCTATGAGGTGGTTCAGGTAGCACTACAATGATAGCTGTTGAAGGAGTATTGACTTCTCGTGCCTCCTCTGCTATTGACTTCTCCTGTTGTGTGCTGGTTAACGGGCAGTGAAAAACAAACATCAAGCAGATATAAGAGTGAACAGCAGTGCAAGGAAGTAGGACTGAAAAGTTTCTAGCCCTGACAAAAGAGAGGAGTCAGCCTGACAGCTCCCTTGGTGGGGAAACAGAAAAGAAAACCCATTATCATAAACAGCAACACCAAAGATGCTAGCAGACAAAACATCTCAGTAATAGGTACCCCAAGCATTCATCTACACCATACTGTTTGATGGGCATCCAACGGCTATCTCTATGCATCTTGTAAAGAGATCATTCTCAGTGGAACTAAGAGTACGAGTCTGATGTTTTGACACAGAAAGTTATATATATATATATATATATATATATATATATATATATATATATATATATATATCCCTAGTTCCTAAATACGTCTACAGTTCCGAACTTACTTTGTTCCGGAGGTCTGTTCTTAACCTGAAACCGTTCTTAACCTGGGGTACCACTTTAGCTCATGGGGCCTTCCGCTGCTGCCGTGCAATTTCTGTTCTCATCCTGAGGTAAAGTTCTTAACCCGAGTTACTACTTCCGGTTTAGCGGAGTCCGTAACCCTAAGTGTTTGTAACCCGAGGTACCACTGTACTTGGATGAACTCCCATTAACTTCAATAAGACTTGATTCTATGTAGATATGCCTGGCAGCTTGTAAAACCTTAATCCCCAATTATGTACACACACAGAAAAAATTGTTTAGGGTTGTGTAAGATAGGAATTGAGAAGAAATTTGGTTCAGATCACATTTAAAGGAGAACCTACCTAATATACACTTTCTGAATTAATGTGCCAACTGAAACACAGCCATCCTTTGATTTTTGCAATGGAGTTCTTCAGCTAAGTGATGCATACAAAATGTGCATTATAATGTGTTAAAATGTGTGTGCGTTAGTGAAAATAGCATAGAAAATGCATCATATTAGGGGCAATTGCTAAAAGAAAACACCCCATACTGTATTAGGGAAATTGCATATTGGAAGAGATTTGCACTAAAATGCAGGTGAATTTTCCTGAGGATTTTTGTTGTCTTTTAGAAAAATCACAAACTGATGTGAAGCTCAAGGGAACTAAATTTAAGATGGGGGAAAATGAGAAACACAGAGAATAAGAGTGACATATTTGCCCATCTCTAGTGTGGGTCCACCATCCAGAGCTCACCACACACACTATCCATAGCTGCCAAGTTCTCCCTTTTTTTAAGGGAAATTCCCTTATGCTGAATAGGCTTCCTCGCGAGAAAAGGGAAAACTTGGCAGCTATGACTATCTCTTACCACATTTGACTTGGGCACATCAATGCACAACACAGATGTGCTACCCTGAGTTGCTGCATGAGTGCATCATTCTGCACTGTAACTCGTGTGATAATCCAGAGGCTGAGAGGAAGGGTGTGTCAGAAGGAAGATGAATGTGTGTGTGTGTGTGTGTGTGTGTGTGTGTGTGTGTGGTAACTTTGTATTCATGTAACACTTTTGTATGTACAGTCGTACCTCGGGTTGCGAACACCTCGGGTTACGAACAACTCGGGTTACAAACTGCGCAAACCCGGAAGTATTTTTGCCATGCGCGCGTGCGCAGAATCACCGCGCGCATTTGCGCATGCGCAAAGCACAAAAATAGCGAAAATAGCGCTTTGCACATGCGCAAAATGGCGTTTTCGGGTTACGGACTTTTCGGGTTACGAACTGCGACCCGGAACGGCTCGCGTTCATAACCCAAGGTACCACTGTAACTGTATTTTTGCAATAATTTGTTTAAGTTATCTGTTGCTTCAGTTTTTTGTACACCACTTAGAGATAGCTTTAATATATTTAGCAGTGTAGAAATTAAATAATCAAATCAAATAATGCACTGGTGCAAGACATTTTTGTCCCCGAACTGTATCAACTTTTTGTGCTGAAGGCAATCAGCTTGGGCTGTTCGAACTCCACCATTTCTTATTTCTCATGCATCCCAAGTGTGTAGCACAGACAAATGAATGTGGCGAGTTTCTCCACACCCACATTATTTTTTAATAAGCATTAGAGATAATGTTTTGCACTTAATCTAACTAATGCTATTATATTCTGCTGTTCGAGAATGGGTAGTGTGTCCTGTGTCCCCTGTTTGTTTTCTCACTGGGATTTCCACATAATGTCCCTTCAACTGTTCATCCCATGAATTATAATTGCCGTCAAACTTGATCTCTTTTCTGAAACCTCTCTCAGAGATGGAGACAGTACAGTCTGTGTGTAACTATAAGTTTTCTCCTGGACCTAATTCCCCTCCTTTTCTTACTTGTAAATTCTCCACTGGTTTCAATTAGGCCCTCTCCAGATTTGTGGAATTCTTAAGCACCAGGAAGCAGGCTCCCAAGCTCCCAACACAGGCCACAATGCTCAGTACATATGAATTTATCATAGGCCATCCTTGTGAAATCACCTCATGTGTCCATCTGAATTAGCCCTGCTGCTCTGTGGAGAGCTCTGCCTACGTTTGCTCAGAAGGCGAGGCACAATAGTGTTTTAGGCCTCCTGTAAGATGATAGAACGCCAGTTCTAAACACACAAATGCACAAGTGGTATTAGCATGTCAATTAAAGCAAAGCAACGCAAAACAAACAAAAGGTTTGTGAGTTCTGTATACAAGAAATTCAAGTTTTGCACTCAGAGTTAATCTTGCAATGTTGTAATTGCATGTTTTTGTTTTCTCAAAAATGGCTGTGGTACCAATGGTATCTAATAGTATGGGAAACAGCCTTATTAGAAAAACTAACCAACAAACTGAAACTGACACGGGGACAAATAGAAGAAGATGCCTTCACCCCAATATGGTTACCCTTTATCACATACACAGCCCAACAAGACAACAGCAAGAACCCGCTATCAGCATTCGAATCAATCTGGCTAACCTGACCCAAACAATCCAAAAAAACAAAGTTCACCACAGACAATCACAAACAAACAACCCCACCCTAGGCCAACCCCACCAAAGGAATACAAGTGAATAGTAAAGAGAAACCACACAAGCGACTCTGACACAAAACCCCACACATACAATAAGTAGAATAGAAGCATTGCCACCCGACCCCACCCCACTCACCATTCCCCCCTCCACCTCTTTCTCCCTTTTCTTCCTAATGTAACACTAATGTCTCGACAAATGAAACTGATCCGTAGAAAATGTAACTTGAAAAAAGAGACATTGCACATACTTTTGTAAAACAAGAAATCTTTAATAAAAATATACCAAATAAATAAAAATGGCTGTGGTGTTCTGCTCTTAGTTCCAGGAGCTCAAAATCAATAGGGTTCTCTTATTTTATCCTCCTTGGACATATGAAACAGTATAGTTGGCAAAGCTGAGAGATACTGACCTCATCCTGTGAGCTTCAGAAACCTGGGTTTTTCCACCCCAAGGCAAGAACACTATCCACTCTACATCTGTGCTCACCTAATTATAAATCTTTTCCTCTGATTGAAGTATTTTGGTATTTTAGATGATTTAGGGAATTTTAGTATTTTAGATGATTTTAGTATTTTAGATGATTTAGGGAAGCTCTGGATTTGTAGGGGGGGAGAGATATACCAATAACAGACTGTTGGGGCATGTTCGGGTACTTGCCTAAACCTGCAAGCTCCTCTTTGTGGACATGCAAAGCTCCACCCACAACTCACCTCTGGGTGCGGCCCCATTGGTAAAAACCTGGCAATCCCCAGGTTAAGCAGGGAAGATCTGCAGGAAGAGGCTTCTATCCAAGTTCACTCAATCATCAGCAAACCTCAGTAGGGCAGAAGCCCCTTGCAGACCTTTTCCTGCTGAACATGAGGACTGAGGGGGCAAAGCATGTGAGAGCATTTGGGTAGGGCTTAGTTGCCCTCTTCCACTCTTTGAGCATGAGCAGCTTAACCTTCAGTGATGGTGAGGGTTGCATTCTACTATAACCAGAAAGCTTCAATGACATCCCTCCCTGGGCAATAAGACCTCAACTACCCTGCTCAACTACCCTTCTCAAGTGTTTTTGCCTGGCTGGGATGTGTTTTGGAACTGGGTCGATGCCTCTTTCATGCCTTGATGAAGGATGCAGAGGTTGGTGGGTATGCAGAAACCTCTAACCTCTATTGCAAGGCACGCCTGTTGTTGCTCCATACACTTTTGGCTCTGGCCCTGCCCACTCCTGGTATGCAGCCTCTGGAAGGTTATCCATAAGGGAATACAACACTTGAGCTGAAAAATGGAATAAACTGCCATGCGAATGCAGGCAGAATCTTTTAACCTTTGAGGTCTGCTGGCACTCTGAGAGTGATGCCCAAGCTGATAGCCAAGAGGAAACCCATTTCAGTTCACAAATAGTTTGTGTAAACTAACTGAGGGTTTGGAAGCCCTTTTAAAAACCAGGTCCCTGCCAGCACAAAAGGAACCAGCTGACTCCAGGGACTGGCTGTTCCCTGTCATGTTTCCATGCCAGTCGTTGCAGGTTCTGGCCCCCCAGGACTGACATGGTGTCTCACCCAATGCTCTCGCATTGCTCCTGGTAATTCTGCCTTCAGAAGGTACTGTCGAATCGCTGATGCTGAAACATGATTTCCAGATGTTTTTCCTGATTTACATGAGGCGGTGCATCCGGGAATAATGCTACAGCAAAGCAGGTTAGTGAGCGAGGCTACAGATGAAAGCTGGAGGGGTGGAGAACAGCAGAGAGGCCCTGGAAATTTTTAATGCAAATGTCTTGAGGAGAGAAGCACTCAAACACCTTTGAAAACAGTATTAAAATTCAACTTGCAGACTCAGGGTACTTACACATGCTCATAAATAATATTATATTATTATATTACACATGCATATTGGGTGGGGAAGCTCAAGCAAATGGGCAGAATGTGGCCCTCCAGGTCTCCCTGTCTGGCCCCATGGGAATTTCCCCAGGCCACAGCCCCTCTGCTAGCCACATCTCTCACTGGCCCTGTTCTACACCCACCTCAAGTGCTTTTGCTTGACTAAAATGGGTTCTTGAACTGTAATCATGCTTCTTGTTTGCCTGCTTGACAGTGTAGAGTGTGTGTGCTTCTGACTCTTA
The DNA here is from genome assembly GCF_965207765.1 of Zootoca vivipara. Taxonomy (NCBI): domain Eukaryota; kingdom Metazoa; phylum Chordata; class Lepidosauria; order Squamata; family Lacertidae; genus Zootoca; species Zootoca vivipara. The sequence continues at coordinate 33,652,866 of NC_142589.1, forward strand.
CATAGCTACCTTCTGCTACCTCTGATACTGTAGCCCACTTTCACCTCTGGCCCTGCCCATGACTGACATGTGGCCCCTGGACCATTGACCAAGAGGCAATGTGGCCCTTGAGCTGAAATCCCCCCCTCTATCTATCTAGCTATCTAGCTATCTGAGACAAAACAAAACAAAACAAGTGAACAGTGATTCTGAATTGTAGTTCTGTGGGGGGATAGAAGTCTCCTAACAATATTTAAATTAGTGGTTCACATTGATGAAGTTCTGAGAGGTTCAGTCCACCATCTTGATTCAAAATGTCATCCAATTGTATCTAAACATAGATGAAACCCACTCCTTGATCTCAGGACCCATCATGCAAATTTTGCTGACAATATCTAAAGTGGTGTCTACATGCATTGCAAACACACAGTAACCTCCCAAAATATATAGTAGATATTAGGAACATTAGCCAAACGTAAGTAGTAATTAAATAATCCACCAGTAAGAAAAGAATCGACATCATTCATGGTATTGAATTGAATTCTACAAATGAGGAAAATAAATAAATCTAAATTGCATTTTCCTGAAGGTCAATAAATTAAGAGCACACTCTCCTGAGCACTCCTAAAAACGCACATCATTAGATAGATGACTATATTAGCAAATGACAGCCAGAGAAGTGGTTAAGCTATCCATGGTCAAATTAGGGCTAACTTGTCTTCTCTTATCCCTAAGTCTGATTGTGCATGTTTCATTTTATGAATCCCTGGAGAGGGACCAATTTAGTTCTAATTGTACTTTGCTTTCCCATTTAAATGATTAACTCTTTTTCAAATGTGGCTGTTTTTAATAGATATCACAATCTTTATACAGCTGGAAGCTCTTCTTTTTCTAATGTAGATTTTTTTTCCCTGCCTGCAAAAGCTTTCCCTTTTAAAAATATTGCACATTTTGCGCTTCTCCTGCAAACCATGTTTCCGATTACACGTTATAATTATTTTCGATCTATATTTTTTAAAAAAGAAAAAAGCTATTTTATAGCAATAGTCAGGTGTGCCAACTGTAAGGAGCAGAGGTGCCATCAGCCCCTTCAATATTCCTTAGTAGGGGGGGCAGCCCACCCAATATTGAGGGGGCAGTGGAGGCAAATCCGCCAAGCTGAGCGCAGTGCAGCAACAAAGCCACAGATTATGTAGCTGGGAGCCAAACAAGGCATTGCATATAAATTTGCCTCCCTCCTGCATTCTGACATCAAAAGATTCTGCATTTCCTTGTCTGCTAGTCTCCTTCATTGGTCTCCACTGGTGAGGTGGGGCAACTCAGAACTTCAGGACTCTGGAAATTCTCACTCAATTTTATAGAGAGGAAGGGAATCTAGGTGCATGGTTTCCATTTCCACAAGACTGGATTCAAAGGTGCCCTGTACATGCAGATGGCATCTTCTACTCATGGAAGGCTGGTTTCACCCCAATAGTAGTGTGGGGTAGAGCCACCCTCTCAGTACCAGTGCCTTTGCTGATTACCTTGATGGAACTGGAACAGAGCAAGTTAATGGCAAGCTGAAGGCTGCATGATTGAACTGATGGGACTGCCAGATGGGTGGTGATTGTTCTGCCAGGGCAAACACACCCCCTTGACCTCACCACCAGCTCAGCCCTATCCAGCTCTGTCAATGTGGATGGGTCTGCCTCCACCTTTTCACACTTTGGCCAAGAGTGTCGAGTGGGAAACCAAAACCAAATGAAGATGTTACTGCATCACTGAGGCAAGAAGCTCTTTGTCTTTTCTGCCAACAGAATTGCAGAACCTCCATATTATAGCTCTTTGGGAATTCAGTCCTAACGCTACCTTATTCAATCTGGTGCATGCTTGATGTTTTGGACTACAACTCACATCATCCCTAACCCACATCTATTCTGGCTGGGGCTGATGGGAGTCGTAGTCCAAAGTACCTGGAGGGCCTCCATCTTGTAGGAGGAATGGGCTGCCTAATCTTTACTTTCGTTCCATTTAGTTCTTTTCAGTGGTGGCTCCCCTCTTCTGGAATGCTCTTCTGGAATGCTCACTAGGCTCCAACAATTACATATCTTTAGGCGCTGTGGTTTAAACCACAGAGTCTAGGGCTTGCTGATCAGAAGGCCGGCGGTTCGAATCCCTGCAATGGGGTGAGCTCCCGTTGCTCGGTCCCAGCTCCTGTCCACCTAGCAGTTCGAAAGCACATCAAAGTGCAAGTAGATAAATAGGGACCGCTCCGGCGGGAAGGTAAATGGCATTTCCGTACACTGCTCTGGTTCGCCAGAAGCAGCTTTGTCATGCTGGCCACATGACCCGGAAGCTGTCTGCAGACAAACGCCGGCTCTCTCGGCCTATAGAGCGAGATGAGCGCCGCAACCCCAGAGTCGGACACGACTGGACCTAATGGTCAGGGGCCCCTTTACCTTTAGATGCCAGGCAATAACATTCCTTTTTAATCAGGCCTTTGGCTTTTAACTATCTGTGGCTTTTTTGTGTGGGTGGGAAGTTTTAACATAGTAGTGGGGTTCTGGGCTGGTTTAAATGTATGTATGTATTCATTTTTTGCTTAAACGATTGTAAGCTGCTTTGAGATGCTGTGGCAAAAAGTGACTAATAAATTTAATAAATAATTATAATCATAGCCCATTGACTTGCCCAAGACCACCCAACGAACAAGACTTGTCTTCAGGACTAAGTCCAACAGCCTCTATCCTACAGACTTTTTTTACTTTAACATCAGTAGCAGAGTGTGTGTATTAGTGAGTGTGTAGGATCAGGGCCATTGTGTTTTTTATAAGCATTGTTACATATCTTTTGCATCACGTATGGAAGCAGCTGAAGGCAGTGTTTATATTGACCCTGCAGAACTATATACAATATCTATTGTAACTCCTAAACCTGAAATGGATTTGAGCTTGGGTTGAATTAGGGTGTGTGTGTGTGTGTGTGTGTGTGTTCCTGCTGACTATGCTATCCCTGTAGAGCATGTTTTCCCACTATGAATATATTTGCCCCCTCTTTTTCCCCTTTCTTTCAGAAGCTATAAAAAAACAGCTTTATCTCTAAAGAGCAAATAACACCTAGTACTCCTAACAGATGCCAAGAAATGTGTCTGTTTTGATTTTTTGAAAATCAAAATTCAACTGTGTTCAATAAAATTCAGAAGCTGTTTTCCTCTGTGGAAATTAAAGAAATCCAAGGAAGTGTAGGAAGATAGCGACCTTCCTAATTAAAGCTGTAGCAACTGCAGGAATCCAGTTTTTACAACCACCTCGATCTCGCTGTGCCGAGAACAAAGCCATCCCCCATTAATATTTTATTTCCCCCTTTCTTCCACTCTAACAATGCTCTGTGTTCTGTGTGAGCTCTGGAAAGACATGCAGAGCTATGTTAATTATGGCTTAAATAATTGACACTCTGATTGTGTTGTAGCTTCAGAATTGTATGTGGCGTGTCACTAGTTCTACACATAATTACATCTATTCACTGCCACAGTTATTTTGCCACTTACAGCATCATCTACAGTTGTGGGCCCTGTGGAATCTTACATGGAAACACAGAAAAACTTCTCCACCAGGTGACCTTCAATGCCTTTGGGTAGTTTTTAAAGATATGGTTGAAGCCCAGCAATGAAAGTTTGTGAACTTGTCAGTATCAGTCTGTTAATTTTCCTGGATCAACTCTGAATAAAATGTAATTTGCTATAACCCACAATGTTTAGGCATGTGCCTTGTAGTAAACACAATATGGCCTCATCTACTTGATAGTGGACAATAGGGTCCTTTGGGGGGAATTGTATTTATTAAATACAGTGGTATCTCAGGTTAAGAACTTAATTCATTCTGGAGGTCCATTCTTAACCTGGAACTGTTCTTAACCTGCGGTACCACTTCAGTTAATGGGGCCTCCCGCTGCCACTGCACCACCGCCACACAATTTCTGTTCTCATCCTGAAGCAAAGTTCTTAACCCGAGGTACTATTTCTGGGTTAGCGGAGTCTGTAACCTGAAGCGTCTGTAACCCAAGGTACCACTGTACTTTTATTTTCTTTCATTGATCATATGCGCTAACATTTACTGAGAGGAATCCCACCACCATTACTTGCCCGCTTGCCACCTGCCACCTTATCTTGGGCAGCTATCTTCCTCCCTCTCTCCCTCCCTCCCTCCCTCCCTCCCTCCCTCCCTCTCTCTCTCTTTCTCTCTCCACCACTACCTGTGGGTTGTAGCCTGTGTTTTCAGGCAAAAACCATGGCAGAGCAGAAGTGGCAGCTGCAGACTCAGAGTCCACATTGTACCAGAAGTGCGTCATCATGCTTCTGGAAAAGCTAATGGTCTGGGCTAAGGCCGCAGGCAGATGTCATGGTGCAGCAGTGGCAGTGTTAGCCCAAACGGGACATTGGGGATTACTTTCGGAAGCCGGGGCAGCTTCTGTAAATCCTGTCCCAGTAAAATTGGGGGAGTTGAGTGGCATGCATGTATATATTACCTTTCTTCCATCATGGACCTCACATGTGGTTCCCATGTGGTTTCCCATTCAGACACTGAGCAGGGCCAGACCTGCTAAGCTTCTGCAAGGCCGCGAACCCATGTGCCTCCAGACCATACGCTGGGGAAATGAATTCCCCAAGCCACTATATTTTAGATTCTACACATTGCTGGGTCATTAAGAACAAGTAGAAGAGCTAGTCATAGTTTATCAAATCCTTGTGTTTTGGAACTCATCTCTTAGGTTTGGCTGAGTCATTCTGAGACTTTGCTGTACCAAGGCATTCCTGAGGAACCACAACAAAGCTAACTCTTTTTTGTTTCTCAAGGAAGCTCTTCAATCAATATGGCTATTGTGCAAACACAGCCTCCAGTCAAATGTTTGTCCTTTAAATGCTAACTAAATAAGAAAACATGGTTTCCTTGTGGATGTTTCTGCATAAGAAATAACACAGATTATGGACAATTAACTATGTACATGCAGAGACATATCTAGGGTCCCTTACACCCTTGGCAAGAAACTGTATCAGTGTTCCCATCAATAAACTGTATCAATGCCCCCCCCCCAAAAAAAATCACTTTACTGCAATGCCACATTAGAAATTCCTACATTTTATGTGACCCAGGTACTCAAAGCACAAGAACACTCTTCCTTCCTTTGATTCTCAGCAGCTGGTATTGCTGGTATTCCCAGTGTGAAAATAGTTTTTGTCAGCTCTCTGCCTTGCTTCCCAGGCAAGGCCCACTCATTGTTCCAGTTCCAGAAGGATAGGGATGCTCATACAAGATCTCACAGGAACTCGGATGGCCCTGCAAGATCTCACAAGAGCATCCCAGAAACAGTGGGTAGAGTAGACCTCGCTCACCATCAAAGCAGAGAGCTGGGGGGGGATGTGTCTGGAAAACCCGGGACAAAACAAGTTTTTAAGCTTGCATTTAACTTGTAGAATATCAACCAGCTGGCCTTCAGCTGCATATGGTTGAATTGTGCAAGTTAAAGGCACGTAACGGACGCTCGTGCTGTATATTAGTTTTAGTTCTGTTTTATTCTATATAGTTCTGTTTTATTCTATATAAGGGACCCAGGTTGCTTGGTCCCAGCTCCTGCCCACCTAGCAGTTCAAAAGCACATCAAAGTGCAAGTAGATAAATAGGGACTGCTCCGGCGGGAAGGTAAACGGCATTTCCGTGCGCTGCTCTGGTTTGCCAGAAGCAGCTTTGTCATGCTGGCCACATGACCCAGAAGCTGTCTGCGGACAAATGCCAGCTCCCTCGGCCTATAGAACGAGATGAGCGCCACAACCCCAGAGTCAGACATGACTGGACCTGATGGTCAGGGGCCCCTTTACCTTTACCTTATATTGTTCTTGTATTTAATGTGCATCACCCTCAGCTCTTTCTGAAGTAGGGTGATTTATAACCAAATACAAAACCAGCTACAAAATATTTAGAAAATGGCAGCTCTTGAGAAGAGATAGCAAGAGAAATAGTGAATCAATATTTATGAAATACTTTTTAAGTCATCTCATAAATTTCAAGATAAATTGTTTTTATCATACAATATTAATCCCTTCCTGTGTCCTCAGAGCAGATAGGTTCCAGTACATGAAACTACCAGATCATGTCTGCTCTCACCATTACTCTTTAAATGCCTCAAACGCTGACAGTTTTGCCTTGTCCAGGGAATAATATTATTTGTGATCCCAGGAGGTTTTGCTCCATAAGTGTATAAAAGCAATTTCCTCCCCACCCACCCCCAACCTCTCTGGACCTGATGATATGACTTCTAAAATTCAGCATTTTGTGATGTGTCTCAGAACAGAACTGCAGGTTACATGGCAATAATGCAGTTCCAAACTGTGTTCTCTGGGTACTGTCAGGGTAGGACCAAAGTCCAAGACTCCAATGACCAGAAGGAATCCCAAAGACAGCTTATCACATTTTGAACTTAAGTAAAAAAATTGCAACCATGCAAAGTTTGTGCATGTGTGTGTGGTAATGGAAGCATAAAGAATTTGTCTCCAACTAAGTTATACTCATCGTAGACCCATTGAAATTAATGCACTTAAGTTCATTCTGTCCATAAATTTTAATAGGCCTGCACTGAGTAGAACTAACATTGGTTGTAACCCAATACCTTTCAGTCCAGAGTCTAAAACTACCCAACTGCATCACTGGCTAATGCAGAGGTATTTGCAGGGTGGAATTGACAGGTGAGAAAGAGTGCTCAATATTTTCTCTGTCCATCACTACTTCCTACCCCAACCTCTTTCTCAGCTGCTTAGCCTCCTCTTTCCCCACAGCCAGGCACCAAGCAGAGGCGTAACAAGCCCAGGTGGTACCTGGTGTGGAATTTTTTTTGTCACCCTCTTCCCCCCCCCCCCAACGCGGCTCTGGCTCTGGTGAAAAGTGAAAAACATGAATTGCAAAAAAAAAAACCCAACCCAGAGCTTACAGAACAAAACCGAACAGATATGAAATCAGCATTGAAAGAACATATAAGAACAGTTGAAAAATCTCATGCAACAGAAAGAAAAAAAAAGTTTCCAAGTGGAAGGGCGCCGAGTGTCACCCTCCGCCCCCACCCCACCCTTGCTATGCCACTGGCACCAAGGCTTACTACTGTGACAAAGAGGAAGTTCACTCAAGTCCTGCTTGCTGGCTTCCTGTGGGCTTCTGGTTGGCTCCAGTGATAACATGATGCTAATCTAGATGGGCCTTTGCCTTCTTTCAGCAGAGCTGTTCTTATGTTCTTATGTTCTTACGTTCTATTCTTTTGACTGGTCTACACCAAAAGGGCTATCCTTATGAGTGATAATAAACTGATTCTAGGGATGTTTCTTCCCCATGAAGATGACAGCATTGTCCAAATATTCACCAGGTGTTATCTTCACCAGGTGTACACAGTCTAGAAGGATCTCTAATTCTGCTAATTTGCAATACACACACATGATCTCTCTCACACACGTGTAATGAAGATAGTCACGAACCACAAATCTGCACTATAGCAGAGGCCTCGGTGAAATAAAGACACCAACTGATATTGGATTTCCCCTCCTCTTAAGTCTTGTCGTTAAAAATCAACCCTGATCTTGCCATAAGCAAAGTATCCACCTGCTGCATAATTGATAACAATTGATTAAACACTTGGTAGAACACCTATTAATGAAAATTTAATGTCGAGAAGGACCCCCTTGTTTTAAAGGTAAGAATGAAGTTCAAAAACTCTCCAGTAACTCTCGGAATGGAGCTTTGCATGGAGGAAACACCCCCCCCCCCCCTGCAGAAAAAGAATTCTCTTTGTATGCCAATTCAGAGCAACAGCAGAAGCATCTCTATAGCATATACTGGCAACTTTGCTACCTATAGCCAAACAATAGAAATTGATGGCATCCATCTGGCACAAGACACAATGCACCTCCGGGGGGTGAAGTCAAAGTGCTGTGTTAGCAACACCGAAGTGACCTTCCAGGGACATAAGTCTGTATGGAGGTCCTGGGCTGCCCAGGCGAATGTCTTGGCCTCACTGATGTGGTCCAAAAGAAAGCAGAGCGATTTGTGTAGGGTTTACTCCTTAGCCTTTTCTTCTCCCCAAGATATCCTGCAAGGCTGTGGAGGTTTAGAATGACAGTTTCCCTTCTCCTAGGTGGGCTACTTTTGCAGGTTGATGAGGCCCATCTGCTCATAACTTCTCTCTAGAGCATGTGCAGAATCTGCCTGATCCAGCAGGCTCCTCTTATGGTGTTCTGCAGGAGCTGACAGACACTGTCAACCCCTGGACCGGATGTCAGTAAGAAGGTGAGGAGGTGGAGGATGCAGTGGCGGAGCTTCATGCTCTGGCACCGGGGTGTGTGGCTGGCACGTGTCCCAGGGGCATGGCATGCATCCTGGGGGCGTGGCACCTAGCACGGGCGGAGGGCAGCTGCAATGGCACCCCACTGGGATTGTGCTGTCGGGGGCGGTGCGCTCTCCCCGCCCCCTCTTCCTCCACCAGTGGGAGGATGGCTGGGGGCAAACTGAGGTTGGCAGTGGGCAGCACTCCAATAACTGGCATCCAGGGGTGCCAACTTAAATAAAATATTGTGGAGGCCCAGGTAAGCCCACCCTGCATAATCAATCACATGACGATTATGTGGAATCATTTATGCATCATTTATACACATGACACACACTATTTGAATGGGAATGCCCATCAACTTTGTGTGAGCCCAGCCACCACAATATTTTATTGTGGGGGCCGAAGTCCCGACAGCCCCTAGGAGTTGGTTCCTATGCTGGCATCTTAAAACCTCCTCATCACCTGCACTTTGCGATATATGCAAAATGATAATGACGATGACGATGATCTCACTGGCCGCACCAAAATCTAAATGTATTAGTTTGGGAATATTTTATTTTAAATGATGCACAAATCAAAAATCTACTCAACAAGTAATAGCATAAAACAAGCACTGGTTCCAATTCATGAGCTGTGCACCTGCATTGTATTGCACTCAGCTGCAGAAAAAGGCTACCATGAATGTAGAGACAACATTGTCTTTTCTTTTTCCTCCCCCACTTCTTTTGCTACAAAAAAGTCATTAAATTTGACACGAATAGTACATTTTATAGTAATTACTCAGGAACACAAAACAAAACCTACCCAGTTTCACAATGCCTATGAATGTCCTAATGCACTGAAGATTGGTTTTTACATTCTGTTTGAAGGAAACTGATTAATTGGTTCTTTGTACCTCCAAATTGAATGCACAGTGGAACCTGGTTGTTGTTTTCTGAGCAGAGAGCCTTGGGGGATGCCAAACCTTGGACAGGAGACTGGGATGTCGAAGAGTCCCCAAACTATTGTGTGCAGCGAGCTGTAAAAAGTCATTCAGAAGAGAAACACTTTCCCATCCTTTATTTATTTGCATTGAAATATTTATCTGTGATGTGAGGCATTCATAATAGATTGTCAATCTCTTGTGCTTTGTGATGAAGCTGGGTGACTCGCTTTGTACTCAGAGCATTTTATCTGCCACAAACAATTTCATAATTCACACATTTACAATGTATAAATGATTCCTGACCTATTCCTTGTTTTGTGTTCCTGTGTGTGTGTGTGTGTGTGTGTGTGTGTGTTGGGGGGGTGTGCTTGTTGAAAATAAATAGTCAACTTTGTATTTTCTTTATGGGGGAAAAGAATATGCCTCACCAAAGTAAATTATTAATTTTGGAACTTGAAGATTAAAACTCAATCAGCCTTGAAAATTCATGTCTTCCTGCACTTTCCTGATAATTGAAGGAAATTATTTATGTAGCATAGATTAATATTGTTTCATGTTCTACCTGACACACCAGATTAAAATATGACTTTGAAACAGAGATGGGTAGGGACGAAAATACCCAACACGGCCTGCCTTGTCCTCGAAAAGCAATGTGTCAGATCTTTGGTATGCCAGGTTGCAAAAAAGAAACACAAAAAAACCCTAGTTCTTTGCCTTTCTTCTTCTGCTATCCAAAGTGTATGTGCAGGAAATAAAAGATGAGCAACACATATTTCCAAATAATTATCATAATTTGAAATGTGCCTCTGGTCTCCAAAGAATATGACCCTGTGCTACAAACAGTGACCCACTGCTTGCTAATTTTGCTTGTGGATTTTATTCCCCACCCTCCCACCCATTCACCCACCCACTGCCTTCACTGCCACATAGCAACTTGTGTTGGATCGCCTTTGTTACCAAATTCCGACCACTTGTGTTGTCATCCAGAGGGTAAAGGTAAAGGGACCCCTGACCATTAGGTCCAGTCGTGACCGACTCTGGGGTTGCGGCGCTCATCTCGCTTTATTGGCCGAGGGAGCTGGCGTACAGCTTCCGGGTCATGTGGCCAGCATGACTAAGCCGCTTCTAGTGAACCAGAGCAGGAGCAGCACACAGAAATGCCGTTTACCTTCCCACTGTAGTGGTACCTATTTATCTACTTGCACTTTGACATGCTTTCGAACTGCTAGGTTGGCAGGAGCTGGGACCGAGCAATGGAAGCTCACCCCATTGTGGGGATTCGAACCACCAGCCTTCTGATCGGCAAGCCCTAGGCTCAGTGGTTTAACCCACAGTGCCACTCGTGTATCCAGAGGGTATGTCACAGCAATCCTGTAAACAGTCCTTTCCTTCTCACCATTCCATAGTGAAGTCAGAACCTTGTCAGGAGCATCAGCCATACTACCGTAGCCAGAAAATCCCCCAGAGCATACGGGAATCACTGAGATTCCATACATCTCGAGAGGTGGACCACATGAATCAACCCCTGTCCTGCCTGACACACATGCAGGTCGGAACTCCCACTTTTCAAGTCCAACTTCACCAGGATATTGTCTATCCATGGCAAGTACAACACTCCCAAACACAAAACCAAAGTGCACCCTGTGGCAGAAACCAGACTGGGTGGATGCCCTGCAACAGTAGTGGCAGCTTCTCCACCCCTACCACTGAGGCTGCCTTGGGTAGTGGAGTGAGTGACAAAGCATCAGGATCCCTGTTACATCTCTTTGGCCCATGCATACTGGCTTCCTGGTGAGAGAGATGGAAACCCTGTAAGTGACAATGATGCCCAACCCTCCACCCTATATTGTTGCTGTACCGTACATCTAGAGCGACACAGCTGGGACAGGTCAGGACCACCCAAACTGCCAACCCATGTCTCTGTAATGCACACCTTGTCCATGATCAGATCATGGATGGTAGATATTTTATTTCTTCTGACCAACCTGGTCTCAGAGCATAAGAGCCCTGCTGGATCCAATGGCCAGCATTCTACTGCCCTGAAAGACCATTCAGATGTCTCCATGAAGCCCATAAGCAGGATATGAAGGCAGTAACTCTGCCCCACTATTATTCCTCAGTGACCTGCTCTGGCTCAGAAAGCAGAGAGCCAGCATCTGAACCACAGGACTGAGCCACACGGCACTAGACACCATGGCAACTTTCTCTTTGGATATGCTTGACCACACATGTTATTTAGCTGTGTTGTGCTTACTGTGAGAGGGCATCACCACTGCTATTTGTAGTCTGATCCCATTCACATGGAAGTCAGGTTGTGCAGAGGGGGGAAATCTTCCAGCCCCTATGCTACTGTTTGGAAAAGAACAGAGGGGGTTTTAGGGAGCCACAACAATGCTGTAGAATGGAACATGAGAGGCAAGGGCACCGAAGTTTAGCATCATGCAGATTGTTGCTGAAATGTGCAAGCCCATAGTCTGCCACTGAAAAGAGAGTGGTTCTGGGCAAATATCGGGTATCCACAACTTTGTGAACAGCTGACCCCCATGTGGCAAATCACCAGGATTAAAAGTTAGAGCATCACCCCTGGCCATTGAAATAGAGCTGAGGGACTCTGTGGTCCCTTAGATGTCCTAAGAACATAAGAAGAGCCTTCTGGATCAGACATGTGGTCCATCTATTCCAGCATCCTGTTCTCACAGTAGCCAATCAGATGTCTGTTGGGAACTCAAGCACCTGAGGTATTCAGAAGTACTACTGCCTCCAGCTGTGGAGGCAGAGCATATAGCCATCATGTTGCTGAACTCCAACTTCCATCAGCCAGAGCCACCATCAGCAATGATTGGAGGTGGTGGAAGCTGAAGTCCAACAACTGCTGGAAGACCACAGGCTTCCCATCATGGCAGAAAAGAGTACCCAGGTTAAAGCGGATTTGCCATTCCCAACCAGTCATTGGCTGTCCTCTACAGGAAAGTCTGTGAAGGTTTCTGGTTTTGTCTGGAACCCTGTCTCAACAATAAATCTTTCCCAGCTCTTCGTTTGCTATTACTTTTGCCTTGCTCATTGGCCAGAACTCCTGGCTCTGACCTCTGGTTGGATTCCTGACTTCAAGCTCCTGGTTCTTACTTGATGACAGCCCACAACGTAGCTAGGACCAAATTTAAATGTTTGCCTTATTATCTGTAAACAAGCTAAACTTATGATCTTCAGGCATTGCTGGACCCTCATCATTCCTGAAAATTGGCCATGGCAGAAGGAGTTGGTGGGAGTTGTACTCTAAACCCAACTGGGGGGGGGGCAGAACATTGGGAAACATTGTTTATACTATTTCTCATTCCCTGGCATTTGAGATTCTTGCAGCTGCAGAAAGGCAATTAACGGGTGTTAATTGGCAAGCAAACCTGATCTGATTGTATTTTTATTCATACAGTAGAACAAACAGATAAATAAAATTAATTGAATCTAAATCTGTGCATTGTAGAACTCAATTTTCTGGCCTGAATATTTCCCATTTGCAAGTATAAATTTAAAAAACACAGGAAAAAACCCCTGCATAAATAGGACATTTAATTATTTATGCCCAAGACCCTTAAGTTGTCATTAATTAGCAATTTAAAATGACTTGATTAACACATTAACCTTATTTTAGAGAAACCTTTAAAAGACGCATCTGAACATGCTCTTCGATTATTTTTTTAAAAAATGTGATTTTGTTATTTTAACACACATACACACACAAACATTTCTTAATGCCTTTCATCTGTTAGATTACTATGTCCTATCAGACTTTCTGGAATGTTTAATTATTTACTTTACAAATGCAGGATGCTGTCATGATATTTGTAAAAGAGCGAAGAGTTGTGGGGAGGGGGGGGAGGGATGAAACACACAATGTAGCATTATCAACTCACCCAACTCTTGATCAGACGCTGGGGTTTGTGGGTGGAAGGAAGGAAAATGAATCAGAACAAGATCAGCATAACGCTGTGCTAGCTAGATGTACACAAGAGAATATTCAATAAGCATTGGGAATAGTGTACAAAAGTAATAACATAATTTACCATTCTGTATGAAAGAGACATCTGAGAAGAGGTGGATTATTTGGTTTGTTTTGGGGGTTTTGTCTCCCTTTCCCCCTATCTGTGCTGTAGATAATGTTTCGAATCCTTCGCTGGCAGGCTCAATCTAACCAAGGAACATTTTGCATTATCTCTTTCAGAAGAAACATTTACTTATTTAATGATCGGTTATTTACTTTGGCTATTAATTATTCATCCGTCTCCGAGAGATTACCATGCCAAGCTGGTGCCGCTCTTATCCAATTCTCGAAGCCTTTTCCCAGGCAACCACAGCAGAGTAGATGCTTGACAACGCAGCGGGGCATCCTCTCTGCCACATAAAAAGCAGATGGCGGCACTTAAGCGCTTCCATCTCCTCGCCAACGGTTCGTTTGCCTTTGAAAAACGTTGCGCAGCAGACTGAATGGATGGCTCAACCTCAACCTCCTTGCTTTAGTGAGCAAGGAGACCGGAAAGTTAACTGGATAGTCAAGAATCCAAAAAGGGCCTTTGCGACTCCAGTATTCTTGGTGATGACTCAATTCCATGGACATCACCAGGGCTGGCCCCTGCCCACTCCATTCCCAACTGGATTGGAAGGTGAATCCTACTTCAATAATGGTGACAGAACAGCATCCTCCACAACACCTGAGGGCAACAAGCTAGTTTAAGAAGACAAAATATAAAAAGAGCCTGCTGGAACAGACCATTTAATTCAGAATCCTGTTCTCACAGTGGCCAACCAGATTTCTGTGGTAAGCCCTCAAGGAGGACCTGAGTACAAGAGCACTCTCCCCCTCCTTGTTGGTTCCAACAACTGATGTTCAGAAGCATTACTGCCTCCAACTGTGGAAGAAGAAGAAGAAGAGTTTGGATTTGATATCCCACTTTATCACTACCTGAAGGAGTCTCAAAGTGGCTAACAATCTCCTTTCCCCACCTCCCCCACAACAGACACCCTGTGAGGTAGGTGGGGCTGAGAGACTTCAAAGAAGTGTGACTAGCCCAAGGTCACCTAGCAGCTGCATGTGCAGGACCGGAGACGCGAACCCAGTTCCCCAGATTACGAGTCTACCGCTCTTAACCACTACACCACACTGGCACTGGAGGCAGAGCATAGCCATTATGACTAATAGCCATCATTGCCATCTGTAGGAGTGAGTTCTACAGTTTAACTATGTAATGCATGAAGAAGTGTGTTCTTCTATCTGACCTAAATCTTCCAAAATTCAGCTTCATTGGCTGTCCATGAGTTCTGATGTTAGGAACTGGTGTGGTAACCTGTGTGGCACACAACTCTGCCCTCCAACTGAGGGGAGTGGGTAGGGGCTGCAGAAGGAATGGCCAGGAGGGCACCTGTTGCTTCAGGTACACACACACACACACACACACACACCAGAATCTGCTTCCTCACTCTGCCTAATGGTAGGGCCAGCCCTAGGGACCTCTATGTGGAGTGGAACAATATGAGTCACGCCTTTTTCTATTTAGTCCCTGTATGCTGCGCTGCTTCTGGATAGGTGGGGTGAGGTGCAGATTGCTAGAAAAGTCTCTTTCCCATGTTGGAACCTCAGTGAGCTCTTTCTCTCAACCCCTATGAGGTTTTCTTTACTCCGACTCCACTTAGAGAGCCATCAAGCCACTGGACTGTACCAAAGACTTGTGCTTTGTCAAAAGTGCTTAGTATCTTGGGGAGGGAAGGCTCAATGAGAGTATAGTAAGCATCCTGCCAGCATCCCAGTTTGCCTATACATGCAGACTAAGTCAAATTTCTCCCCATTCCTACTTATGGGTGAACACATGCAAAAGTGAGATGGATCAGAAATAGACTCATTTATGAGGAGATGTCAGGGATTGGACCCGAGACCCTTTGCATGCTAAGCATGAGCTCTGCCACTGAGCTATCACCCTTCCCTTTGATCTTGCTGTGTTTCCCTTGCAAAATACAGCAGCATCTAACACCAAATGCAATGCTATCAGTAAAATATTACCATTCTGATTGCTTCGTTAAACCAATCTATGAAACCAATCTAGTTCAACTTCCCTGGTGAGAGAGAGAAGAAGAACTTTCAAAGGTCTGGAAAGTTTCATGCATCTATTCATTTTTATTTTTACTTTGGGGGGAAATGGTGTGTCTGCTTGCTTGCTTGCTTGCTTTGCTTAGGAGGATAATGAAAGTATCAGCATGTATTTCCCAAAAGACATTTCATTCCATATATATATATATATATATATATATATATATATATATATATTCTAAGAAACGAGTGTCACCTCCCTGTTATTGTCACTGGGAAAAAATAAGAGAAACAAGGAAACAGAAAGAAAGAGAAACAACTGATTTTTTCCCCCTTTCAAGAAAGAAAAGAAAAAGTGAATCAAAAACACACGACTTCTTGTTTTCAAGAAGAAGGGCCAAATTTTTTATATTATAGTAACAGCTTTGAGATCAGCAGCTGTGGGATTACATGGCAGAGGTTTGTAAAAAAAAGAATCAATAGCTGATGCTGTTCGGAGAGAGGAAAAGAAAGGACAGCTAACTAGACCAGATTGTAACAGTTCTACAAGCAGCCACACTGCTCACCTTACAACGGCGCAACCCTGCAAATTATTAAATAATAAATCACAAAAGTCGAACAGTCTTGGGTGGACAGAATGCGTTTGACTGCAAAGCAGACAGAGGGCTATGAATTATTCACATCTCAAGCAAAGATAAAACAGGGTGAGAAGAAATGAGAAGAATTCTTCCAAACAGGTTCTCCTGTACTGAAATATACCTTTTGATTACGTGTGTGTGTGTGTGTGTGTGTGTGTGTGTGTGTGTGTTGCGGGAAAGGTTTCGCCTGGTCCGAATTACACTTAAACTAAGAAAGATGGAGAGAAATGTAACCTAGGTTTCAACACTATGGAGGGAAAGGAAAATGCTGCAGTATTAATAAGTAACTTCAGAAAGAAAATGCCTATAAAATATATAAAGGTTACGTTACGAGCAATTTTAAAAATGCTTCCTCAGAGTCATTGTCAAAAGGATGTATATATATATATATATATATATATATATATATATATATATATATATATATATAATGTACCCCAACGTTAATATCTTATACCCAGCAAAGGTTTGCATCCAACTCAAGTCACACTCAGTATAGGCCTTTGGAAATCAATGGGCATCGCTCACTAATGCCTACTGATTCTGATGGGTCTGCTCTGAGTAGAGCTCAGGAGGATATGGCCCCAAAGTTTTTTAGACTCTTGGGAAATGGGCGAAAATTTAAGTTCTGTGCCTAAAGGAAAAACAAGTGAATGTTTGCGTGTTCAGATCCAGAGGCCTCCCCCTAAATAAATTCACACTTGACTCAAATTTTAGTTTTGGTTTTCAGCAGAATTTAGGCCACAACTATATTGATTACAGCAAGTGAGTGGTTGCATAGGCTCTGGTTTGACTAGCTCTCTGCACCCTTGCAGGTAGCGCTGACCCAGGGCACCAGCATAGGCCAGCCAAGGATAGGGGAAAAGCCGGGAACAGACTATGTTCACCACCCATATGTCCCTCTGGACAGGCACAACCCCTCGCAGGCATTGGCCAAACTATTTGGTCCCTGGATTTCTTTAACAGACTACCCTTCACATAGGGATGGTGAGAGCGTTCCCCCATCCCTATCACCTGAACCAGTGCCTATCCGCAACCTTACAAGTTGTGACGATTTGCTATGTGGCAGGCAAAACCCAAATGGCAACAGCCAATCAGCCAAGTGGGAAAAATTCCTGCCATGCCCCTGTCTCAATGACAGGCAACACGACGGCATAGCAAGGTCAAGTGCAAAATGCCCTAAAAGTAGGGAGAGGTGGGCAGGTGTTTCGAATGCACGAGCCAAAAGAGGAAGCTCAGGGTCACGTGCATGGGTATATATAGGTTCCTTGATACATTTAGCCTGCGTCCCATTGACCCGATTGAACCCTGCATCAAGGAACCTACCAATCGGGTGTTGTGGCTGACCAATCTTTCCCACCCACAACATAGGAGGTCGGTCTCCAGGTCTCACCGCAACATGTGCCCTCTTTGAGGGAGGACATGATTTGTCACATTCAAAGGCCCTTCTTGAAAAGTGAAAGGCAAATAAAATTCAGTGATTACAAATTCGACGGGGCAGAAGAATCCTTTTATTTATGTATTATAAAATAAGAGGTGCAGTTAGAATGTAAAACACCAGAAGAATAAAGCAGCAGAAGGGACTGTGAAAACAGCCTAGTTGACGTATGATAATGCCTCTGGCTTGCCAGACTGCAGTGGTGTGTGGGTGTTAAATATCTGACTTTTGTCTGAATGAATTTTGGAAATTTAGCCTACTATACAATGGCAAGAGTTCACCTGCTGTGCCCTGTCCACTTTTGCCCTTAAGGAATGCGGGTGGCCCTGTGGTCTATACCACTGAGCCCTTGGGCTTGCTGATCGGAAGGTTGGTGGTTCGAATCCACGTGACGGAGTGAGCTCCCGTTGCTCTGTCCCAGCTCCTGCCAACCTAGCAGTTTGAAAGCATGCCAGAGCGAGTAGATAAATAGGTACTGCTGCGGCAGGAAGGTAAACAGTGTTTCTGTGCTCTCTGGTTTCCATCACAGTGTTCTGTTGCGCCAGAAGCGGTTTAGTCATGTTGGCCACATGACCTGGAAAGCTGTCTGTGAACAAATGCCAGCTCCCTCGGCCTGAAAGCAAGATGAGCGCCGCAACCCCATAGTCGCTTTTGACTGGACTTAACCATCCAGGGGTCCTTTAACTTTATTTTTGTCCTTAGCCCTGCCCTAGGTTTCTGTTTCCTTCAAGGAATGAGGCACAACAGAGACTATTGTGTGTTTATGATATATGGTTATCATATCTATATATGCTTTATTTACACTTATATACAACCAGAAGGTTTCAACTGAGGGGCTCACAGCAGCAGCACCCCTGTTACAGACGGGGGGGGGGAACTAATGAATGCATCAGACAGAGCACCACGATAAATACCTGGGTACTGCACTGCAGAGACTTGACTAGCAGCATGGCACGGGGCCAAAGGTGTGTTCCGCCACATGGTACTAAACAAGAGTACCAATGTCCATGTTCATCTTGCCAAAATAAGGCAAGAAAACCTCAGTTTTCTACAATACCAAAGAACAGACCAACCAAGAACTGTTCTTTCTGATGGTCAGCCAATCACAATCCATATAAGAGACTTTTAAACTTTAAACCTCCTTTACAAACCAGCAGCCCCTACAGGGGCAATATGGAAGTAGCAAGGCTTCAATAGCTAGATAGCTTTGCAAAGCCTGCAAAAATGCTTATTGACACTTTGCTTTGAAAAATGCTTTGAACTCCTAATGGTTAATCTCCCCCCCCCCCCCCGCCCTGCCCGCGATCACTTCACAAAGTGGTTTGCACATAATTTTTAACATAATCTTAATAAAGCACCACACACAGGAGGCTAGTCCTGACTTAAATGGGTTTTGACACTTAGCTTAATTACATCCCAGTACGTTTCCGAGCACAATTCAAAGTGTTGGTGCTGACCTTTAAAGCCCTAAATGGCCTTGGTCCAGTATACCTGAAGGAGCGTCTCCACCTCCATCATTCTGCCCGGACACTGAGGTCCAGTGCTGAGGGCCTTCTGGCGGTTCCCTCGTTACGAGAAGCCAAGTTGCAGGGAACCATGCAGAGGGCCTTCTTGGTAGTGGCGCCTGCTCTGTGGAACGCCCTCCCATCAGATGTCAAAGAGAAAAACAACTACCAGATTTTTAGAAGACATCTGAAGGCAGCCCTGTTTAGGGAGGCTTTTAATGTTTAATCGGTTATTTTATTCTTCTGTTGGAAGCTGCCCAGAGTGGCTGGGGAAACCCAGCCAGATGGGTGGGGTATAAATAATATATAATTATTGTTATTGTTATTAAATAAACATGAGTCTAGCTATCACGTCACATCAGAGACTGGTTTTTTCCACCCCAAACCTTTATTAAATTCTGGAACTAGTTTTATCTGAAATTTGGGCTATCTTGCACTCCCAAATTTATAAGAATATCATGGGGGAAGAAACCCCCCTGTTTTAGCAGCACATTGCAAGGTGCTTTGAAGTCCCAACTTCAGGACGTCAAAGCACCTTGCATCTGAAGTCATTATGATGACAGGTGATCGACAAGTCGGCAGCCTCACCCACCTGTATAATGTTGCCTGTGAGTTCAACCTTGATAAAGATCTGGTCCATGAAGCCAAAATGGTTCCCTGCCCGTTTTCGAATTTAGCCTAAACTTTTTGTAAGCAATTAATTATTTCCTCTGCTGGCCACTTTCTGTAGCAGCCTTGATTATGGATCCCAACCAATTCCTTTCAAAACACCTGAGTCGTGAGGTGATGCTGTCAATTAGCAAAGACGTGTGAATCTGAGGTGATTATTTATAACATTTTTACAGAGCAGGTTATCCTGGAGTCATTGGAGAAATCATCATGTGGAACGACTGGAAATTCATATTAAGACCTGGACTTACTTGAAAGTCTGCAAAATTATATTTTAAAAATACCATTCAGGGGAGGGGAAAAAACCCCACTAATGACATGCCTTTTCCTTGATGTTTAATTCAGAAATGGAGTTAATGCAAGCTCACTTGCCTTAAACAGCAGACGAGAAGGCCTGCTTTGCTCTTAATCATTTGCTTAAACTGAATTTCATAACGAAAAATTTAATTTGCTCTTAACAACCAGAAGGAATAAAAACTTTAAATTATTGGTAGCTTCTCCTCCCACCCCAGTTCTCTTCCAAGTTTTGAAATGCAGGTGCTTCTTGTTGGCCACATAGATTTACAGTAGGAAGTTTCAGGGTAGCACTTCAACTACTTTTTTAAAATCTTTGTCTCATCAGCACCTTCTATTTTGAGCTGGGGCAAAATTATTCATGTCTATAAAGTGAGCTTGACTCAAGTCTAATGATATGCATAACACAAGGCCAAGAGAAATAAATAAATAAATAAATAACATTGCATACACTAGAACCAGGCCTTCTGTAATTTCCTGGTCATGAGAGCAGTAGCACCTTCTGCTTTCAATAACCTAGCTTCCCTCAAGTTATCATACAGGGACGTAAAGCTGGAGAATGCATCCCCCAAGCCACGCATGGGTAGGCAAACTAAGGCCCAGGGGCCTGATCTGGCCCAATCGCCTTCTAAATCTGGCCCACGGACTGTCCGGGAATCATGTTTTTACATGAGTAGAATGTGTCCTTTTATTTAAAATGCATCTCTGGGTTATCTGTGGGGCATAGGAATTCGTTCATTTTAATTTTTTTCCAAAATATAGTCCAGCCCACCACATGGTCTAAGGCAGTGGTCATCAACCCCCGGGCCATGGACCGGTACCAGTCCGTGGATCAATTGGTACCGGGCCGCCCAAGGAACATTAAATACAATTAAATTAAAATTATTAAATCAAAACAATCTAAATAAAATATAAACAATCAACGTCGTCCCCCCCTCAGCGGGCCGCAGTAAAATTACCAAACGTTGACTGGTCCACGGCGATAAAAAGGTTGGGGAGCACTGGACCAGCTCCCTGCTGAAAAAGTTTGCTGACCCCTGGTCTAAACATATAGGATTATGAGCAGGCAAACTGTTCCCCTCTGCATATTTGGGTCTACCATTCTTATCAGCCCCACTTGACCTAGCCAATGGTCAGGGATATTGGAAGTTGTGATCTAAAATATCTGGAGGACTATCTCATAGCCAAACCAAATCAAAAGGATAAATCCTATTGACTTTTACCTGGGAGTAAGTCCCAGGCATTTAGTGCCACTTACTTCTGAAAACATAAACATGAGAGTCTGCCATGGATCAATGCCAGCTAGGCAGCACCCACCAGCACCAGCACCTGATCGAGATGGTTAATATTGGCAGAAGAGATCTTTTAGGTGCCTTGGCCATATGGGACTTTGCAAGCTGGTAAGAGCAACTTTGATCGGACCCAAGAGCTGGCAGGCAATGCTGTGCTTTCAGGACTAGTGACACCATGACACAACAATTCATAGACACAGAGGCCACTTGGGACTCCAGTGAGAGTTTCAAATCAAGGCATATTCACAGGTTATGAACCTATTCCTAGTGTAACTCTCTGAACTGGTCACCCACCTAACTTCCAGACATATGAACCAGCCACTCACAGAATCTCTGTCATATTAACATTCAGGACCGGCCCTATAGACCTCCGAGCTCTGATTCCCAGCTTGAGCCTCTTAACTTGATCTCTTGGCCTTTGTCTTTGGTATGGTTCCTAGATCACCTTCGACAACAGCCTGTGTGTCTCCCTGGCAAAAATCTAGGCAAGTGTATAACCAACACTTCTCATATCTTGAGGAGTCCCAGATGACCCCAGTTTGCATTGGCATGACAGGCTCCCACTTATACTGGAGGTTCTTCGTAGCTGTGTTGTCTTGAATGGCCACCTCTTCGTTAGGATAATAAATTATTGCTAGTAGGTTACTGCAAAGACATTGTAATGTCTGTACTAATGGTTGGTGTAATGTTACTTACAAAGGAAATCAATAGAAATGGTTTAAAATATTAAGGAGACATAAGGGTGTTCTCCCCCCCCAAAGATGATGTAAAACAGGTGTTCCCCCTCTTTTCTTTTAAAGATGAACAGCATGCCAACAAACAAATGTTCCCATGTTGAAATGTTGTTTTCGTTCACTGAAAAATAAATGTTTTCATTATTGGATTTTATTGGGTCACCTTTTTAAAAAAAGCCTCTTGATCCTTACCTCTGCAGCTGATGGATTTATAACAAAATCTGCTATTTTACGTACATTTTGTTGCTAAAAAGGATATCTTAATATAACAGCTGATACTTTTTAAATCCACATTGAAACAACTGTTGGTTTTTTTTAATGCTGTTGTAAAACTCTTTGTAGGGTATTCATAGAAAATGTTTTATTAATTGCCATATGTTTATTGATTTCTCTTTCAAGTTGGTTCTTTTGTTCTTTCTTTGTAGTGGCAAAAGATCTCCCTGCACCATCATTTGCAACTTATCTAAAATGTCAAAGGTGTTCTTTTGAAGTTTATTATAGATCACATGTTGTACAGGCCCTGACTTTGGCATATTTACAAAAAAAAGCACATACTTTGAAAGCTCACAAAAGAGCTAGGGCTGTATTAGTTAAGGAAAGGAAGAATTTTATTTTGTGAGGGTTTCCCCCCTCCTCTCTCCCCTTTCCTTTTTAGTTCCTTTGGAATTTAAACCATCTTGTGCTAGGAAAACATTGATGCTAGAATAATTGTGTTAGAACTTTTTTTATCTTGTTCAATATATTATTTCTTGAGGCTCATTAAAGGCGGTAGCACTCAGAGATGACACTGCTCCTCATAATTTTAATCCCTTTCTTGATCCAGATTTCCCCCGTCATATTTTTTTCTACACTCTGGTTATAAGCACATAAGGAGAGCTCAATTGGATGAAACCAATGGTCCTTCTGGTCCATACAGCCATGTCATGTCTGCTAGTCATGATGGCCATGCCATGTCTCCACAGTCAGAAGCAGTAATGGCTCTGAATACTCGTTGCTGGAAACCACAGGAAGGAAGAGGGCTCTTGTGCTTGGTTCCTGGTTATCAACTTCCTGTTAGGGCATCTGCTTGGCCACTGTGAGATTCAGCTTCAGGACTAGATGGGCTTATATGCCATCAGGACAGAAGCTCAGAGCTTCACTCAGAGGAATGCACATGAGCACAGTGATCAGGATCCCCCACCCCAAATGCAGGGGAAATGGTTTGCAGCTTACCACATTTTAAAGGAAGCCAAGTCATAACACTACCATTTAAGTGAGGGACCTCACGTAAGACCATTATGACCAGAGACTATATTTAGCAAACTGCACCACTGAGCCTGGCATCCTCTTCTCACACCAGCCAATCAGATCACTTCAGGAAGCCCACAAGCAGGGCATGCCAGCAGTGGCCCTCTCCTGCTGTTACTCCCTAGCAACTGGACTGCAGTGTCACACTGCCTCTGGACCTGGAGAACCCACAGAGCCTCCATAACTAACAACCATTGAGAGAGCTGCTCTCCAGTAATAGTCCTAGTCCCCGTTTAAGGACATCTAAGGACATCATCACCACACCTTATGGCACCAAATTCCACAAATTAAATGTGTGTTAAGTGAAGACATTGATTGGACCAGGATATAAGGGGTTAGGTGGTGCTTTAGGTATTTTGGAATCAAAATTTTAAATTATTACAAGAACCTAAAACCTGGAGCAGGGGAGTCTCTGGTCTCACTGAGTCTTTTGAGTGACAGTGCTACCTCCTTGGGCCAGAGAGGCAGTGACCATTGCCTTGTCTGGTGGAAGCACCTCTGAGGCTGACCTTGCCTGCCCTTTCCCTTCTGATTTAGAGTCCTTGACTCTTGCCACCCAAAAAAAGAGGGATCTGACTCTTGGTTCTTATGCTGAGGGGCAGGATCTTTTCACTGGTGGCACCAAAGCACTGCAATGCCCTGCTGAAGGAGGTTTAGATGGTCCCATTGCTGCCTTCCTTTAGGAGATTCAAACAATCTTCACATACACTGAAAGACTGTAAGGGCTGGGGACAAAACACTGAGACTTAGAAACTGGGGCGTGGGTGAGGGGGCCTTAGGTGTGGTTGCTTTTTGTCAACCAAGCAAGCTGCTTCTGTGTTTCAGTTCACTTTAGGACCTGGCTGCTTCTGATGTGTGTTAAACAACGAGCCTAGTTTTAAAGGAAGAAGGGGACAAAAAAGAAAGACAAAAAAGTTAATAGTGGAATTCACAGAGTCTTAAGCACCCTATTGATGTCTAAGTCAGCAGATCTTTTTCGTTTGAAACCAAAAAGTACAGAGGGTTTTTTTTTTCACTCTCTCTCTCTCCAAATATAACCTGGAAAAGCTTGCACTTTGATCTAAAGGTGGTTCAAATGAGATCCACACTGAGTTTAATGTAAGGGGTTTCACTGTGTGTGTGTGTTTTAAAAAAATCTTAGTAGAACCAAGAAACAGGGATGCCCGTGAAATTCTCAGAAATTAATTTCAGAGATTTGCAAAAGGGCACCTCAAAGAAAAGGTGAGCATTAAAAACAAAAAACAAACTATTCTCTGGTACATGGTAAATCTGAGAACACCCTGAATACCACTAGAGATGTTACAGAATTCTGACAAAAACAGAAATAGGAGTAGAATGGCTTATTCATCTCATGTCCAGAACAGAAATCAACCTAGCAAATACAATCAGTATTCACTGTTGTTGCTTTCAGTCCACAAATGATACATAATTGATTATTTCCCCTGCCCCCCCATTTGCATTTGTCACTTTTCCTCAAAATTCCTCAAAAAAAGTACCTCACAGCTTATTGTATGAACTGCAAGTGTAACAATTCTCTCTATATAGCAACAATTAGAAACCATTCAAAATTGGAAGCGATCAATTAGAATTAATCAAAATATCAATAAGTAATTTAAAATAATCTATTTATACAACATTGTGTGTGTGTCTCTCTCTCTCTCTCTCTCTCTCTCTGTGTGTGTGTGTGTGTGTGTATCACAACCTATGCAACATTATATATAGAAAAATGCTAACCTGATTTAACAGCTTAAAACTAAGCAGAAGAGAGCATAATGATGAACTCAGACATTTATATAGTAGTATGCAATGCATCACCTCCGCAAATTTGTCCGGTCCTCTTTTAAAGCCACCCATGTTGGTGGCCATCGCTGCCTCCTATGGAAATAGCTTAACTACGTGCTGCATGAAAAAAGTTTCTTTTATCCACCCTGACTCTTCCAACATTCACCTTCATTGGATGTCCATGGATTCTACTGCTGCGTGAGAGGAAGAAAAGGTTACCACTAGCCACCTTTTCCATGCCAGACATCATTTTACACCCTTCTGTCATGTTACCACTGACTCGCCCTTTCTGTAATCTAAAAAGTCCCAAATGCTGTGACCTTCCCTCATAGGGTAGCCACTCCACCCCCTTGATCCATGATGGCTGTGATGGAGGGGAACTGCTTCCCAGCAGCACCAGGAAGGCATCACACTGTTCTATCCATCATGTAAAGATTTGGCTCTTGCATATTGGAAACAGCAATGAAGTTGGGGTGTTTCCTCAAAGAGATTAGTTCCCACCGTCCTCCTCCACCGCCACAGTCATTATTTTTCATAGGTTTCATGAGGCAGACAGAGCAGTAAACGTGTGGTACTCAGGGGACCTTCCTAGATGCCTGTTTGACAGTGAATGTGAAAAACCATTTCTGATCAGTGCACACAGAAAGAAAAAAAGAACAGAAAGAAACCCGCCAAATTATCCGGCAAGGACAACAGTAGTAAACAAACCTCAGCCCAGCCCCTTTTTTCAAGGATGTCATTTTGATCTGATGGGTCTGCTTCGCCCCTGTGCTCCTCACCCTCCTTCCCTTTTATGCATCAGCTACGCACAGGAAGCCCCATCTGCTCCATTTAATGATTTCTGTTTGATGAATTTTTCTGTATTCATAAAGGGAGATGCCGTCACTGGGGACAGCCTGAAGCTCGCCCACCCCTACAATTTTTATCAAGCTCCTAGCCATAATCATTCAAGGCTCTGCTCTTAACGCAACACACACAATGCAAGAACCATCAGCTCCTTTAAAAAAAGGAAAGAGAGCGGGGACAGTTTGCTTCCGATTCCTTCATATACTGTAATTTGGAGGATGCCGGTTTAATTAAATGTGCGGCACTAGTCAATCTGTCACCGAGAAAACAAGGACCCTTTCACCAAGGAAAGTAGTGGCACCAGCACAGGCTAAATATGAAGGAGCTCCCTGGAAAGTCCTAAATCTTGTGTGTTTCCAGGATTGGAATGGAAAGAAAGTTATCAAATAAAAAAATCTGTTTGCTTGTGGCTGTGCTGTGACAGCTCTGTTAGGCCTAACAGATGACAAGGATTATTCAATCAATATAGATTTACCCAGAGAGTGCTGCTGTTTTGAGGCCCCTTCAGGAAAATGACATCCATTAAATATGCACAAAGGCCAGTTCAGGGCTCGTGGTCTCTCACTTTTAGCTCCTGCTTTTCCCCGAGTTGTGTCAGGATCAATTTTTTCTAATAGATATCACTTATCCTACATGATAATCAGCCTATCATAGCCCATTGATTACATGACAGCCCGATTTAGGTCTGGTCTGGCAGATAAGAAACACAGGGAAATCTCTTGTCGAGGAGGTAAAATCCTTTTACAAAACTTGCCCCTGAAGTTTTAAATTCTTAACACCAATCGGAGATATTCAGACGGAATGCCTAAATCATTCCTGCATCACCGAAAGCCCTTTGTAGTGTAAGAATACGTTCAGAAATATTAACAAGAGAACATTTTTTCCATTGGGATGCTAAATTATGGAATCAGCAGTGCAATGGCTAAACCAAAGGATCACCCATTTTGATTTGGGGCTCAAATATAATGTGGAGGTTTGCTGGAGGGCAGGTAGGAGGAATATCTCCTAAACCTTCCTTTAACTGTGCAGATGATATTCACCTTTTCAAAGGCTGTTCCTGTCAAAGTTGCCTTTATATGCTGCTGATCTAGTACCATTTATTTCATGCTTAGGAAAACATAGAACAAGAACTCTTCTTGAAATGAGCCAACCAGTCAGGGATCCCATAGTGAATGGGATGGTAGAAAGAGGCTCCGTAGCCAATCAGATCTGGTTTCAGTGATGCTAGCTCATATTTTAGGGGGTTCAGATGACCTTCCCACATATTGAAAGAATAAGTGAGAGGAGTTGTGGGGCCATTAGACCCAGTCCTGCCCCCCCCCCAGTGTACATGAAATCTGTGTGAAAGGGGTGTGAAAGGGCTGATCTGCATAAAACAGTATGTGCCGAGGACCACGTTGCACATAGGTTGAACATGTTAGCATGTGGCCATCAGACATGGCAAGAGTGGAGTTAGCCTGCATAGCATCCATCTTCCTCTGCACGCACGCGTGCGCACACACACATGCACGCACACACGCACACACACACACACACAGACACAGGGCAAGCCAGTTGAAGGCAATGCTTTCTAAATAAACAAATGCTATACAAAGAAATATCCAAATGAAGGAGACAGCTTTTGGCCCTGAAATAAATTCATGAGAATTGCCCACTTCTTGGCCCTCTGTTTTACACCGTCATCCTAATGCTAAACATAGCTGCAATCATGCATATTGTGGCTTACACCAACATGCAACATGCAAGTGAAGACGGTGTGAATTTTGAGTCACCATCCACACTATGCATTTAAAGCAGTATCATACCATTTTAAGCAGCCATGGCTTTCCCCAAAGCATCCTGGGAAGCACAGCTTGATGAGGGCAATGAGCATAGCTGCCAAGTTATCCCTTTTTTAAAGGGATTTCCCCTCATGCTGAATAGGCTTCCTCGCGAGAAAAGGGAAAACTTGGCAGCTATGGCAATAAGAGTTGTTAGGAGGCATTTATTCCCTGCACAAAGCTGTAATTCCCAGATTTCCCTTGGAAAAGGGAACTCTGAGAACTGTAGCTCTGGTAGGGGAATAACTCTCAGCACCCTTAAAGAACTACAGTTCCCAGGATGCTTTAGGGGAATCCATGGCTGTTCAAAGTGGTACTATACTGCCTTAAAAGTACAGTGCAGATGGGACCTTGGAATTAAAGAACAGGCACTTTATAGAACTTCAAAAATGCCTACTGTCACTGTGTCTCTCAATGAGCTCTGTAGTCAGCTACATATAATGCCCTATATGTGCCATGAATGAAATCATGTAGTGAGCAATGGGGGCAGGGCTGCTCCCCAGAGGGTATATTTCCCAGAATCGAGTTAAGCTTTTTTTTTTCCAGGTGGGTATTTTACAGTTAGGGATATATCTGTATTTTACTCTGAATATCCAAAAATGTAGAGCCATCTGCTCAACTACACAAGGGCAGGCACCCTGTTTTTTATTTGTGCTGCTATATTGCATATGTCACATGATGCCATAAAAATAAAGGTTACATGTGGCTAAACAAATACTCACATCATTACAACAGGCTTTGCTTTGAAGCTCCGGAACAATGGCTTATTGATTACAGATTTTTGCCTAGAATGATGCATAAAAGTAAAACCATCAACAAATAGCACTCATCTTTTAGTGACCTGGAAGAATTAGACCTGTTCTTTCTATTAAATTAATGTTGTTGGAGATATGAGCATGTTTGCATATTGGCATTTTCTGTTACACAAAGGGTTTTCAAAATACAGCTTTACTCCAATTCTAACTTCAACTTCAATTGCTTTAGTTCAAGCAGAGAGCTTGCTCCAGAATAGCTAAACTGGAAGCCATCCAAACAAAGGGAACAGACGGCAAAAGCTGCATTTCTCTATGACAGCACCTTCATTACAATTTTGTAATGATACAATATTTTCTTGGCAATAGGATGATGGACCAGCCCTGGAAAGAAGCCCCAGGGTATCAGAAGGACAGCCTTCTCCCATATGGAGCTGTCCATGCATTGATTGGCCGCATGAACTGCAGCATGACAATGCTCCTACATATTTATTAAATAGAGTTATATATTCCCTAGTGCGCAGCTGGGAAAGCTACCACATCAGATATGTCATAGCAACGTCTTGTATTTGGCTTCTGATCCTTAAACTTCCAGAATTACCGGTACTTGAACATGAGATTAATTCACACTTTTTAGGACAATCTCATTGCAAATATAGATCAATGGCATAATATTCTATAAAGTTTTGCTGTACGAGCCCCACACTGAAACCAATTAGAGGAAGATGAGTTGACTCCTTGGTCAACTCACTAGTAGATGAAATAAAAATAAATAAATTAAAAAATCGTCCAGTAGCACCTTAGAGACCAACTATGTTTGTTCTGGGTATAAGCTTTTGTGTGCATGCACACTTCTTCAGATACCATGCACACAAAAGCTTTATCCCCAGAATAAACTTAGTTGGTCTCTAAGGTGCTACTGGACAATTTTTTAAATTTTATGTATTTATTTCAGCTGCGTCAGACCAGCACGGCTACCTACCTGAATCTAGAATCACTAGTAGATGGTTGGCAGATATCAATGACTGCTGCCTCAGCACAGCAATTCATGCAAAGCTATCAGGCACTTCATTGGAAGTTAGGTACATTGAAACTGATGTGACATTGTCATGTGTTGAAACAGAGGGAAATGCCTCTCCTCTCCACTACCTGCATGTATGCATTGCCAAAAAAGGGAGAAATGCACCATTCAGAAAAGGACAAAAGAAAACACACAATTCAAATGTATATTTGCAAATTTAAACAGAAAGGCGGCACATCTCACTACAGCAGAAAATACTCTGACCAAGTGGCCTTCCTTCCTCGTACTCTTTATCATTCAGCAGGACATGGATCGGACAGCCCTTCAAAGAGGTGGCTTCAAGCACAGGACTGTTTTGTGATGACATTTCATACAGAGGACTGTTTCAAAGGGAGGACTGCTTTCTGGAAAGTAGGACACATGGCCACCAATAATTTGATGTGTGAGGTGAACATTCCGCAAGGAGATCCATGCAGACAGACAGGGGCGTAGGAAGGGGTGTGGTGGGGGCAGGCCACCCCAGGTGTATCCCTGAGGGGCTGTTTCAAAATCCCCCCAGGCGTGATCGGCACAGCGCCGGATGGCACCCCCCTGGGCGGATTACCCCGCCCCTGGATGCATGGCATGTGCGCCGCCCCAGGTGCCAGAGTGGCTAGCTCCACCGCTGCACACAGAAATCAAATTTGCAGGACCAGCTCCTTTTCTTTTGAGGGAAAGTGAAACACAAACTGAGCCTTTGTGTGGAGCACCTGCATGATACATTGCATAGGAAGCTGCCTTATGCTGAATCAGACCATTGGTCCATCTTGCTCAGGGAGTGTCTCTCTAGGATGTCAAACTCGCAAGTCTCTCCTGGCCCTACCACAAGACACCAAAAATTGAACCTAGGACCTTCTGCATGCAAGGCAATCTATGGTCTTCCTTGGTGTATATTATGTATTTGGCAGAAAAGGGTATGCATCCACTTTGCCCCCATGCAAAGGAGATTATTGACCCAGTTTAACTGGGCCATATTTTCATGGAGATATATTAAGGTTTGGAGAGTAAGCCTTTTGTTAATTGTATGTCTTTCACTTTGCATGTATTTTAATTAATCAATAACATTTTATAAAGTGGTTTAAAACAACTGAAAATCTTGCAAAGTTGACTTGGAGGGGGAAGTAGGCATATGGGTTACTTCTAAATAATCAGCATTTTTCAAATTAACCTTGTCAGATAGCAATGCTATCAGCATATCTTTCCTCCTGTTCTTGATCCCCTCCAAGTAATTAAAAAAAGTGTCGGGGAAAAGAGTATGTACAGTATGTCATAAAATCTCTCTGAACTACCTATATTTACCCCTGAAAGTGAATTCTTGATAAGACCTAGGATATCAAAGAAGCAATGGATCAAAGTAGTTTTAATAAGCAACGTAGTGTTTGTAGAACCTGGGCTTTCATGTCTCATGTTTTGTTCAAGTTCTTAATTTCAGTTTCTCGCCACAGAAGGCACTTAAGATAACTATCTATAACCATATTGTCATGTTGAATCCTTTGATTATTTAACATGTACACCTTAGTGAAACAAAAATGCCTTTCTACCACCACCCCCTCCCCTGTAACATTTGGACTTCATTGTGTTTTGCACGAATGGTGGATCAGATTTTTGTCTGAAACTCTCATTGTTAAATTGGAAGGTTTTCTGTACCATTTTCAATACATTATGGTGTGGTATGTCTGTGGCTGTGTCAGTGTGTGCATCAGCTGATGGCTGTCTTCTGTTTGGGAGGTCTCATCCCCCCCCCCCAATTTAACCCTGAATGCTGCAGCTCCCTGCAAAGAAAAAGAAAATATAATTAAATGGGTTTTTTAAAAAAAAAATAGAGAAAGCAGTAAAAGGACATTCCCTGCTGAACATGGGTCTGCCCTTTTACACAGGATGAAAAATGTTCTTATCCTTCTACAAAACCGGGGCTTGTTGGATAGGCAAATCTGCCAGTTTTGGCTTCTCTCACTTTCTCATCTAAAGTTCAGTTCTCTATGTTTCCACACTATGCAATTATTTTGTATTTTAAAAAGTTCTCATGACATTTCATCAGCATTTTAGTTAGGATTTCTCCTAATACTGTACACACATTTCTGTAGGCAATTATGCCTAAAATCTGCATTTTTGAAAAATCACATATTAAAGTGGAAAATAGGCCAAACAGACATATGGGTAGCGATGGGCAAATATGTATGTTTCAGCTTCTCTCTGTTTCTCATTTTTTCCAGCCTAAGGTTTAGTTCTCCACACTTCCGCATCAGTTTGTGAATTGTTTTTTAAAGTCCTCATGAAAATTCATCAGTGTTTTACTGCCATTTCCCCTCATAAAATGTCTCCTATTTTCCCCAATATAATGCAATTTTGCACATATATTTTCACTACTTTAAGCATGTTTGTGCACACTTAAGCTTGCTATGTCAATATTTTTAGACATTGCTTGGTTGATGAACTGCACCACAAAATTCAGAGAAGTGTGAATTTTCAAAGAATGATTCATGGGCCCCTCTGGGTGTCCTTTTTATTGTGCATTCATGTGCTAATGTTGGTATTGGGACAGTTATACATTATCCCAATTTCAATACTGTTATTGTCTGCAAAGATTTTGGGGTGCTCATAATGCTTCATCTCAAGTCTTAGTGTACCCCGTAGCTTCCTGCTGAAATTCTGTAGCTTTTCATATCACAAAAGAGTTCTGGGTTTTGTTGTCTCTGTCTTTTGCACTGCAAGAGTGCCCCTCCAGGTGGCAATAATATGAAAGTGAAATGATGTGTGGACGGTTCCGAATAGATCCACCACTAATACACTATTATGTCATCCATGGCATGCTGAAGAAGCAGCCCAGTCTGGAGATGCTCTATATTGTCATCTGTGTAATAGTCCAGGATGTGCAAATTAGGTCTAATAGGAATAAGAATAGACATTAGTCACAGCTATGGATATAAATGGCCATATTTCTTAACATAATGATCTGTGATGACATCAGCAAAACTACAAGTGCAAGAAAGAAATTTGATGGAGGCAATAAGAAGTCCCACCACCTCCTTCTTGGGCAAAACCCCCTGACTTGAAACACCTGGGTCAACCACAGCCAATCCACAGTGAGGCATAGGGGTTACTCGCCACCCCCCCGTGCTAGTCAGCTTTTGACAGTGGTAAGCCTCCATTTCCCAAGAGTTAGCTGATGGGGCAGTTTGCTTTCATATGCTACCCCCCATGGTCCTTTCTTGGCTATGTCAACCAGGCATCATCATCTCTGGTCTCAAGTAGGGAAGGCCAATCTGCCCCCACCTGAATCAATGAGTGGTGTTGCCGTTAGATCAGTGTTAGAGCATCTGTTTTACATGCAGAAGGTCCCTGAAAGCAGTGTGGACTATGCTGAGCTAGATGGTCTGATGGTCTGACTCAGTTAAGGCAGCTTCCTGTGTTCCTGTGTTCCGGTGTTCCATTCTGCTGGCACTGAGTTTGGCTGGACTGGAGCGAAATGTGTCATTACTTTTTTAAAGCAGCCTTGTGGCATTAGTCAGATTTCAGAGAAACATAATAATGGCTATATATATATAAGTGTATTCCTCTGATCATGAATGTTGGTAAGCTTGGATGAAAACTGAATAAAGGCTATTTCCTCCTTGTTTGAACTCAGTTGAGAATTGGCAAGGCTGTCATGCGTTTGGGCCTGTTCGAAGAGCCAGGAGCAAGACTAGGACGTGACTCGCTCCATTTTTCATTTCCGGGTGCACATCATTCCGGCTCGGAGCCAGACTGTGAACAGCAGTCTCAAAATGTACATAGATATCCAGAAAGAAGGGGGGGGATTCATATCCTGCTTTGATGAAAGCTTTACTGACATGAATAAAATATGGACTTAGCCCCAGCTGGCTCCTGAATCACAGGCTGAATTCAAAACCAGCTAAAACTAGAAGGTGGAGGGTGAGTTCACACAATCAGAAGTGGGTGGATGTGGTGTCACATATGGGCATGCCTGTGCAATTGCTTCAGAGGTAAGCAATGGCAATGGATGCCACCAGTGAGCATCATGCTCGCTTGCTCTGCATCTAAGATCGACAACGCCTTAATTTTAGACTGTTCCAGTGTCCATGCTAAAAGAATTAAAACATCCATGCTAAGACTGTTAACAAAACTCCTTTGCAGGCTTATGTATAGATTTCCATTTGGATCTATGTAAACTCGTTTTTCCCTGTCTCCAATTTTCTAACTTCAGTGAGCTGTCGATGACAGACAAGTCGAAAAATGGATGCCTTGAACTTGGAAAATATTTCCTTTTAAATTATTGCCTACCTTTCTCTTCTTCTTGCTATCAAGAATTTAAGATCCCTCTTTGAAGGACTCTTAAATTAATAAAGCATTCCAGAATATGGTTAACTACTTCATGTACTACAGGAATTCCTCCAAACCTGGAGGTGATAAAAGTATACTCCCCCCTCCCCACTGCGAGCTGTTATATTATCACAGTTTGAGTATGCAAACTAGACCATAATTTATACTTGGGAACATGTGCCGTGTCATTTCCAGAGAGAGGGGAACAACAATTTACAATCAAACCTTTCCTAAATGCCATCATGTTTTTGCTAGGACTTCGGAGCGCATTTCATGCATTCTTATTCTTTCTCTTTTCATTCTCTTTACTTAAGTAATGTAGATCAAAGATTTCCACACTGGCTGTAACTAATATTGTTTCCTGGCCTAAACAGATAATTGCCCTTCTGGATGTATAAAAGACATCTCGCAGAGCAAAGCTGAAATATCATTAATAAGGTGGATTGATTTACTCACAAATTCCTCCAGAAGTGTGATTAATAAGCCATCCCCTGGTGTTAGATATAATCTTCAGATCTCTCTTCACGGCATGACCATATTTCTGCAACAACTGCACTATTCAATCATTAATCATTATGCTCAGTGAACAGTTTATCTTTGCTAATGTGCAAGGCGACACCAAACAACAACTTATTTGTTACGTGTAATGAAGGAGACATTTGAAAGAGGGAGAAGTGTAAAGACTACTGATCCCCATGTCTAGGGGTGGGGGGTGAGGACAGGAACTAGGCTTCTGCATTACAAACTTGTACCTCAGGTAGGGAACCTCAACCTAGGAGCCTTTCTAGCTCTCCCTCAAAACTCTCCCCAGGCCAAACACCCTCCTTAGCCTGACTCCATGCTTCCTTATTTCTATGTACAGTATGGCAATGGCTATTTATGTCTAAGTTTCCATCTGCCCATATAAATCAGCCTGTGCGAATCTTCTTGTGATATGTACATGCAGTGCTATTTTTCTGAAAAAAGAGATGCTGGAACTCATCATGAACGCCTCCCTTGTTCTCTTACAATGGCAACGATGCCCACCTGAGAGGTGTTGGAACTGAGTCCTGGCAAGTTCCAGCTGGGAAAAAAAGGCCTGTAGAAGGTTTTGTGTGGGTGGAATATAGCCTTTACAAAGGTAAGTATCGCATCCATTGCTCCACCCACTTTTGTCTCTAGCCCCACCCACCATTGACATCCTTGGGAGGTTGCACTGCAAGGAATGTGGTCCCCCAGCCCTCTGTAGAACAGTCCCTCTGATGTCCCACAGCCATTAACCCAAGGGGGAAAAGAGACAGGCAACAATTAAACATGTGCAATGCCTAATGAATTGCTTTCCACCTTCACAGTACCAGTCCTTGGCATGAATCAATGGCCCCACACTGAAACCCACAGGGCTTCCACCAGCTTCCCACAACAGTGCCAAGACCCTGTCGGTGAAGGAGAGAGCCTTACTCAAGGTTCATATTCATAAACCGCACTGTCACTACAACTGATGCAATATCAGCAACGATAATTATCACTGTGCTTTCGGCTTCCACAGAGCAGACGTTTGTCTGATCCAAATGGAGGCCTGCCAACTTGGCTTCTGCTACACTTACTGAAATTAGACAGCCTCTCTCCCCCCTGCCCCCGCTTCTTCCCAGCTTGGATAGCACTGTCACCCACTCATGTTAAACTGTGAAGGAATTAGTGTGGTTTAAAGTGACATTTCTGATGTTGTCTCCTGAAATTCGAGTTCTGAATTATGAACTATGATGGGAGGCCCTGCTTCTGTAGCTGCCGGCAGGAATGTAAAACGGAGATGGGCTCTTGACCTTCATTTGGCAATTGTTGGTAGAAGAATGTGGCAGCCCAAGAGGGAGGGAAATATAGGATACTTTCTTGTGAGCAAACCAAAAGAAGCCAAGTTTGATATCATGGGGGTGTGGGATTGTGCAATACCATATATGAATGCGTGAAACTGCCTTTTGCTAAGACCACATTCACACTATTATCATTACTACGTATTATTTGTGAGATTTATATACCACTCTTCATCATAAGATCACAGGGCAGTTCACATTAAAGCAGCAGCAGACTTGACAGTTTAGTAGTAGTAGTAGTAGTAGTAGTATTTATTTATACCTTGTCCATCTGGCTGGGCGGCTCCCAACAGAATATAAAAAGCACAATAAAACATCAAACAATAAAAAATTATGTAAACAGGACTGCCTTCAGATGTTTTCTAAAAGTCAGATAGTTGTTTATTACCTTGACATCTGATGGGAGGGCATTCCACAGGGTGGGCACCACTACCGAGAAGGCCCTCGGCGCTGGACCTCGGTGCTGAACAATAGGGGTGGAGACGCTCCTTCAGGTATAATGGGCCAAGGCAGTTTCCAGGATTGTTTGGTAGAATTAAACACGTGCAAGTGTGTCTCTCCAGGTGGAGACTGGACACCGCAGCATAAATTTTCCCAGCGTGTTATTTTTCCACAGAAACCATTTTATCATGGTTTGCACCAAAGAATTCTGGAAGTTATAGTTTGTCATGAGGGCTGAGAGCAGACCCTCCAAGGGTCCCTATTTTCCAGGGACATCCCTGATTTAAAGAAGCCGTCCCAGTTTCTGATTTCTGATTTGATCTCAGAATGTCCCGCTTTTCCTCAGGACATCCCTATTTTCATTGGAGAAATGTTGGAGGGGTATTCAACCTCCAAGCCAACTGAAAGCAATCCTGTATAGGGAAGGGTTTTTTCGGTTTTATGATGGAGATATATAAATATTTGGGGTATAAATAGTAAAATTATCATTGTATAATGGGACATCCCTATTTTCATTGGAGAAATGTTGGAGGGTATGTGAGAGTTATTAGGAGACCCCAATTCCCACCTCCGCCCCCAGCTGCAATTCCTAGAGTGGTCTAATCATCAATCCCAGGGAACTTTAGGAGCTTTGGTTCAGTGAGGGGGGTTTCTTAGCAACTCTGAACTTCCTTAAGAAACAACAGCTCCCAGAATTATTTGGGGGGAAAGCCATGACTGTTTACAGTGGTATCACAATGCAGTAAATGTGTGTGATAAATCTTGCATTTTAAAATGCTCTTTGTTTATCTATTTTATTTTTTTGGAGCAGAAAAGAGATCAATTGCAGAATTGTATTGTTTTCTGGCTAGCACTTATTCCCTGCCTGCCCCTCTAACTGCAGGGCAGAGCTGCCAGGAATGAGAATTTGATCTGTTCATCTTTGTGCCATTATTTTTTTCTTCACTATGGAAAAGTCTATTGGCCAGAAAGTCCTGTCACGTTTCAGATCTAGCTACATGTGACAAGCTGACCACAAAGACCTGGTGAGCTCAGGAACATTTTGTCATTATCATTTTAACCTCAGAGGAGCACTCTGTGT
Organism: Zootoca vivipara; assembly: GCF_965207765.1. NCBI lineage: Eukaryota > Metazoa > Chordata > Lepidosauria > Squamata > Lacertidae > Zootoca > Zootoca vivipara. The sequence continues at coordinate 33,689,989 of NC_142589.1, forward strand.
TCTGCTCAGCCTGGCCTCATATTCAGTATTTTGCTCACAATTACACAACCTATTAGTTCTCCATCTACAGACATTCCTGGAGTGAGATAGCCTGGCCATGTATCTATGCTTGGCAACCTCATGTTTGCATGACAGCACATTTGGACTACTTGGAGAAGTGTAGGGGATGGTTGAACATGCACTCCCACCTGCCCATAAGCTTTAAGCTCCCAATTCTTCCTTTGAAGCCCGACCCTTATCTGCCCCACACCTGGTGTCATGTGGGATATCAAATGTATGAGAGAGGTAGGAATGGCTTCCTGAAAAAGGCATTGCAGGCCAGATGGGGAGGGCTGGAAGGCCGTGTCTGGTTTGCAGACCAGATGCTCCCCATCTTTGGGCCCCACCCTCCCATGCATGCACAAAAATAGAGAACTATAAAGCCCAATATTCTTTGCGGAGTAGAAATTGATGCTACAGATACATCTTAAACATATCACATGATGTAGCCAATCTGAGCCATTACTAGCTCAGGGGCACACATTGTCAGGGAAGGTCCTAGTTTTTCCCCCTGGTCTAAACTAGAATGAGGATTCAGCCTAGACAGAGTTGATACTGTCTGCACAAAAGGAGCAATTGTATATGTTTACAGCCTGACAAATGCACTCTTTAAAAAAGCAGTGCTTATTAAGCTTTTCAAACTAGGTCAATGTGCAAAAGCAACTGTACCAGGAGTATGATTAAGATGCAACAGCATAATGATCACATATGGCATTGTCTTGTCTCCTCCATTCCCATGAGTCATTGTGCAGCAGTATGATTATTTTAGCTGCTTTAGGAAGCTTTGTCCCCATTGCCGCAAGAAAGCAGGCAAATATTTCCTTGCTTCCATTGGAGTTAACACGGGTCCTCCTTTGTAATGATTCAGTTCAAACATGCATCATTCTTTATTCATTCACAGCATTCGTCTATGAGGAAGGAGGACTGTATCAAAAGATCCAACTCATTAACTCCAAAGCTCATCATCAGTTTTAGGCAAAGGATGGCTGTGATGCAATGGTTACAAGAAAGGATGGTGCAATTCTAGGCTGCATCAGTAAAAACATACTGGCTAGATCTCAAAATGAAATGGTACCATTCTGCTCTGCTCTGGGCAAACTTCTCCTCTAGTACTGAGTCCTATCCTGGGCAATGCAATTTCTCAAGCAGACAGACAGACAGACAGCACATTTCATGTAAATAAATAACCACAGCTTTGAATACTGTTCTCTTTAATAGGCTGTAGTTTCAGACAACTCGGTTGCCATAACTCCTTGTCCTATATATATGGCACAGTTCCGAGAGGGAAGAATGTTATTATTCCTGGAGCCGCTGTGCAGTTGTCATCTAATATTCATATGCAAAACTCTTGCTTCCTTTAAAAAAATAATGTTTGCGTTGTATGATTTATTTGATGTGTGGTTTAGAGTTTTGTCTTTTCTCAAACAAAATAAAGTGTCTTTCACCAAGAGAGACAATCTGCTCCCTTCCCTTATGCCTGGCAGAAAATGTCAACACTGTTTCTGTCACTCTTGGATTCAGCAAACAGTGAAGGATGAAGTGGATATAAGGTGCTTTTTTGTTCTCTTTCATTCAGAGAGGAACAGAGAGCTCCGAGGATTCCTTCCTTCCCTTCAAGAACTGTGGTCTGTTGTAGCATCCACTGTGGTGTGGTGGAGTCGTGGAGCCATCCTCTCATGCTGGTGTTACTGCAGTTTATTTGGATGGAACTGGAGAGTGCGGTAGAGAAGGGCAGGCCCTCCAAGTGTCCCTGTTTTCAAGGGGCAGTCCCAGGTTCATAGCAGCCAACTTGATCCCAGAATGTCCCACTTTTCCTTGGGATATCCATATTTTCATCAGAGAAATGTTGGTGGGTAAAGAGTTATACAACCCCTGAATCAACTATGCAACCTTTAGAAGACATCTGAAGACAGCCCTATATAGGGAAGGTTTTTTATAAAAAAAATGTTTAATGGTTTATTATGTTTTTATATATGTTGGAAGCCACCTAGAGTAGCTGAGGCAACCTAGCCAGATGGGTGGGGTATTATTATTATTATTATTATTATTATTATTATTATTATTATTATTGAATAGGATGTCCCTAAGTTAGAGGGTGTGGAAGTGACAGTGTCAGGGCTGTGTGGGTACACTGGCAGGAGTGTCTGATTGGCTCTACCACAGTGATGGCGAACCTAGGACACGCGTGTCAGATGTGACACGCAGAGCCCTCATTGCTGGCACGCGGCCCATCGGTCCATTCGCGCTGTTGTTGTTGTTTTTCCCCCATTTGTTCTCCCACTCCTCCTACAGCTTGTCTCCGCTGTTAAAACCCGAATTCTTTGTTGTTGTTGCTGGTAGCCAGAGATTGGTTTTTAACCCTTTCTGTGCTGTTTTTTCTGGCGCTTTGGCAGACTATGATTGGGTGTAACAGCGTTCATTTTTTAACCCATTCTGTGCTGGTTTTTTTGGCGCTTTGGCAGACTATGTCGGTGCTGCGTGTTAGTTCTAGCGAAAGTATTATTCGTCATTTATTTCTGTTCTCTTCCCCCCTAAAAAGTGCAGCAGCTTTGGGGCATCCCCCCCAAAAAAAGCAAAGCAACTTTTGCACCCCCCAAAAAACCTCCAAAACTTTGGTCAGCAGCTCCCCCCTAAAAGCTCAACAACTCTGGGCACTTTGTGATAAATAAGGGGTCCTTGGTTTGGTTTGGTTAAATAATTAGTTTTTGGTTTATTAAATACAGTTATATATTACAATTATACATTTTTGTTATTTAAGCTATAAATATCGTGAAATTATGGGTTTTTTCTCGAAGTGACACACCACCCAAGTTATGCTCGGGTTTTTTTTTTTTTGGCGAATTTTGACACACCAAGCTCAAAAGGTTGCCCATCACTGCTCTACCAGAATGCCAAGGCAGCCTCGACCTCCCCACCACCCTGCTCCCCCCCAGCCTCGTGCAGTTAAAATGCAGCAATGCCAGAAGTGGTTCTGCCCCACCACACAAGGCCACTAATGAACAAAAAACTTTGGACAAGCTTTTTACTCCAGTTTTCCCTCCCCACAATTGCCAGCTTCTCTCCAGAAATTATCATGTGGGCACAAACAAATATTTGTGTGTAGGGTATGTGGAGATGGCACATACCAACTAGGGATGGATAGACCACGCAATTTCTGGTCTGTGTCAGTTTTGCACATGCTTATATATAGGTCTATTCCATCATGTTTCCACACTAATCTGCAATTATATGCATCCATATGATTCCATATGTCCAAGGGGGAACACATACAGATTCATAACCCAAATATCCACCCTGAAACAATGTTTAGGATAACACCAGCAATGTATGTCAGGGTATCTCGAAAACTGTTGTATCAGATCAGGGGCAATGAGATGGCCATGCGCATAGGTCACATGATACCCCAAAACAAACTTTTTTCACAAAAAAGGTATGTAAAATTCATTTCAAATGATATAGGGGAGAATTATATTGAAAGGTGTGAACTCAAAATAGGGGAGGGCATAATGTGAAAAGGAGAAGAGTTGCATGCCACTTTGTGTGTGTCACAAAGACCAGCCTATTCTTCTCACAATCTTTACCACCTCATTTCCATATGGAGAACTATTTGTGTAAAATAACCTTCACGGGAAAGTCTCTAAGGCAGGGGTCAGCAACCTAAGGCCCATGGGGCAAAAGCGGCCCATGGGGGTCATTTTACTAGCCCATGGACCCCCGCTGCCCGTCCGCTCAGTCGGCTCCCGTGCTCTGTGCTAAACCGGCACGGAGCAGAGCAGGGACCACCTTCCGCAACGCTGGCTGGCTTCCCATTGGCTTCAGGAAGCCAATGGGAAGCTGCACACTCCTCCTCCACACCAGAAATAGTGTCCGTGCATGCATGCATGCATGCATGCGTCCATGCACACTCCAGCCCACCGCAGCGTCTGCAGGACCGTGAACCAGCCCAAGCCACAAAAACTTTGCCGACACCTGCTCTAATGTCATCATGTTAGGAAAGAAAGTGGGGGGGAGCAAAACTGTTTATTAAACCATTATTTCTCCTGCTATAGTAGTTTAACAAATCTTCATAGGCTGTTGTTGTTTAGAAAGAAACAGGTCCCTGCAAGATAATAATGTGAATGAGTTACTTGAGCACATCAACAATAATTTATGTATTTATTTCATAAAATGTATATACTTTTTGATTGTTAAAAGAAAACCTCACAGCAGTTTACAAAACTAGTAAATCCTTAGGAAAATTGTTAGGCGGAAAACACACAGTTAAAAACTATTATTTAAAACCTTAAGAAGATTAGTTCAAGTAAAAGTTGAGCTAAAAACCAGTTTAAAACACATGTGAACATTGTACATATCTGAGTGGGGATTTCCAAAACATGAATGCTGCCACACTAAAACACCGATTTCTTACAAATGTGGAATGACTATTATGTGGTACCTCTATCAGTGCCAGATCTGCAGATTGAAGTGGCTGAGTTAACATACATGGAGTATGGCGATATTGCAGGTACCTAAATTGATCCCAAGCTGTTGAGGGCTTCATATACTACTAGTAACTCCTTGAACTTCTCCCAGTGAAGGTTGGTCAACAACAGTAAGTGGGCCAACCTCAGTCTGCACTGTCAACAAATAAACATTTGGATCCCACCTCGGGCAAATCTCTTTGTGGTTGGATTTGGTGAAGTCCACATAACGGGACAGGACATATTTGCTCCACTATATTCGACAGAAAGAGAAATATTTATTTTTCCCTAGTCCTAATGAAACCAGAGAGATGCAATATGGTTTGGGGGTTTTAAAAAGAGAAACCAACATGAATTTTGGTCTTGGTTTTATGTCCTGGTACACAACTCTAATTCGCTGACCACAACATGTGTTTATCTCTGGTCAGACCATCGTCTCTCCTACTTGCCCAGACTGTGAATTCCTTCCTTAATTAGATTTTTTTGCTATATTTTTATGAACACTTATTTTTAATATGCATTCATGCCAGGAAACATGGACAGTTGCTGATTCTTAATTTAGAGCCTCCATTCTGTGACATCTCAGCCTTGAAAAGAAACATATTTGGGCTTTTTACTCTGTTGCTGCTCATGTTTTGCAGACGAGCTCCAAGACTCCAAAGTGATGTTGATGTTGACAATGCAAAACACCATAGTTGGAAAAAGAGACATCCTATTATTTTTGTTTGCTTCTGTAGAACATTGGCAAGTGCATACCCAGAGGGATGGGGAGGAGGGGGAAATTTATGATAAAGCAATGCTGTCAATGTAATTGAATCTACTTATAAGCCACTTCCCAATAGAGGTTCTTAGCTTCTTAGAATGGTTTGTTAAAAAAATCCTCTGTTAGCAGCCAGATTGTTGGTGGGTCAATTTATCTCCTCGTTAACCATTTTGGATATAGTGTGAATGAGCTATGCATCAATCAATTGCATAGCACTAATGTGGCTGACAGTGGTGATGCTATCATGAGACATGGTGAGGCAGTGGAGATGAAGCCATGTGGCCTGCAGACTCACTGCACTGGTTAGTCGTCCTCCTACACAAATAAACAGGAATAATGCAAGAGCAAGTGCTGATTGGTGGGACTGAATGTGCCAACAACCTCCTGCTCAGATGCAGTGAAATCTGGTCCATTAGGGCAAATGAGACACTGCCCCACCAACCTCAGTCTAGATGCCTCCTAGCCCACCTGCCTTCATACTTAAAACCAGGTCAAAGGGTGATCCTGGCTATCCGCTTCCTCCTACTTAGGCCACATCCACACCATACTTTTATAAAGTTTTGATAACACTACAGTATAAAGACTCACAATTTCCCTCCCCCACCCCCCAAAAAAGAATTAAGGAACAATAGTTTGCTAAGAATGCTGAGAGTTGTTAGGAGACCCCTATTCACCCCACATTGCAACAATTGACAGAGTTCCCTGTGAATATGGATTGATAGTTAAACCACTTGCAGTTCTGTGAGAGGAATAGTAAAGGGACCCCTGACCATTAGGTCCAGTTGTGGACAACTCTGGGGTTGCAGCGCTCATCTCGCTTTACTGACCGAGAGAGCTGGTGTACAGCTTCCAGGTCATGTGGTCAGCATGACGAAGCCGCTTCTGGCGAACCAGAGCAGTACACTGAAATGCTGTTTACCTTCCCGCCGGAGCGGTACCTATTTATCTACTTGCACTTTGTCATGCTTTCGAACTACTAGGTTGGCAGGAGCAGGGACCGAGCAACGGGAGCTCACCCCGTCACGGGTATTTGAACCACCAACCTTCTGATTGGCAATCCCTAGGCTCTGTGGTTTAACCCACAGCGCCAACCGTGTGAGAGGAATAGGGGTATACTAATTACTCTCAGCACACTTAGCAAACAACACCTCCCATAATTCTTTGTGGGAAGCCATGACTGTTTAGTGGTATCATATTGCTTTAAATATATGGTGTGATTGAGGCCTTATTTGCAGTTTTGCCCTTGTGGAGCTCAGAATGGAGGAAGGTGGGGACAAAACTGGAATGAATTAGCCTTGCCAACCATCGGCTCTGGTTCCACCTTTATTTACCTCTGTGCCTTCTGCCCAATCAATCTCAGCCACCATAGCTTAGATGGCTTTCTAAGGTGACCCAACATACTCATGGGGAGGGGAGGTTTCTAAATGGCTACTGGTCACAACAGCTATATGTGACCTCCGGGTTCAGAGACGGCATACTTTTGAATACCAGCTTGAAGGCCTGTGATCAGATCCAGCAGAGCTCTATGGGCTGAACTGATGTAGTCCAGGCATCCCCAAACTGCGGCCCCATGATCCCTAGCTAACAGGACCAGTGGTCGGGGAAAATGGGAATTGTAGTCCAAAACATCTGGAGGGCCGCAGGTTGGGGGTGCCTGTTGTAGTCCATTCTAAGGTTACATGTGTATCCAATATTTAAAGTACAGTGGTACCTCTGGTTCCAAACTTAATTCGTTCTGGAGGTCCGTTCTTAACCTGAAACCATTCTTAACCTGAGGTACCACTTTAGCTAATGGGGCCTCCCGCTGCCACCGCACCGCCGGCACACAATTTCTGTTCTCATCTTGAGGTAAAGTTCTTAACCCGAGGTACTACTTCCGGGTTAGTGGAGTCTATAACCTGAAGTGTTTGTAACCCAAGGTTTTTGTAAACCGAGGTACCACTGTACCCTTAAAGCACACAACTTCCTCCAAAGAACCCTGGGAACATTTGTTTAGCCATCATAGAGCTACAATTTCCAGCACCCTTAAGAAACTACAGTACACAGGATCTTTGGGGGAAAGCATGCACTTTAAATAAGCTTTAAATGCATGGCTTGTACATAGCGTATGACTTTAGCCCTTCATTCCACTGCAGGTCTAAAATGGCATCAGACTTTTATGATGCCATTTTAAATCTGCAGTGGAACGAAAATGGCAACGTCTTAGAATGGACAATACTACTTAAAATAGTAGGTGGGAAATACTTTTTTAAATGTGCTTTGTATTAAACCTTCTTATTGTTATAGGTTTGTTTGCTTTACTTGAAGGGAGCTTGTTTATGTTGCGGAACACTAAAAATGTCCATACATACTTGGCACTTCTCTAAATAAATCTTCTCAGGATTCTTTGGGGGAAGTCATAATAGTAAAACTAACATAAATAAAACCAACACATCTGCAGTGTAGCTAGACCCAGAAACAATGGAAATAAGCAAGTTACAATGAAGAAATAGGTGGATTGGTCAACCTGCTGTTGACAAAGTGCTTTCTCTGTCGCATTGAGGCCACCCATTTCTTTAAGAGTGATTGCACCATTTATATTCAATTTCTCTCCATCTCGCTCACTCCTCTGACCTTAAGCCATGGGAATAACCCCATAGGCATCTAACTTTGTTATCTTTACAGGAAACTTTAATTGACATTGAAAGAAAATGTGCTTATCCTGGAGCCCAGCAGATCAATACAAATTTGCAAGCTAGTAAGTTTATTTTGCTCTATCTGCCTTGAAAACCATGCAGCAAATCTCCAACTAAGGCAGGCCATTTTTGCCTCAAAGCTTGGGGTCTCATTGTTCCAAAGGTTTCAGATTGTCCTGGGAAAACCATCTCCTAGTCATACTAAAAAATAAAACAGCAGCAAATTAGTCGGCCTTCAAACAGCCAGATCATTTGTGATCTGAGAAGGCCCAGTCTAAGGAGTTAAATATCTTAACCTGCTTTGTTTGTGGGTCTGGCCCAATTTCCACGCTACCTTTAAAGCAGCATTGTACCACTTTAAACAATCATGGCTTTCTCCAAAGAATCCTGGGGACAGCAGTGTGCTAAAGGTGCTGAGCATCTCTATTCCCTTCCCAGAGCTGCAATTCCCAGAATGATTTAGCAACCATTGCCTCTTCACAGGTAACTCTGAGGAAGGGAGTAGAACAGGCATCCCCAAACTGCTGTCCTCCAGATGTTTTGGCCTACAACTCCCATGATCCCTAGCTAACAGGACCAGTGGTCGGGGAAGATGGGAAATGTAGCCTAAAACATCTGGAGGGCCAAAGTTTGGGGATGCCTGGAGTAGAGGGTCTCATAACAATGCCAAGACTACATTTCCCAAGATTCTTTGGAGAAAGCCATGACAAGTGGTATGATCACTAAATGTATAGTGCAGATGGGACCTGAAGTGCACAAGGGAAAGTAACTACTGGGGAGAACCTTAGCCCTGCTTCACATCCTTAGTGTTTTTACTAGGCCAGTATGTGCCCTTGAACTGTGATAATGCCTCCTGCTTGTCTGAACAGACAATGGAGTGTGTGAGTCTCTGTAGTAACTAGGCTACTTTACAAGGGTAAAATTTAGATTTGTTGGTCCACCTACTTTTGCTTCTGGCTCTACCCACTACTGTTATGTGGCTCTCCAAAGGTTGCCCAGAAAGGAATGTGGCCCTCTTGAGTGAGAAAAGCTTCCCCACCCCTGCTTTAAAAGAATCAGAGCCCATTCTTCAGAACGCCAAACATTTGCCTATTTTTTTATTTTTTTATTGCCAGACATGGGCTTTCATTGAGTGTAAACTACACAGCCAGAGCTTCAGGCTTTGATGTGGCTAGAAAGTCAAATGGGAGCATGTTTGTCTTTCACCTGTCACCACTTACTGGCCAGTAGCCCAGCTAGGTCGTTTTTTGTTTGTTTTTTTACTAATAGGGATTAAAAAATACAGCTGTGGTGCAAATGTCCCTTGCTGTTTGATCCTCTATTGGCATCCTGATTCCTGCTCAGACCTTGACAGCAGAGGCTGTTACTTGAGAGTAAGGGAGAGCTCTTTAGTGAGGAAGAGTTGTCATTTAGGCTCAGCAACAGGTAGGGAGCGACAACAGCCTCAAGCTAGATGGCAGGAGAGGTAAGAGTGGCCCAGCTATAAGAAGTGGTTCAATCTTAAGGAGTCCAAACAGTTAAGAGCTGTGCAGAAGCAACAAAATTGTCCCAGTGGGTTCAGAAACTCTCCTAAAAGATGGGGCATGGCAAGCTTACTCATGAGCCACTCATGTCTTGCAAGATTGTCAACAGTGCAGACACTCACTGTACTGCGGGGCAATGTATGGTGCGTGCACAGCTTTAAGGTAAAGCAGTCATGTATTCACAACACTACAGAACTGTAGTTTTCTTTTTTAAAAAAAATATGAAAGTTAAATCCTCTCAGCTAACTTTAGATACTTTTTTAAAAAATTGGCCTCTCATTATAGCTATTATAAACAAACACAACCACTAATGAAAGGGTTTGATGTTTTGCATGAGATGGAAATACATTTCCGGTGCAGAGAAAAGACATGTTCCAACTCAAAATAGCAGCATGCCAACCCAAGTTGGCTTCATGCCTGTGTTTATTTACATGTTCAAATGTTACAGTGAGGTTTCTTTCCCAGCTCACATGCACACATATTTTAGCGTCAAAGCAAATTGACGGTGGCCTTGATCATGTTCATTATAAGACTGGATGGTAAGGTCCACTTTTGATGTCCCCAAGAAGAGGTGCTTTTTCTGCACAAGTACATGTAGCTTGTACTATTATTGACTCCTTCTTTACTATGCAATGTAGCTCATCAATCCCACAAAGAGGTTAGTGGGGTAAGTGGGATTGGGGAGGTCTAATGAATTGGAGGCCAGAGAAGGGGTGATGAAGGGGTAGGTGGAGTTGGTAAGGAAAGTGAGCAGGGTCATAGCCCCTAGCATTTGTGTGTATGTGTCTATGTATGCATGTGTCTGAATGTGTGTGTGCACGCGTGTGTGTGCGTGCACACACACATACAAAAAAAAAATCAGGTAAAGGAACTGGATCTGGCTTGGTCAAAATGGCTTGGTGGGCTTAATTAGACCTGTGAGCCAGTGGTGGATGCCTTGCCCTAAAGCAGGCTTCCCCAAACTTCGGCCCTCCAGATGTTTTGGACTACAATTCCCATCTTCCCCAACCACTGGTCCTGTTAACTAGGGATCATGGGAGTTGTAGGCCAAAACATCTGGAGGGCCGCAGTTTGGGGATGCCTGCCCTAAAGTTTATGGGTGTAATAGCTCAACTGAACTAGATCCCAGGGCTCTGGACCTTTACAGAAAAAAATGTGTGGCTTTAGGAGCCCAGTTCATGGCAAAACAGCTGGTACTCCAATATGATGGTGTGGGAGGGGAGGGTGGTAAAGTGCTGGAGCATAGAGCTGTATGTGTCATGTATACACTGCCCTACATGTTGTATATGTTAGCCTTCTGTCTTCAGATGATGTATAGGATGCAGCCCTATTGCCAGTGTTTTGAAGTAAGATTAAATGCCAGGTCAGATGGTTTTGGAGAGGACACCATCTTGTCCTTTATGTCAGGCAGTAATATTCAATTGATTGGCCCTGCAATAACTGATGGGAGAGCACATGCTTTATGCTCAAAAAGTCCCCACTTCTGTCCCCCGTTAGAAGTAGCAGGTGATGAGAAGGAAGATCTCTATCTTGTACCTTGGAGAGCTCTTGGCAGACAGAGTAGACAGTGTTGGGTTGAGTGGACAATATTCTAGCAGCTGCTTAGGGTCTTAGGGCTCATGCCTACTAAGGTTGTAAACCTCTGTCTGGACCAGGAATTAGGGAGAGTATTGAATCACACTTTTGGTAATGAGATTGGAACTGAAACACAGCTATCCTTCAAAATTCACACTTATCCAAATATTGCAATGTGGAATTTCAACCAAGCAATGCTTACGAAAATGTGTCTGTTAGGGGAATGTTTTCATTAAAATGAAAACATTAGTGAAAACAACATACAAAATTCTTTATATCAGGATAAATTGCTAGCCACAATATGTACATGGCAAGACTGCGTACAAAAATGTGTTTATTAGGAGAAATTTGCACTAAAATGTCAAAGAATATTCATATATATATACCCTGTTTCTCATATTTTAAGACATACGCATAAAATAAGCCATAGCAGGATTTTTAAGCATTCAAGGAATATAAGCCATACCCCAAAAATAAGACATAGTGATAGGCGCAGCAGCAATGCCGGCCGCGGCAGGAGAAGGAAGAAAAAAATAAGACATCCCTTGAAAATAAGCCATAGTGTGTTTTTTTGAGGAAAAAATAAATATAAGACATGTCTTATAATATGAGAAACACGGTATATATATATATATATATATATATGGAAAATCACAAATTGCTGCAGATATGTGGAGGACTGAATTTAAGATTGAAAAAATGAGACAATGGGAGATTTGAAATTGACAGATCCTTCCCTCCCTAGTGTGGAATATATGTCCTCATTGTGTTCATATGTGGTAAAAATTGCAAGCCATAGAAATGACTAAAGTTGAACTCCTCTCTTATGATTACATTTACTATATATCCTACTTTTCCTCCAAGGAGCTCAAGGCTCTCTCCTTCCCTCTCTCAACAACCCTGTGAGGTGAGTTAGTCTGAGATGCAGTGTCTGGCCCTGCAACTCTATGGCTGAATGAGGATTTGAACTCTGGTCTCTTAGGTCCTAATCCAGCACTCTAACCACTACAGAACACTGCAACTAGAAGGGGATTAAAAATGTATATAGTTGCATTCATTTATATTACTTCTTCCAACCTCCACCTGCAATCTTGTGGTAGAGCCCAGACACAGGCCCCAAGCTTGCAAAAATGCATTAGCCCAGCCTTGCTAGGATTAGCATGGTATCCTTTCAATTACTTCAAGAAAATGTGCCAGTTTTCTGTTGACTATTTTTAGGCCTCCATCTGTGCTAAAGAACAGAGACATTATTAAAATAACTGAGATCTGAAGAGTGAAACGGGCCTGCTATAATTTGTTACATAAACCCCACTCAAAAGTATAGGGTGGTGTCATTGTCCACCCCCTTCTCCGTCATCCTGGAGTTATTTCTTAATTTAAATGAGAAATAACTGAGAGGGGTGCAAGCTTTGGGTGAGGATGGTGATTATTCTAAAAGCTATTTCTTTTGATGCCAAACTAGGATTATTTTGGATTGTTTAAAAAAAACCAAACCCTAAATCCTGAAAGTATTACACATCTGTGAAATAAATACCTGACATAAACACTGCAGGAGTCATCTCTGCCCAGACCAGATGTTGGGACCTCTTGCGTTTTTAAAACCTTAGCCCATAACTTGGAGAAACATGTGCTTTAAGAGGGGATACAGTCATCACAACAGCAGCATGCTGTGATGGGCACTCATGTTGATGAGCTCCAGAGAGCAGTGAAGTTAAGCATTTGATATATCCCCAAATCCAGAAAGTGCTCAGTGTTATAAGAACTTCAGAAGAGCCCTGCTGGATCAATCCAAAGCCCCATCCTACCCCTATAGGGGTCAACCAGATGTCTCTGGGAATGCTGGAAACAGGACCTGAGTGAAACAGCACACTTCCCCTCTTGTGAATCCCAGCAACTGGTATTCAGCAATGTTCATGCCTCTGGAGGCAGAACATGGCCATCATCACTAGTAGCCCATGGCAGTCTTATTCTCTTCTAAAGCCATCCAAAAAGGCAGCCATCACATGCCCCATTACAGTGCATTTGATGGTGAGAATGCTCACTCCTGCACACCCTCGTCTCATTCATGTTAAGCGTTGTATGAGCTTTGCCCAGAGATTCAAAGCCAGAACCATTCATTGATTTGCAAAGTTTATAGACTTTAGTGGACTTGATTGTGCAGATGAGCACAACTGGTTTGTTCACTGTGAGCATAGGAAGGAGTGTCATAGCAAGGGCAAGGGATTCATCGCAGAGCCAAAAGATGGCAAACGATCCATACTAGAGTCATCCTAAGATGTACACATCTTGATCTATCTATTTTCTATCATCTACCTACCTACCTGAGAGCCAGTGTGGTGTAGTGGTTAAGAGCGGTAGACTTGTAATCTGGGGAACCGGGTTCGCGTCTCTGCTCCTCCACATGCAGCTGCTGGGTGACCTTGGGCTAGTCACACTTCTTTGAAATCTCTCAGCCCCACCCACCTCACAGGGTGTCTGTTGTGGGGGAGGAGGGGAAAGGAGATTGTTAGCCACTTTGAGACTCCTTCGGGTAGTGATAAAGCGGGATATGAAATCCAAACTCTTCTTCTTC